>NC_133327.1:379025020-379330853 GCF_042186555.1 Aquarana catesbeiana
ATGGAGGCCTTGGCTCTTTCTTCTCCTGGCAAGTCTCGAGGAGCAAATGGCTTGCCGGTGGAAGTTTATGCTGAAACTCTGATACCACAATTGAGGGAGGTCTTTTTAGATGCCCTAGAGTGGATAAGTTTACCCTTATCCATGAATGAAGTGGTGATAGTTCTATTGTTGAAACCAGGCATGGATGCTCACTCCCCGAACTCATATAGGCCCATCTCATTATTAACAACTGATGTGAAACTGCTGGCTAGGGTTCTGGCTACTAGGTTGGCAAAAGTCATCCATAAAATTGTTCATAAAGACCAATCTGGTTTCATTCCCTCTAGGTCCACAGCCTTAAATATCAGGCGACTGTTTCTTAACCTTCAGTTGCCTGTAGACAACCCAGGTAACAGAGTCATATTGTCTTTAGACGCTGCTAAGGCATTTGACAGTGTCCTTACCTATGGGAAGTGCTGAGGTGCTTTGGGCTGGGAGACAAGTTCATAGCCTGGGTGAATTTGCTATATGCGGCACCTACCGCTAGGTTACGCATAAATGGAGATCTCACAGGTTCTTTTCCCCTTTTCAGGGGCACGCAATAGGGGTGCCCACTTTAACCCCTGTTTGCGCTAGCCCTGGAGCCATTGGTGGCCACAATAAGATCTTCTCCTTCTATTGTGGGCTTCAATAGGAAATCAGGCGTGGAGAAAATCTCCCTCTACGTGGATTACACTCTCCTCTATCTTGGTGATGCTACTGAGTCCCTTACTAATGTAATGTCAGTGATACAATACTTTGGCTCTTTGTCGGGATTCTCCATCAATTGGAGTAAATCGGTACTTTTACCTGTGGACAACCTTTGTTGCCGTTTGCTGCGGAATCCCTACAGATAGTCTCCTAATTCAAATATTTGGGTGTCCAAGTGTCTATCAACCCTTCCAAATACTTAGAAGAAAATTTACTACCCCTTTTCAAGAAACTTCAAATGACTTGTAATACTTGGTGTAAGTTGCCACTGTCAGTAATTGGTAGGATAAACCTAATAAAAATGGTGTGGTGTCCCCAATTATTGTACATAATGCATAATTCCCCTCAGTGGATTCCACGTAGATGGTTTACTCGCATTGACACTCTATTCCAATCCTTGATTTGGAAAAAACAAGTACCGTATATACTCGAGTATAGGTCGATCCAAATATAAGCCGAGGCCCCTAATTTACCACAAAAAAATGGGAAAAACTTATTGACCCGAGTATAAGCCGAGGATGAGAAATGCAGCAGCTACTGTAAGTGAAAAAGAGGGTCAACAATGCCCATCTGCAGCTGCATGCCTCCCTGTGTTCTGTGCATGTGTCCCTGTGTCCTGCGCATGTTTCCTGTGCATGTGTCACCTACCTGTGTCCTGTGCATGTATCCTGTGCATTTGTCACCTACCTGTGTCCTGTGCATGTGTCCTGTGCATGTGTCACCTACCTGTGTCCTGTGCATGTGTCACCTACCTGTGTCCTGTGCATGTGTCCTGTAGCGATCTGCATCATGTGCCACTCTGCATCCACTGATCAACATGTAATAACATTCGGCGGCCATTCCACTGTTCAAAAGCCGTGCCTCCTCCTTGTCTGTGATAGGCAGAACACTCAATTTTTCAGCAGTCAGTGATCAGCCTATCACGGACATCCGCTCATCCTCATACCACGGACGAGGATGAGAGGATGTCGATGATAGGCTGAACACTGAATGCTGGGAAATGGAGTGTTCTGCCTATCATAGACGAGGAGGAGGCGCGGCTTTTGAACAGAGGAATGGCCGACGTCTGTCTGCATGACACGCTGATCATGTAGGCAGATGGCGATAACTCGAGTATAAGCTGATTGGGGCACTTTCAGCCCAAAAAAAGGGCTGAAAATCTTTGCTTATACTCGAGTATATACAGTAGCTAGGATCCGTCTCTCCACACTGCAGTATGGCAATCCAAAGTTGTATTTCCATGCCTCTCAGCTACAGCACCTGAGTGGCGGTGGATTACCAACTGAATCCAACCCAATAAATAGCTTGTTGCAGACTGGATCGCTGATGGCGACTGCCTTAGTGGGCTTAGAGGCTGGTTTACCCAATCTACCACAATCGGCTCCCACTATTATACTTTTGAACAAATTATGGACTGTAGTTAAACAAAGTTTAGGAATAGTGGGTTTTCTAGACATTTCCCCACTATGGCATAATCGAAATCTAGCAGAGGTACATAAAATTGAGGATTTTCAGTCATGGCAACTAGCTGGCATCTGCAATGTTTCCCAATTGTATAATCAAAATGTGCTAAAATCCTTCATGGACCTTCAGGCAGAATTTAATTTACCTAGACAACAGTTTTAGCGATATCTCCAGTTAAGACATGCTCTACAAGCTCAGGGGTGCTTAACTTCCCTCTCGTTATCAAGCCATCCTTTGATAAGAGATGTCTTCTATGGAATAGAGAAAAAAGGCCTAATATCGCATATTTACTCAATATTACTGCCAACTCTACAAGATCCAGCAACTTTGCCATGTAGGAAGGGATGGATGCAGGATCTGGGAGTGGTAGATGACGAAGCCTGGGAGATGTGTTTGCAATCTGGTCCGATTACATCGGTCTCACAGTCCCACAGGTTGTCCCACCTATTTCTACTACATAGGGCTTATCCCACACCTATTCAGTTGCATCGCTGAGGTAGGAGTGAGTCTCCACTGTGCCTAAATGTAATGGGGGGGAAATAACTGAAACCATCTCTACTGTATTCCAGGTTGAGGTCCCATTGGACCCCTTAATCTGTGTGTTAGGAGCTATTGATGAGGAAAAATTCACGCCCCCCATTAACATAGCTGTGATTAAACTACTTTATATTGCCCGTAAGTTGGTGGCTAGATTCTGGCTCTCCCCACGCGTGCCTACTAAGAAACAATGGGTGGACCAAGTTAATCATATCCTTATCAGGGAGCAATTGACATATCAGCATAGAAATGAAAATCGCAAATTCCATTCTATATGGCAGACCTGGTTGGGAACTCCAGGGCTAGCTCCTCCACAATTGGTCCTGTACCGGCTGTTACAAGCCTGAGTGGTGCAAATACTCGGGGCGGGGGGGGAGTGTAGCATTGTTCATTAAGATTGGTAATCGGGCAAATCCCACAATCGATCGATGTCTCATTTTTCGGATATATCTTGTGAAGGCACTTGCAGACCTTAGAGAGGAAACCCCTCTAAGTATAGGCGGAATGAGGACAAACATGTTCATTTCCTGGCCCATTGGCCTTCTGTTGTTCTGTGCTGGGTTGGTGGGCTAGTTCCTGCCTACTCGGTATAGATGGCTGTTATTGTTGTCAAAAGATTTCTAGGTATCATTATGCACTACTTTGTCTCACTACACCTGTCAGAGAAGGTGCTATCCAACATTAATATATGAATAGTGGATCATGGACTTGTAGTAGTAGGTTGTTAATGTCAGAATCTTCCTGTTAGTTCCTTTTAGGAGACATGATGATGTATTTTTATACTGTGCTGTAATTATATTTTTTTACCTGGTTCTTTACATACCTGCTGATGTTAACCTTTATGTAACCAGTGATGTATGATTATTGGCAAAAATAAAGACTTCTTTTGATTAAAAAAAAATTGATACATTGGGGTTGATTTAAAAAAGGCAATTTGGTTGTTCATTTTGCAAAGGAAGTTGCACTTTGCAAATTAATTTGCCCCAGAGCTTAGTGAATGAGGTGAGGCTCTGCTGACTTTCATCATCCAATTATGTGCAAGCAAAAACTCATTTTTCATGTTCCTTACATGTGATTAGGTATTCTTTGCAAAGTAAAACTCCACCACATTCACTCAGCTCTGGGGAAAATTCCCTTGCAAGGTGCAACTTCTCTTGCAACTGAACAGCCTGTTTGCCTTAACCACTTGTCGCCCGCCCTATTACAGAATGATGGTGGCAAAGTGGTTTGATATTCCTGATCGGACGTCATATGACGTGATCAGAAATATCGAGCCGCTGCGTGCCCCCGGGGGCGCACATCGCGGCGATCGTTGTTGCGGGGTGTCAGTCTGACACCCTGCAACACCGATCTAGGTAAAGAGTCTCCGACGGAGACTCTTTACCACGTGATCAGCCGTGTCCAATAGAAAGAGCCGGTGATCGGCTTTTCCTCACTCGCGTCTGACAGACGCGAGTAGAGGAGAGCCGATCGGCTGCTCTCCTGACAGGGGGGTCTGTTCTGATTGTTTATCAGCACAGCCCCCCCTCGGATCCCAGCCAGGACCACCAGGGAAGCCGCCCAGGACCACCAGGGAAGCGATCCACACTGGACCACCAGGTATGCCCCTAGACCACCAGGGAAATGCCACTGTGTGCCCAGGCAGCTGCCAATCTGTGCCCAGGCAGCTGCCAGTCAGTGCCCACTTCAATGCCTACCACTGCCAGTGCCACCAGGGATGCCCATCAGTGCCTCATATCAGTGCCGTGTATCAGTGCCCATCAGTGCCACGTATCAGTGCCCATCAGTGCCCAGCAGTGCCGCCTATCAGTGCCCATCAGTGCCCAGTAGTGCCGCCTATCAGTGCCCAGCAGTGCCACCTATCAGCGCCACCCTATCAGTGCCCAGCAGTGCCCAGCAGTGCCGCCTTTCATTGCCCATCAGTGTCGCCTATCAGTGCCCATCAGTGCCAACCAGTGCCACCCAGTGCCACCCATCAGTGCACATCAGTGCCGCCTATCAATGCCCATCAGTGCTGCATATGAGTGCCACCCATCAGTGCCGCCTACCAGTGCCCATCAGTGCCGCATATCAGTGCCCATCGTCAGTGCCCGTCAGTGCCCACTCATTGGTGCCACCTCATCGGTGCCGCCATATCAGTGCCTGTCAGTGCCGCCTTATCAGTGCCCATCAGTGAAAGAGAAAACTTACTTATTTACAATTTTTTAACAGAAACAAAAGCAAAACTTTTATTTTTTTCAAAATTTTCAGTCTTTTTTTATTTGTTTAGCAAAAAATAAAAACCGCAGAGGTGATCAAATACCACCAAAAGAAAGCTCTATTTGTGGGAACAAAATGATAAAAATTTAGTTTGGGCACAGTGTAGCATGACCGCGCAATTGTCATTCAAACTGCGACAGCGCTGAAAGCTGAAAATTGGTCTGGGCAGGAAGGTGTCTAAGTGCCCTGTATTGAAGTGGTTAATATTGTTTCAAGAAGCTTAGTACTTAAATCACAAAAGACATGTTTTACAGGACTTACACTGAATCTAAAGAATTACGATTTCCCAAATGGTAAATCTTAAAAAATAAAGCACACTGTTAGGATATTGTTATATTTGTCAGTGCTTGGAACAACCTGTTGCTAACATCATTACAAAAGTGTTAAAAATAGATCTTTCACTTGGAGATTAAAGGCTCAGTCATAACCTTCTTGGCAGTGGTTCAGTTACCAATTCTCAGGTGTAATTGTGTACAGTTTGTTACCTAAGGAGATTTTATATATACAGGTTTCAATTCTAGTGAACCACGCTATGCATCTTAAAGCAGTCTCATCTAAATGTAGATTTTTGTGCTCTGCGTATATCATTTAGTCAGTTTTTCCCATAAAAATACTAGCTGGAGAGGATTTCTAAGACCCATTTTTGCATATTAAAGAAGTCTTACTTTGTTTTATCAAGTGGAGCAATAAGCAAGAAAATTAGAATTCTAGCCTCGATGGAAATGCCATTCATGATTTTATCGGTGCAGTTTCCTTCTCCCCTGCCTATACAATTTACTGTGCTGACTAACTAAAAGCATTCCACTTTACAGTGCTTCAATGGAAAATTACATAGGTTTATCTCTGTCACTTAAGCTAAAAAAATAAAACAGTGCAGAGTTAGAACGTATGCTGTCCTTACGCTACAAGTACAGTAAATATTCAATGTAACCTCAAAATAAAATTAAGTAAACCTATTAAATCCTTTGCAGTAGTATGTACTTGTACAAAACACATGCACACTTTCTCCAAAAGTAAACATATTAAATCATCTTCAGTAGTATGTACTCATATAAAAACATGTTTCTAGAAATGCAAAGAAAAAAACTAAAAAAGAAAGCAAAGATCAACTACATTTGCTGATGTATGATAACTATGTATTCAAATTTTCCCTAAAGAAAAAAAAACATTGCTTGGACAACAGTTTAATGGACACTTATGTTGTAAAAATAAGGTTTAAGCAGATAAAAACTGGGATAAAGAAAACATTTATGTAATATATAGGCAAATTTTAGTATTAGGTTTAATGAGATCAGTCAGAACAACTGATAGAACTGATAGCATAAACTGGCATAAGCAGTTGTGTAATACAATACCAAAAATTAACAGGGTCATATTGCGTTGAGGTCGAGACTATACTGGCTGTAGACTAAAAGGAGTTGACAATACATTTTGCAGTGCAAAAATAGAGTAGATCTGATGGTGTTTAAGGGTAATGCCTCTTCCTAGTATCCTTTACTGGCGATGACAATCTATTTTCTGCCATAGAGATGGTCAGCTTTTCCTTTCAGTACTCTTTAGCGCTAACTTTTATGTTTTGATAAACTTTGTTAAAATGCCCATACCCTTGTAAATGTAAAGATGTAAAGCACCTTTATCTCCATGTGAAAAAAAAATCCTAGTTATCCGGACTAGATTTCAGCAATAACAGGAGGAATTCTCGACAAATTCAAGTTTTCAGTACTTACAATTGAGGCATGCAAGTCAGTCTTCTGCTAAGATCCCCCCCAGTCTAACTTAAGATACCTGCATTCTCATAGGACAATCATAGGATAATAAAAACTACTCCTACAAGCTTGAACCAGACACTCATAGAAGTCACAAGACTGCTCTAACTGCTGATGAAAAAATGTATTTAGCAGTTTATATTTACTGAAATAATTGCATTTCCATGTTCTGTGTACTGTGGGAGACCAGATATAGTGAATGCAGGTTCCTGGGTTTATTATCACTTTAAGTATAAAGATGGCCACAAATGGGTCAAAACTTGGTCAGTTCAGCCACATTTTTTTTCCACTCAACAGAAGTCGGTCTAATGATCGACTTATGACAAAAGAAAAATGTTCTTGATAAGCAGCTGCAGCCAAAATCTAGGGGATCTGAAACATTTACTTTGGAGATGTCCCACACTATATATCGGTACATATTGGATGCTTTTTGTCCAGTTTTTAAGTCTGATATTTAAATGTAATCTTAATTGTGATCCCTTGACCTACTGATTGTTGTAAATATACCATTCTCGGAAGGAAACACTAACCTGAAAATTGGCCTGGGCAGAGCATTTCTTCTGGTTAGACAATGGATTATAGGGAAATGGGTTTTGCTCACTCCCCCATCTCTGCAGTAATAGTCTAACATTGTTACCCACATCCTAAGACTAGAGAGCCTCATCTACACAGAGGTACAATATTTAAATTCAAAAACTTTGGGGCTGAGTCACCAAGCACACCATGTTTAGCACCCCTGTAGTTAACCAAATCTATAATATCTATTGATGTAAGAACATGTCATTCCCTTCACATTTGCTGGAATAATATTTTTTTTTTTTTTATGCACAACTATAAGTAGTAGTAAATGCCTCTCCAGTTATGTTTCAGAATTCACATAATAAATGCCGATGCTCAAAGAGTAATACATTTTATTTGACATTTATGAAATGAATAAATAAAAATATGATTTAAAAAAGTAAAAAGATTGTGAGCTTTTTTGCCAAGTCACAGACAACTCCACAGTCTGTCCTAGCCTGTGAACAGTAGAGCACAGCCACTGTGATTACTTAATGTTCCAAGTCTGAGATTGTAATGTAGTATGTATTTTTTGCAGCTTGTAGCTTGGATTTTAAAAACAGAATTAACAGTAAGCAAATCAAGAGCAGATGTTTGCTCAAGTAACCAAATAAAGCAAAACCAAACACCCATTTTAAGTAACAGTGCAAAATTATCAGTTTCAAAATGTTTAGTATGTCAGCATTTTAGTAAAGTAACAAACACAGTTACACATCATTTTTGGACAATAACAGCTTTTGCAAAGGCATTGTGTTCAATAAAAATAGCACTAAGCCTCTAAGCCTAAAATATTAGTGGGGAATGCTACTTTAGAGCTTTGTACAATGTAACCCACAGTTAGAAAAAACACAGAAAATAGACAATTTCAACAGATACTACCTGCCTAGCTAACAAGCACCGCACTACTTCCATACTACTTTCAACCATACACTTCCTCACAGCACACTGCAAAAAATGGCTACCTGAGCCTTAGTGTCGGAAAATGTTTCTAATGAAATTCAATCTAATGACCCACACTTGCGCAACACAATGTATAAATGTGACAAAATGAAAAAATTCTATAAGCATCAGACCAATTAATATATATGCATCCAAAACGTGAACCACAACCACAATTATATTACATATATGTTAACCACTTGCCCACCGCACTATAGCCGAATGACCGCTACAGCTCCATAACTCTGGGAGGGTGTACATTGACGTCCTCCCAGAGTTTCGCTCCCACGTGCCCCCCGGGGCACATACACGGAAACATCCATGCTCGCCAGGTTTACGGGACTCGGTGCAGCACGGATCGCGGTCAAGGGCCAATGACAGCGGCCCTTCACCACATGATCCCGACGGAGCGATCACAAATGTCAACAAACCAGGGTCAAAGAAAGTTCAAAGCTCTCCTCTCCTTACACCGATACAGCATGAGAGGAGAGGAGAGATCATGTGACAAACTGTGAGTCAATTATCATATATAGCAGTGCCCAGCAGTGCCCAACAGTGCCCAACAGTGCCACATCAGTGCCATCTGTGCCATCTGTGCCACCTCTGTGCTAATCAATGCCACCAGAGCGACACCAGTGCCACACCAGTGCCCATCAGTGCCATCTGTGCCCATCAGTGCTCATCTGCACCTCTGCAGTGCCCACCAGTGCCACCTCTGTGCTAATCAGTGCCACCAGAGCCACATCAGTGCAACCAGAGCCACACCAGTGCCACTACAGTGCACACCAGTGCCACCTGTGCCCATCAGTGCTCATCTGCACCTCTGCAGTGTCACATCAGTGCTGCCTGGGCCCACCAGTGCCACCTGTGCCCACCAGTGCCACCACAGTGCTATCAGTGCCACTACACAGTACAATCAGTGCCACTATAGTGCCAATTGGTGCCACTACTTTGCCAATCGGTGCCACCTGTGCCCATCTGTGCCATTATCGTGCCATCAGTGCAACTCATTAGTGCCACTACAGTGCCACATAGTGCACATCAGTACTCTGCAGTGCAGCCTCACCAGCCACCAGTATGGCAAAAAAATATTTTACCAGTGAGGATGCCTACCAGCATCTAAGCATGACCGATGAGAGCAGCGGGGAGCTCTCTGAGTCTCAGTCCGATTCGGATTCGGGTTATGAACATGTGACAAGCAGTGGGTCTGATATTGCATCAGAAGAGGAATGTGTGCCTGTGTAAAGAAGGCATTTTGGCGTGGAGCAGCAGCCTACCACCAGCAGTGCAGGGCCATCCACCTCGAGCGCAATGCCATCCACCTCGAACGCAGTGCCATCCACCTTGAACGCAGTGCCACTGCAACAAAGGTCAAGCACCAGTAGGGTGTCATCTCAGCCCCAAAGGGATAGGGGCCAGGCCAGCCTTCCCTATGCCCTTCAAAAACCCCTGTGGCTTCTCCCTAATTCCGGAGCAGTAAACATCCCCCCTTTCACCACCCAGCCAGGTGTTCAGGTGAACACCAAGGATTTTGCCATGCTTGATTTTTTTTCATTTGATTTTCACCGAAGACTTACTACCGTCCATTGTGGCCCAGTGCAACCTCTATGCACAGCGGTACATAGTAAGCAACCCTGGCTCTAGTTATGACCATCCCTTTGAGTGGAGGGAACTTACCGTAGAGGAATTCAAAATTTTTTTAGGCCTAACTTTTAATATGGGACTCACAAAAAAAAGAATTGTACTCCTATTGGTCTACCAACCTCATCCACCACATGCCACTCTTCTCATCCATTATGCCAAGATCAAGATACCTTATGATTATGCGGTTCCTCCACTATAATGACAACACCCAGTGGCCTCCCCGAAATGACCCAGCTTTTGACAAATTATTTAAAATTCGTCCACTCCTAAATCATTTCTCTGAAAAATTCTCCCAGTTATATACCCTGAACAGAATATCTCTGTGGATGAGTCCCTTGTAAAATTCTGAGGCAAGCTGTGCATCAAACAGTTTATCCCCAGCAAAAGGGCCCCATATGGGGTTAAAATGTACAAACTTTGTGACCGAGCAACAGGGAACATTTACTCCTTCCTGGTGTATGAAGGGAAGGACTCCCAACTGCATCCCCCTGAATGCCCAGAGTATATTGGAGCCAGGGTAAGAGTTGTCTGGGAGCTTGGCTATCCACTCCTTGGAAAGGGATACCATCTTTATATGGATAATTTTTATATGAGCTTGGCCCTCTACCGCAATCTTCACCGGAAAGACACCCCAGCATGTGGTACAGTAAGAGCCAACAGAAAGGGCTTCCCACAAAAACTCAACAATGAAAGGCTACGACGAGGGGAGACGGCGTCTTTGCGGAACCAAGGAGCTATTGGCTGTCAAGCGGAGGGACAGACGAAACGTCCACATGCTCACGACAATCCATAATGACACCTATGTGGAAGTCTCCAGAAGAAACTGCCCAATCCAGACACCTGCTTGTATATATGACTATAATTTGTTTATGGGGGAGTGGACTTCAATGATCAGATGATTGCACCCTACCTTCCCACAAGGTATAAAAAAGTGTCCATTTATTTTTTCAGTTTAGCCATGTATAACACTTATGTTATTTACAAAAAATCTACTGAGACCCCCGTATCCTATCTTCACTACCAGGAACAAGTAATCTCTGCACTTTTGTACCCTGAAAGCCCACCAGAAAATATTCGCTTTGATTCCGTGAGTAGACTCCATGAATGCCACTTTCCTGAGAAAATTCCCCCGTGAAACAGGCCACAGACGTCAGAAGAAATGCCGGGTATGCTCCAGAAGAGGAGTTAGAAGAGACACCACGTATTATTGTCCCCAATGTCCTTCCCATCCAGGCCTCTGTATAGGTGAATGTTTACGCTGCTACCATACTTCTCTACATTATTAGGGAAGTATGGTAAATGTAATTCTCATTTCCTGTCATTTTCCTCCACACCCCTTATGCCACTGCACTGAACTGTACATACCTCTACCTTCTCCGGAACCGACCCTGGCCTGTTATACGACCAAGCTTCTGCCTAATGATAAACATACCTCTGCCTTCTCCGGAACTGACCCTGGCCTGTTATATGACTAAGCTTCTGCCTAATGCTAAACTGTACCTACCTCTGCCTGCTCTGGAACTGACCCTGGACTGTTTGACCATGTTTTTTGCCTGCCTCTTGGACTGATCATTTACCCTGCTATGCTAGTGGGAACACAGGGGTCTCATATATGTGGGGGGCTCCAGAAATGTTTTTCTGGATGAAGAAAACTAATTTTTTAGTTTTCTCATTCCCTCATTAGGGTCTGGAGACTCAGAGGCTTCAGAGAGATTTGAGTGGGAGAAGCCTCTACACCTGTCCCCAGTCTTTCCTGGCCTGCTACTTGGACCATGTTCCTGCTTACTACCAGGACCAATATTTTGGCACTCCTGGCAATGTCTCTGCTTGCACTGACCCTGGACTGTATATGGACAGTATCCCTGCCTGTACTGACTATGGACAATATTCCTGCCTGCTGCCTGGACAATTCCATTCACTGCCGCTGACCACATCCCTGCCTGCTGCCTGGATCAGGGCTCTACTCCTGTGGACAACTGCACTACTAAAACCACAGGTAATCTTTTGTTTACCCTTTTCTCAGCAGAATGTATTTTAGGGTGTAATTCTTGGTATGTTCATGCTATGTGTTAGAAATATGAAGGGCCTTCAAAAGTGTGATAGATTGCAAGGAAATTAGATGTGTAATCTATGCTCCTAGAACGCCTGAATGTGCTACTTCAATGTTGGGCCTCTGTATGTGGCCAGGCTGTGTAAAAGTCTCACACATGTGATATTGTCATACTCAGGAGGAATAGCAGAATATATTTTGGGGTGTCATGTTTGCTATGTACATGCTATGTGTTGGAAATATCTTAGAAATGGACAACTTTGTGTAAAAAAAATGCATTTTCATTTTTTTCCCCACATTTTCCAAAAACTTCTGGAAAAAAATGAACCGTTCAAAAGACTCATTATGCCTCATAGATTATATGTTGGGGTGTTTGCTTTCCAAAATGGGGTCACTTTGTGGGCGTTTCCATTGTCCTGGTGCTCCAGGGCCTTCAAAAGTGTAATAGGTGGTTGAGAGATTAGATGTGTAATTTATGCTCCTAGAATGCCTGAACATGCTACTTCAATGTTGGGCCTCTGTATGTAGCCAGGCTGTGTAAAAGTCTCACACATGTGGTATCGCCATACTCAGGAGGAGTAGCAGAATATATTTTGGGGTGTCATTTGTGGAATGTACATGCCATGTGAGAGAAATAACCTGTTATAATGACAATTTGGTGTGAAAAAAAGAAAAAAAAATCTTCATTTTTAAAGAATTGTGGGAAAAAATGACAACTTCAAAAAACTAACCATGCCTCTTACTAAATACCTTGGAATGTCTACTTTCCAAAAAGGGGTCATTTTGTGGGTATTTGTACTTTTCTGGCTTGTTAGGGTCTCAAGAAATGAGATAGGCCTCAGTACGTCAGGTGTGATCAGATGTGATCAATTTTCAGTGATTGGCCCCATAGCTTGTAGACTCTATAACTTTCACACACACTAAATGATATCCACTAATTTGGCTTATTTTTACCAAAGATATGTAGCAGTATAAATTTCGGCCCAAATTTATGAAGAAAAATTACTTATTTGCAAAATTTTATAATAGAAATGAAAAAAATGCATTTTTTTACAAACTTTTCGATCTCTTTTCATTTATAGCACAGAAAATAAAAAAACCAGAGGTGATCAAATACCACCAAAATAAAACTCTGTTTGTGTGAAAGAAAAGGATGAAAATTTCATATTGGTACAGTGTTGCGTGAGTAATTGTCATTCAAAATATGAGAGCACTGAAAGCTGAAATTTGGTCTGGTTGGGAAAGGGGTTTAAGTGCCCAGTGGTCAAGTGGTTAAGAGCTTCACATCATAAGACTTAAATAAGTCTAAAATGTTGAAAAATCCTACTAAAGAACTAAGGACTAGACTGCACTCTTAGAAAATACATGCGATCAAACAATGTGTCATCAAATGAGAAAAAACAATATAAAATAAGCACATATACAGCGAAACCTAAACGTCCATAATAAATAGTCCAAATTTGGTGCCCGGGGCAATAAATAAATAGATCCAAAGGTGATAAAAGGTGACACCAAAGGAAAATAGTGCTCTTCCTCTTCCCCAAACAGAAGCATACCACACTCACCAGAAATATATGACCCCTTTTTCTCACAACATGCTTATAATATCTCCAACTGGCACTCCCCAAAATATGGCTGCTGACTTCTCTGTTAGCTTACTGCTCTATCCGTACTAACAGCCCATGCATATGGGTGACTGGACACCACCATTTATTGAGTAGCACTCCTGCATCTTTAAAAGACTCTGCATTTATCTCACTCACAAAGGGAAATGCTCAAGAGACTGCACCAAGCTCTTCACCAAATTACATTTATGACGGGCATAAAACCTTGTCCGCATTTGTCCTGAAGATGAATGGAAGACTGCTTTCAGAACCAGATATGGACATTTTAAGTCTTTAGTCATGCCCTTTGGACTTTGCAATGCTCCCGCAACTTTTCAACATTTCATTATTGATGTTTTTCGAGATTTGCTGGACCAATTTGTAATAGCACATTTGGATCATATCCTCATTTTTTTCTGATAATTTGGAGGAACCCCGCAAGCATGTCTGTATTGTCTTCAAGAGACTAAGGCAAAATCAACTTTACATCAAACTAGAGAAATGTGAATTTGAACAAAGTCAGATCCAAATCTTGGGATACATTTCTTCAAAAGGAGAGAGGATGGATCCAGATAAGATAAAAGCAGTGGTGGACTGGTGTCCCTAGGAATGTTAAGGAAATACAATTTTGTTGGTTTTGCCAACTTTTACAGAAGATTTATAAGGAACTTCTCCAAGGTAATTGCTCCAATTATGCAGCTGACAAAGAAAGGGGTGCCCTTTTTGTGGTCACCTGAGGAACAGGCTGCCTTTAGTAAACTACTTGATTTGATTGTAGCCGTATTAGTGCAATTGTGACAGAGAAAATTGAGTACTGTCCGTGATACTTTTTTTATTTGCACTAACATACAATTTTTCAGGACAAGCTTTCGGGGTATGTCCCCTTCTTCAAGGTCCAAGCAGTACTGCTTGGACCTTGAAGAAGGGGACATACCCCGAAAGCTTGTCCTGAAAAATTGTATGTTAGTGCAAATAAAAAAAGTATCACGGACAGTACTCAATTTTCTCTTTAGTAAACTAAAAACTCTCTTCGTATCTGCACCAACACTAGTATATCCAGATCCTGAACTACCTTTCATCATAGAAGTTGATGCTTCATATTCTTCTGTGAGAGCTATCCTTTCTTAGTGAATTGGAGAAAAGATGCAGCTTCATCCTTGTGTTATGTTCTCTCGACTAGTGTCTTCAGCCGAGAAGAATTATGACACTGGAAACAAGCAGCTGCTGGTAATTTGAAGCATTTTATGAGTGGGGGCATCTGCTGGAAGGGGCTAAGCATCCTATAACTTTTCTCAAGGATCATGAAAATTTTGAATTAATTAATTCTGCCAAAAGGTTGTCATCTAGACAAGCCTTATTCTTTTCCAGGTTCAATTTTGTTATTTCGTACTGCCTTGGGTCAAGGCATGGTAAGGCTGATGCCCAATCACAGATGTTGTATGGGCCTCTCCAGGAAGGCAACTCTGAATGTATGATCCTGCCTTAAAATAACTTTCTAGAGGCCACTAGTTCTAAGACTTTTTTAATCTTCTCAAGGAGGGGTACTCACTTCTTAATCATCCTCCTAAGGACATTAACCTAAAGTAAAAAAATGGCTGTTGGCTCAAGCACATCGCTTCTATGTACCTGAATCAGTTGGGGTAGAAACCCTCAGGTTGGTTCACAACTGTAAGCTTGCTGGTCATTTTGGGGTTTCTAAGACAGAAGAATTCTTATCACGTTTGTTTTGATAGCCTGGGTACAAGAAAGATGTAGAGTTATGTGGCTTCATGTCTGATCTG
Organism: Aquarana catesbeiana; assembly: GCF_042186555.1. NCBI lineage: Eukaryota > Metazoa > Chordata > Amphibia > Anura > Ranidae > Aquarana > Aquarana catesbeiana. Next base: position 379,040,352 of record NC_133327.1, read on the forward strand.
TGATTGCAATAAGACATCCTGATCTTTCCCTCTGGGGTTACTCCAACCACTGCCTGTTCCATCAAGATCATGGGGGTCAATTTCTATGGACTTCATGGTCGATCTTGCCCATTGAAAAGGAATTACCACTATCCGGGTAGTTGTTGACTGTCTCACTAAGATGGCTCATTTTATACCAGCGAAGTGGGTACCCTCTGCTGAGCAAACTGCAAAGGTAATGGTTTGAGATGTTTTTAAACTACACGAAACTCCTGATGATGTGATGTCTGACAGATGAGTACAGTTTACCTCAACATTTTGGAGCAGTTTTTGCTCAGCTTTGGGTATAATAATTAATCTGTCCTTGGCTTTTCATCTTCAGACTAATGGTCAGACTGAGAGGATCAATCAAACTTCGGAGCAATACCTTTAATGTTGTGTGAGTTATCCTCAGGATGATTGGGTGGACTACCTTCCTAGAGCAGAGTTTGCTTAATAACTGTAAACATAGCTCCACTTCCCAAAACCCCTTTTTCTTAAACACTGGATATCATCCAGTTTTTATTCCTGATCTTCCTATCTCAAATCCAATTCCTACTGTTACCAACAGATTAACTACATTACAGGAGATTCAGGAGAAATTGATTGATACATTGAAGGAGGCTCAGGAATATTACAGGAAGGTTGCTGACAGACATCATATATCAATTCCTACCTTTCATGTGGGTGAGAAGGCTTGGTTAGCAATCAAAAATTTGAAGGTTCATGTTCCATCTGCTAAGTTGGGTCAAAAAATTTGTGGGACCTTTTCATATTTCTGCTCAAATCAGCCTTTCGCCTAAAATTTCCTGACAGTATGAAGATTCACCCTGTTTTTCACATATCGCTACTCAAACTGTTCCAAGAAAATCTTTTTTCTGTAAGAAGTAATTCACCTTCTCCATCTGTTAAGGTACAGGGTAAAGAAGAATTTGAGGTGAAAAAAATTCTTGATTCCAGGATCTTTAGGAACAAATTACAAAATCTTGTTCAATGGGAAGATTATGGGACAGAAGAAAATTCTTGGGAGCCTGATGAGAATGTTAACGCCCTAGATTAACAAGGTAGTTCCACCAGAGGTTTCCTCACAAACCTGCCCCTAAGACATCCAGGGAATGTCCTGGGAGGAGGAGAGTACTGTCAGGGCCTGGACTTGAACCTGGGACCTCTGCTGTGTCTGGCAATGACTCTGCTGAGGCACCTGGAATGCTGAACAGTTCCCTGGACAATTCCTTAAATGATCCTGCCTTGAATCAAGTTTGTCTTCAGTCTTGAACTCTTTGCTCCTCCCATAAAACTTCCTGATTTAAGATAGCTCTCTGCACTTCCTGTTTGCCAGATTAATGTGTTCCCTCCAGCCAATATCTTGCTTTTGTCTCTCCTGCTGCCTCCATTTTTTCACTACCATTTGTTACTGACCTGTGGCTTGTTCCTTAACTATGCTTCTGCTAATCTCAACCTGCAATAATTAGTTTATGACCTTTTGGCTTGTTTACTGACTATGCTTCTGCTTGATCTCTACCTGCTATATCTTCTACTGGACCCCAGCTTGCTCTCCTCCTGGTGGGGCGATCCTGAGGGCCGCGACCTGATACTAAACTGCAGCAAAATCCATCTCCACCATCAGGAGCTCTGGTGAATACCAGTTAGTACTTAGACCCCACACCTCAGATGAGCCCATGTCATCAGCCAGGGTGACCTGTTTGTATACCTATCCCTTGTATACCTGTACCTTGTCAGAGGGTGATGCTCCACTGCTACAGCTACTGGCCTCTGAGCCTGACTCCAGACCGTGACAGTATAGTTTCAGAGCAGAGAAAACAAAGCTTTTGGTTTTCCCCAGGTTTTTTGGGATTCCCAGATTAGGGTCTGGAGTCTGGAGGCTTCAAAGAGCTTTGGGAGGGAAGTCACCTCTTTCTGCTATGTCCAAGTCTTACCTGACTGAGGTCCTAAGCCTGATATTTCTGCCTGCTGCCTAGACCAATCCTTTGGCTACTTGTTGACCACATTTCTGCCTCCTGCCTGTACTGACTTTGGACTGTTTATGAACTAAGTTCCTGCCTTCTGTCTGGACCACTCCTTTGCCTGTTTTCTGATCACGCCTTTGACTTGCACCAGTAATGATCCATTTGCATGTCTCACTGGCTATGTTTCTGTGGGACACCAGTCCCACCAATTCTCTGCAGACATCTGCACTTCTGGAACCACAGGTACACTTATTTACTCTTTGTTCAGTCTCTTGTACTTCCTGGCCAGTGAACCTACCATTGTGCTACTGGGATAGTCATGTACCAGTAGGTTAGGCCTGCTTGGCTTTTAGAAACAGGGACTGCTGCAGGTGAAGCTACACTATGCTATATTCACTGACCACTCATACAGAGGGACCATTACAGTACATTGTTTTTGATACAGTGTTCGATCTTTGTGATACACAGGTTGCAGTGTCAGGTATAGGGATGAGCCGAACACCCCCCGGTTCGGTTCGCACCAGAACCTGCGAACGGACCGAAAATTTGCACGAACTTTAGAACCCCATTGACGTCTATGGGACTCGAACATTCAAAATCAAAAGTGCTAATTTTAAAGGCTAATTTTCATGGTATTGTCCTAAAAAGGGTTTGGGGACCCGGGTCCTACCCCAGGGGACATATATCAATGCAAAAAAAACTTTTAAAAACGGCCTTTTTTTGGGAGAAGTGGTTTTAATGAAAAAAAAAGTGAAATATTCCTTTAAATATCGTACCTGGGGGGTGTTTATAGTATGCCTATAAAGTGGCGTGTGTTTCCCGTGCTTAGAACAGTCCCTGCACAAAATGTCATTTTTAAAGGAAAAAAAGTCATTTAAAACTGCTTGCGGCTTTAATGTAATGTCAGGTCCTGGCAATATGGATGAAAATCAGTGAGACAAACAGCATGGGTACCCCCCAGTCCATTACCAGGTCCATTACCCAAATTAAAAAAGGAAACAGCAGTATACAGGCTCTGTACTCTGAACAGCAGTATACAAGCAGTGCAAACAAGACAGGGACTGTAGGTTTGTTGTTAAGTAGAATCTGTTTGTAATTTTGAACTGGTACATTATTAATGTGTTTAGCTCCAGCCAAAAAATCTATTTTAAGCTTTTTGGAAAACATAGGGAAGGGTTATCACCCCTGTGACATTTGTTTTGCTGTCTGTGCTCCTCTTCAGAAGATTTCACCTCACTTTTTGTCCCAATGACAAATGTTTTTTGAAAATTTGGGATTTTTTGTGAAACAAGGATTGGTGATAAAGCATCAGTGGAAAGGAGAAATGTTTTTCCCATATTAACTCTTACAGGAGAGAATTTCCCTTCCTAGGGGTAGATTTCATCTCACTTCCTGTTGTCTCCTTCCGTTTGTTGTGGCCACAACACTGTAAGCCCTCACAGGGCCCTGCTGTGAAATATTAGATCAAGAATTGTAATTACATGCCCCTGTTGAACAGGGGCAGAAAAATTGGGCCTTTGGTGGTGGTGGTGGTGCTGCTGCCACAACACTGTAAGTCCTCACTCGCTCTTGGTGGGCGCAGAAACGGGCCCTGCTGTGAAATATTAGATCAAGAATTGTAATTACATGCCCCTGTTGAACAGGGGCTGAACAATTGGGCCTTAGGCACTGGTGCTGGTGCCACAACACTGCAACCCCTCACAGATACTCTAGTTGGAACGCAGGAACGAGCCCTGCTGCAAAGTATTGCATCAAAAATTGTAATTACACGCCCCTGTTAAACAGGGGCAGAAAAATTAGGCCTTAGGCACTGGTGCTGGTGCCACAACACTGCAACCCCTCACAGATACTCTAGTTGGAACGCAGGAATGAGCCCTGATGCAAAGTATTGCATCAAAAATTGTAATTACACGCCCTTGTTAAACAGGGGCTGAAAAATTGGGCCTTAGGAATTAGTGGCGGTGCCCAGAACCAAAAATGTTCTTACAAGCTATCAGCGTGATCATTGAGGAGGAAGAGGATAATTACTCAGGATAGTCACTCAGCATCAGCATATGCAGTCTTTGAAGGGATCTGAGATTTCAAAAAAAATTATGCGGTTACATCAGCATCAGGTGCTTGGTAGCTGGTGGTGATCCAAGACTGATTCATTTTTATGAAGGTCAGTCGATCGACCGAGTCGGTGGACAGATGCACCCTGTGATCGGTTACAAAGCCTCCAGCAGCACTGAATGTGCATTCCAAAAGAACGCTGGATGCAGGACAGGTCAGTAGCTCAATTGCATACCGTGCAAGCTCTAGCCAGTGATCCATCCTCAAGACCCAGTAACCCAGAGGAATTTCGATGGGAAAGGTGTCCAAGTCAGATCTTGCCCCTAGGTATTCCTGCACCATGTAAAGCAGACGCTGGCAATGGTTGCTGGAACCGATCATACCTTGGGGCAGCAGACTAAAAAATTGTCTGAACACATCGGTCAGATGGCCACCTTCTCCACCGGTCCTTCTTTGACTGACCGAAGCCTCAGCAACACATTGTCCAGAAACAGGAGTTTGTAACCTCCCAGTCTCTGGGAATGCATTGCACAACCTTTCTGCAAGGCCTCCCGAAGATGTTTCATCCTTGGCTCCCTCTGCGACGGCAAGATAAGGTCCGAAACCTTACCCTTGTAACGTGGATCAAGGAGGGTTGCCAGCCAGTATTGGTCCTTCTCCTTGATACCATGAATACGAGGATCCTTACGAAGGCTTTGCAGCATCAAGGAGGCCATGCAGCGTAGGTTTGCTGAGGCATTCGGTCCGGAGTCCTCTGGGTCACTAAGGACGACATGGTCCGCAGCCACCTCCTTCCAGCCACGTACAAGTCCATGTGTTTCTTGGGACCGATCCCTTAAAGACTGCTGCTGATGCTGAGTACCAGGCTTCACCTCCATACTGACACAATCCTCTTCCTCCTCGTCCTCTTCCTCTGTGATCGGCGGGCACGCAGGAACACTGTCTGGATAAAGGGGGCCTTGAGAGCTAAGGAAGTCCTCCTATTCCTGCCTCTGTTCTGTCTCAAGTGCCCTGTCCATTATTCCACGCAGCGTGTGCTCCAACAGGTGGACAAGGGGGACAGTGTCACTGATGCATGCACTGTCACTGCTCACCATCCTCGTTGTCTCCTTAAATGGTGACAGGACAGTGTATGCATCCCTGATCATGGCCCACTGGCATAGGGAAAAAAAAACAAGCTCCCCTGACCCTGTCCTGGTGCCATAGTCACACAGGTACTCATTGATGGCCCTCTGCTGCGTGTGCAGCCGCTACAGCATGGCCAACGTTGAGTTCCACCTGGTGGGCATGTCACAGATTAGGCGGTTCTTGGGCAGGTTAAACTCCTTTTGGAGGTCTGCCAGCCGAGCACTGGCATTATATGACCAGCGGAAATGCACACAGACTTTCCTGGCCTGCCTCAGGACATCCTGTAAGCCCGGGTACCTGCCGAAGAACCGCTGCACCACCAAGTTAAGGACGTGAGCCAAACAGGGCACATGGGTCATTTGTCCCTGTCGGAGGGAAGAGAGGAGGTTGGTGCCATTGTCGCAAACCACCATTCCTGCCTTAAGTTGGCATGGCGTCAACCACCTCTGAACCTGCCCCTGCAGAGCTGACAGAGCCTCTGCCCCAGTGTGGCTCCTGTCCCCCAAGCACACCAGCTCAAGCACCGCATGGCATCTTTTGGCCTGCATACTTGCGTAGCCCCTTGAAAGGCAACAGAGCACCACTGGTTCCAAGGACAAAGCACAGGAAGAGGCCGTGGAGGAAGAAGAAGAGGAGGGGGTGGAGGAAAGAGGTGTGTCACAATCATTAGTAGTGGCATTTTGGAGGCGTGGTGGCGGAACAACCTCCAACACTACTGCACCTTGTCCTGCATCCTTCCCAGCTGCCAGCAGAGTCACCCAATGCGTGGTGAAACTTAGGTAATGTCCCTGTCCATGTCTGCTGGACCATGAGTCAGCAGTAATATGCACCTTACCGCTGACCGCCCTGTCCAGCGAGGCATGGACATTGCCTTCCACATGCCGGTAGAGAGCCAGAATCGCCTTCCGTGAGAAAAAGTGGCATTTGGGTACCTGCCACTGAGGAACCGCACATTCCACAAACTCACGGAAGGGGGCAGAGTCTGCCAACTGAAAAGGCAGCAGTGGAAGTGCTAGCAATTTTGCCAAGCTAGCATTCAACCGCTGAGCATGTGGATGGCTGGGAGCGAACTTCTTTTGGCGGTGCAGCAGCTGGGGCAGGGAAATTTGCCTGGTACAATCTGACGTCGGTGTACCGAAAGCAGATGGCCCACAAGTACTTGGCTGTGACACACCTAATTCTACACCTTCATTCCTCTCAGCGCAGGTCTCAGAGAGGACTGAAGGTATAGTGGGGTTGGAGATCTCAGCTGATGAGGAGCAAGGAGAGGTCCTCTTTGTTCTTTGGTGTGGGTCTTTTAGATACGCTTGCCAATGAACTGCATGGCAGGTCAACATATGTCTGGTCAAGCATGTGGTGCCCAAGCGCAAGATGTTTTGGCCACGCGAGATACGCTTGAGACATATGTTGCAAATAGCAGCATTGCGATCTGATGCACTCGTCTCAAAAAAGGCCCACACCAAAGAACTTTTGGAATAACTCGCAGAGACAGCAGCGCCCTGCACATGCGGAGCTTTGGGGTGTGATGCAGTCAGTGTGCTGCCCTTAGGCTGGCCCCTGGAGGGCATCCTGCCTTGCTGGTGATGTGCCTCTTCCTCCTCCTCCTCTCTCCTATCAGGCACCCACGTTGAGTCAGTGACCTCATCATCCCCTCCCTCATCACTGGAGCTAACCTGGCAGTATGTTGCAGCAGGGGGAGCATGACTGCCAGATTTCTGTCCTTCTTGGGCACCCCCTCTGTCCATGCTCACGTTACTGCCTTCATCTAGCTCAGTATCATCATCAGAGCCTTTTAAATGCTGGGCATCCTCCTGGAGCATGTACCCAACACTGTGGTGAAATAGTTTGAGGGACTCCTCAGGAGGACATGGTGGGGCTAGGGAAGGAGTCACTGATGCCATTGAGCCGAGGGAAGAGGCCACATTGGCAGCTGCTTTGCCAGACAAAGTACCCTGAGAATGGGTGAGAGAGGATGAGGAGGATGAGGATGGCTTGGTCATCCACTCAACCAAGTCTTCCGCATGTTGCGGCTCAACGCGGCCAGCTGCTGAAAAAAAGGCCAAGCGTGTCCCACGGCCACGTAGTGATGAGGATGCACTGTCTCCACAAACAGCACTGTTTCCTCTAGACACAGAGCCTGCTTGCCGTCTTTTATTGGCTTGTGACTGTCTGCCTCTCCTTGTTGGCCTTCCAGACATACTAATGGCCTGTAGCTGCACTAAGCTGGGATATATATATATATATATATATATATATATATACACACTGATACTGCAACTAGCAAAATCAACTGCCTGCCTGTAGTATGAGAACACCACCAACCTTCTACAGGTAGCTTTAGCTGAACACTATGCAGAGCTCGCAAAAAACTAACTTGTAGCTTATTTAGCTGCCAGCGGTAGTGATAGGATCAGGAAAACACCACCAACCTTCTACAGGTAGCTTTAGGTGAACACTGTGCAGAGCTCGCAAAAAACTAACTTGTAGCTTATTTAGCTGCCTGCGGTAGTGATAGGATCAGGAAAACACCACCAACCTTCTACAGGTAGCTTTAGGTGAACACTGTGCAGAGCTCGCACTACACTAACTTGTAGCTTATTTAGCTGCCTGCGGTAGTGATAGGATCAGGAAAACACCACTAACCTTCTACAGGTAGCTTTAGCTGAACGCTGTGCAGAGTTCGCAAAAAACGAACTTGTAGCTTATTTAGCTGCCTGCGGTAGTGATAGGATCAGGAAAATACCACCGACCTTCTACAGGTAGCTTTAGGTGAACACTGTGCAGAGCTCGCAAAAAACGAACTTGTAGCATATTTAGCTGCCTGCGGTAGTGATAGGATCAGGAAAACACCTCCAACCTTCTACAGGTAGCTTTAGGTGAACACTGTGCAGAGCTCGCAAAAAACTAACTTGTAGCTTATTTAGCTGCCTGCGGTAGTGATAGGATCAGGAAAACACCACCAACCTTCTACAGGTAGCTTTGGCTGAACACTGTGCAGAGCTCGCACTACACTAACTTGTAGCTTATTTAGCTGCCTGCGGTAGTGATAGGATCAGGAAAACACCACTAACCTTCTACAGGTAGCTTTAGCTGAACACTGTGCAGAGTTTTCAAAAAACGAACTTGTAGCTTATTTAGCTGCCTGCGGTAGTGATAGGATCAGGAAAACACCACCAACCTTCTACAGGTAGCTTTAGGTGAACACTGTGCAGAGCTTGCAAAAAAATAACTTGTAGCTTATTTAACTGCCTGCGGTAGTGATAGGATCAGGAAAACACCACCAACCTTCTACAGGTAGCTTTAGGTAAACACAGTGCAAAGCTTGCAAAAAACGAACTTGTAGCTTATTTAGCTGCCTGCGGTAGTGATAGGATGAGGAAAACACCACCAACCTTCTACAGGTAGCTTTAGGTGAACACTGTGCAGAGCTCGCAAAAAACTAAGTTGTAGCTTATTTAGCTGCCTGCGGTAGTGATAGGATCAGGAAAACACCACCAACCTTCTACAGGTAGCTTTAGGTAAACACAGTGCAAAGCTCACAAAAAACTAACTTGTAACTTATTTAGCTGCCTGCGGTAGTGATAGGATCAGGAAAACACCACCAACCTTCTACAGGTAGCTTTAGCTGAACACTGTGCAGAGCTCGCACTACACTAACTTGTAGCTTTAGCTAAACACTGTGCAGAGGTCGCTCTACACTAACTTGTAGTATTAGCTGAACACTGTGAGGAGGACGCACTACACTAACTTGTAGCTTTAGCTGAACACTGTGCAGAGGTCGCACTACACTAACTTGTAGTTTTAGCTGAACACTGTGAGGAGGACGCACTGCACTAACTTGTAGCTTTAGCTGAACACTGTGCAGAGGTCGCACTACACTAACTTGTAGCTTTAGCTGAACACTGTGAAGAGGACGCACTACCTTAACTTGTAGCTTTAGCTGAACACTGTGCAGAGGTCGCACTACATGAACTTGTAGTTTTAGCTGAACACTGTGAGGAGGATGCACTACACTAACTTGTAGTTTTAGCTGAACACTGTGCAGAGGTCACACTAAACTAACTTGTAGCTTTAACTGAACACTGTGAGGAGGACGCTGTACACTAACTGTAAATAGTCTAGCTGCCTGACTGTGGTACTAATAGGTTTAAAAGAACACCAGCAATTTTCTTCAGGTAGCTGTAAATACTGTAACAAGACAAGCCTGCCTGTCAGTAGGAAGATAACAGGAAGGGATCTAGCTAAACTGAATACAGTGTATATATGTATATATACACATATATATATATATATATATATATATATATACACACACACACACACACACACACACACACAACACCTGAGATGCATATATATACACAATACACTGTAAGTGCAGCTAACTCACTGGCTGTCCTGCCTAATCTATCTAACTTGAATCGAATGACACTGTCTCTCTGTCTATCTATCTATCTATCTCAAAGCCGGAACACACACTACACAGGGCCGCCGTACAAGCGGCCTTATATAGTGTGGGGCGTGTACTAAATCCCCTGAGCCATAATTGGCCAAAGCCTCCTTGGCTTTGGCCAATTTCGGCTCTCTGTTAAGACGACACTGTGATTGGCCAAGCATGCGGGTCATAGTGCATGCTTGGCCAATCATCAGCCAGCAATGCACTGCAATGCCGCAGTGAATTATGGGCCGTGACGCACCACATGAATTTGGCGTGAACGGCCCATATCGTTCGCAATTCGACGAACGGTCGAACAGACAATGTTCGAGTCAAACATGGGTTCAACTCGAACACGAAGCTCATCCCTAGTCAGGTACATAATCAGTCCAAACATTGAATAGGTCCTACACAAAGGATATCCCCATACTCGAGAGGAGTAGCAGAATGTGGTTTGAGGTGTCATTTTACATATGCCTATCTGTTAGAAATAGCTCATAGATTGACAACTTTGTTCAAAACATTGCATTTTAATTTTCTTTCCAGTTTTCCCAAATAATATGTGGCACTAACATTACATTTTCAAAAGGCTCACTATACCTCTTAGAAAATGCCTTGGAGTGTATGATTTCCAAGATGTGGTAATTTTGTGGGTGTTTCTACTGTCCTGTTGCTCTTGGTCCTCCAAAAATGTGATAGGTAGTCAAGAAATTAGATGTGTAATTTATGCCCCTAGAATGCTTGAAGGTGTTTTTTGGATGTTGGGCCCCTCTATGTGGCTAGGCTGTGAAAATGTCTCACACATATGGCATCGTCATACTCAGGAGTAGTAGCAGAACGTGAGGTGTAATTCTAAGCATGCCCATGCTGTGTGTGAGAAATAATTTGTTAAAATTACAACATTGTGCAAAAAAAAAAGCCAATTTTGTTTACTTTCATCCAATTACATAGAATTGTGGGAACTAATTACAACTTCAAAAACGAATTGTCAGGAGCGTGTAACACTCCTGTTGCTTGGCAGTGGCTGGTCTCCTTCAAGCATCCTTTTTTGGCTGAGCTGTACTCTCCCTGTCTGACTGTCCACCTGCAGGGTAATGAATGTAGACACAGCCTCTGGGTAGAGACCAAACTTGTTTTAAGCCTGCCATGCCCTCAGTGTCATGCTTGTGATAGTGCTTGCAACATATGCTTCAAGCGCCCATTTTCACCTGCATTTTTAACGTGCCTTGACATTTATCTTCTCCTGATACCTAGCCTGTCAGCTAGTTTGGACTCCCTTGTTATCGACCTCGGATTGGAATTTGTACTAATCTCTGAACTCAACCTGCTTTTTAACCATGGATGTGATCCTGACTACCCTCTGAATGTTGCCTGCCCTGAACCCAGACTGCCATTGGACAACTCTGTCTGTCTGACAACCACAAGTACCTGTTTGCTGTGCTTAGTTTGTGTCTGACCCAGCGTGGTAGCCAGGCACTATAACATTGTGTATAAGACCTAGGGGAAATTGAGTACACGTGGGCCTGCTTGTCTTATGGGCAGAACCAGCTACTATAGGTGAAGAACCAGCTATAGTGCCTGACCATCAATGCTAAGGGTAGGTGTGACAGTCATCATGCCTTTTATTAAATACCTTGAAAGGTTTTTTTTTGGGGGACTTTAAATGAGATTCATGTGGCCATGCATCTCCATCCCTAAATTTTGGTATATAGAAAGGGTTTTCAGGACTTTAAAGGAGGCATGTATGATGGGACTCAGCAAGTAAAACCAGGTAATAGAAAATGTGTTTATTGTCTAAAACACACAACAATGACATGCAGCAGTGGATACTTGGGGTATAGTAAACACATGAACAGCATATTGCAAAACATAAGCATATATTTGTCAACTTGTACATAACATGGTTAAAAAGGTAATGCTCCATAAAAAGAATTATAAAACACAGGATATATCCTAAGAATAACCATAATGCATCAGTACAAGCCAGATGCCTTTCATGGCAATAATGCCACTCTTCAGGGGTGGATGCACAGTAAATTTAGATCTGCAAGGAGACATAAACATATCACATATCATTTCTACTAGGGGAAGCAAAGACATTGGGTGGAGAAGGTAAAAAAATATATCCATCTCCTAGACTACTTACATATTAGCAGCATATGAAGGTATGTGCATTGGAGCAATTGGGCCAGCAGAGTTGTCTGTGCCGGGAGCTGAGGTGGGGTCCTTGGCAAGACAGAGAAGATGGATGTAAATCCCAAGGACATACATGTCCAACCAAGGATGCAACAGGGGCTCCAATCTAGAATTAGATAATAAATCTTATTATCTAATTCTAGTAAGTAGTCAAGGAGATGGATATATTTTTTACCTTTTCCACCCAATGTCTTTGCTTCCCCTAGTTGGGTTGCAAGATTACAAATTATATGTGAAATGTTTATGTCTCCTTGCAGATCTAAATTTTTCTACGCATCCGCCCCTGAGGAGTGGCATTATTGCCATGAAACGCATCTATACCCGGATATACCCTGTGTTTTAGGATTCTTTTTATGGCGGATTACCTTTTTAACCATGTTATGTACAAATTGGCAATTATATGCTTATGTTTTGCAATATGCTGTTCATGTGTTTACTATACTCTATGTATCCACTGCTGCATGTCATTGTGTGTTTTAGACAATAAACACATTTTCTATTACCTGGTTTTACTTGCTGAGTCCCATCATACATACCTAATTTAAAGTCCCAAAAACCCTTTCTACATACTTTATTAAATACCTTGGACTGTTTACTTTCCAAAAATGAAAATGGGACTCAAGAAATGAGATAGGCAGTCTGTATTGATCAATTTTCAAATATACTGCACATATACCATACATATATATATATATATATATATATACCACAGTCACATAGACTAAATAATATACAATGATTTGGGATATTTTGATCAAAGAGATGTAGCAGAATACATTTTGGCCTAAATTTATAAATAAAGATTATTTATTTGCAAGGAAAAAAAAATTTTTTTTCAGAATATTTGATCTTTCTTACTTTGTATAGTAAAAAAAAAAAAAAAAAAAAAAAAAAAAAACAGTGATGATTACATACCACCAAAAATAGCTCTATCTGTCTACAAGAAAGTATACATTTCATTTAGATACAGTTCTGCATGACTGAGTGATTGTTAATCAAATTTTGACAGAGCTAAAACCTAAAAAATGGCCTGGGAAGGAAGGGGGTTGAAGTCTAAAGCCTCGTACACACGATCGGATTTTCAGATGGGAAATGTGTGATGACAGGCTGTTATTGGACAAATTTTGGATCGCAGATTTTAAGATTTTCCGTGGACAAATGTCTGTCGTCGGATTTTTCGAGCGTGTGTACACAAGTCCGTCGGACAAAAGTCTAAAGTACAAAAACGCATGCTCGGTAGCAAGGATGAGCCAGAAGCGGTCGGTCTTGTAAACTAGCATTTGTAATGGAGAATTAACATCCGTGACTTGCCAAATTATGAAATCTCGAAATGCAGTGCACATTCTCTTCTTCTTTGATGGGATAATAATGAAGCTGTTTTGCTGGTGATACTGGAGTTATTGCAAATTAATTTTCAAAGGCTTTTTTTTCTGGTGATATCAAGAAGAATATTATTATGCTTTTTTTTTTGGGGGGGGGGGGGTTACCACAACACCATTATCCCATAGTTTTTAAGATCAAAGATACAACTATGTTGTTGTCCCTTGTCGATTTCACATTGTATTTTTTTAAATGTAGCTGCCTACTCCCAAACTGTCATTTGAAGTAAAACACATAGCCAAGTATTATACTCCACCATTTTTTTATTGTGCATTAAAAAAAGAAAACACATAAAATTAGACATGCTATCTGCCTAAAGAACCAAAAAGTGCATTCTATGCATCCAAAAATATAGAAAATATATTAAAATTCCGCAACATGGCAGATTGACGGCCGTTCAGAAACAAACTGAAAAGCGTGAAATTAAAAGTGCAAAATGAAAAGCGCAAAATGAAAAGTGCGAAATTAAAAATGCAAAATGAAAAGTGCAAAATGAAAAGTGCAAAATGAAAAGTGAGAATCAACACTCATGAAATTAGCAGAAGGAGCCCAAAGGGTGGTGCTAAAGAGCTGAAAAACAACGTAGTACGTCACTACGTTCATATTTGTTGGTCTGTGGTTTTGTTGGCCAACAATCTGATCGTGTGTACAAGGCTTAAGTTGAAGAGACCACAACCTGCACTAATGTGTCCCTAATAAATTTATCAATAGCAATCCATAAGATTTTACTATTACAGCTAAGCAAATTGTCACTATGACTGCTGGGAACCTTGACCCATAACAACTTGATATAAAATAATGTTCTTTTGCGAGGAACATATATTCCACATTAATAATTATGCTACCAAAATTAGTATGTGTTGTAAACTGCTTCCAGTATTGCTACTGATTCTTCTTGCCGGAGACTGCTATTTTGTTGAAGCCCAGAGCCCCAGCAGTGAATCATAAAGCGGAACTAAACTAAATCGATTTAGCTTCTTTCACACTGCCATGACTTAAAAGTTGCGTGATTTTGTTGCGATTCTTGCAGCCGGGATTTTGATGCGATTTCAGGGAATGCATGTGTAAACTTGAGGTCTATGGACCTCAAGTCGCACCAAAGTCAGAGTAGTACAGGGACTACTTTGAAGTCGGTATGACTTGAAGTCGCACATATATGAATGGTTATCATTGGAAATAATGGGGAACAACGCAGTTTTGCAGTACTGTATCCATATGGCATTTTTATGATTTTTTTCACACAAATAGAGCTTTCTTTTGGTAGTGTTTAATTACCACTGGCTTTTTTTTATTCTTTGCTAAGCAAACAAAAAAAGACCAAAAATTTTGAAAAAAATAAGTTTTTCTTAGTTTCTGGTATTACATTTTGCAAACAGGTAATTTTTCTCCTACTGATGGGCACTAATAGGCAGCACTAATGGGCACTGATGACGTGGCACTGATGGGCACTGTTGAGGTGGCACTGAAGGGCACTGTTAGGCAGAACCGATGGTCAAGGATAGACTGCACTGATGGGCACTGATGAGGTGGCACTGGTGGGCACTGATGAGGAGGCACTGATGAGGCTGCACTCTTATGGAGCACTGATGGGCACTGATAGGTGCCACTGATGGGCACTGATAGGCGGCACTGATGAGGAGGCGCTGATTGGCAGCATTGATGGGCACTTGATTGGTACTGATTGGGAGCACTGATGGGCACTGCTTGGCAGCACTGATTGTCATTAATAGGCAGCACTGATGGGCACTGTTGATCAATGCCCTATTATCAATGTAGATGTCCCCTTTCACATTTGCCAGCTACCGGCTCTCTCCTCTCCTCACACTGCAAAGCATGAGGAAAGGGATGCAATAACCAGCAAGTGTGTTTACATCAATATCAGCTGTGATTGGACACAGCTGATCACATGGTAAAGAGCCAACCTCCCGTTATATCCCCCCACACCACACACCAGGGCTACCAACTGTCATTAAATTCAAGGACAGTTTGTGAAATCCATGATTTTTACATCTGTCCATGAATGTGCATTATGGACATGCAGTCTGTATGTCAGTAATGGATATTCATGGACAGGTGTAAAAATCACAGGTTTTACTAACTGGGAATCGCAGCTGTTCCTGCACCCGCAACCATCCGCTGTCAAAAAGTGCTGCTCTTTACAGATGCGGTAGTGGTAGTTCTAGGTGCGGGGCTGTCAGTCATTCTTATTGGCATCCCCAGCACGTTTTCAGGTGCAGGAACCATGGTGTAAAGCATCATGTGATTTCCCAGCAGCTACAGTTCATAAATTGTGCAGGAACCTTTTTCCGGCATAAAAACGCAGGCATAGCATCCCATTCAATTGAAAGAGCTGCTGAGCAAATGCGGCTAAAGACAATTCCTTTTTTTCCAATGTGGCCCAGGAAGGTCACTAGGTTGGACACCCCTGCTGTACACACTGCCCCCATATACACTGACACACTTTTCCTCTGTATACACTGCTCCCACTTTTTCACGCTTTTATCACCCTCCCTGTACAAACTGACCTCTCCCCCCTTCGTAGATGCTTCTCCTGGCCTGTCAGTGGTGATATTATCTGAACAACACCTGTGCAATTCAGACCATATTTACAGCACCTGCTCCATGCCACCGTGAAGTGACTCCTGAATCCATATGCAGGAGTGACGTCATCACAGCCTGGTATTTCAAGCATCCAGAGAGAGCAGGTGACAGGAGTAAGTAACACACAGAGTTCAGGGTTCAGAATGAAGTAACATATAGAGTTCAAGGGTCAGGCTTAAGTAATACACAGCTTTCAGGGTCAGGCTTAGGTAACACACAGAGTGCAGAGGTCATGGAATGAAAGTTTAGGGATTAGGTCAGCAGTTTCTTACAGCCACAGATTAGAGTATCATCCCCAGGAGCCGCCACGTAGTGTTAAGTTTGTAGTGTAAGAGCATCAGTCCAAAATGTCATATACAGGGGCTCTAGCGAGACCATTTTTGAGATGCTGCTTTAGCAGTGTCACAGGTTGGAGCCTGTGCACTGAAAACTTACACTACCTGGCAGCTCATGGGAAGAAATCAGTGGATGCCCATTTCCCAAGGACAGACCTCTTACAACACAAACTGTCCCTGGGAAATAGGGACGAATTGCAAGCATACACCAGTAGAACAGCATGTTAGGAAACCCCTTTTAAAGTCCATTTTCCCTTTTAAATAAATATCAATGGGAACATTTCAGGATTGTTCAAGTGATAGGCACTCTGCAGCAATGACAGCTTTCACCTACTGATACCAGCTACATCCACAGCAGTTAATAAACTTCTTCTAAAGGGGTGTTTTCTGAATGCAATGGGTCTTTGTGCAAGATCATAAGTTGGGCCCCCTGTGAGGTCACAACAGTGTCTCATCTTACATCAGTGTCCCCCTTGCTTCAGAGTGCCCCCTTACATCAGTTTCCCCCTTATAGCAATGCCCCCTTACATCTGTGTATCAGCTTACATCAGTTTCCCCCTAGCTTCTGAGTCTCTCCTTACATCAGTAACCCCCTTGTATCAGAGCCCCCTTACATCAAGGTCCCCATTACTTCAGAGTCCCTCTTACATCAGTGTGCCCTTTTACCTTACATCACAGTTCCCCCTTACATCAGTTTCCCCTTTATTTCAGTGCTCCTTCTTCCATCAAAGTCTGCACTACATCAGAGCCCCCCTGAAATCAGTGTCCCTCTTACATCAATGTCTCTTCTTACATCAGTGTCTCCTTTGCTTCAGAGTCCCCCCTTACATCAGTGTCCTCTCTTACATCAGAGCCCCCCTTACATCAGTGTCCCCTCTTAAATCAATTCCCCCTTATATCAATGCTCCCCCTACATCCGTGTTTCAGCTTACATCAGAGTCCCTTTGTTTGACATTTCCCCTTACATCAGTGTCCCCCATTTATTTAGATTCCCCCTACATCAGAGCCCCCCTAACTTTAGAGTCTCCCCTTACATCAGAGTCCCCTCTTACATCAGTGTCCCCCCTAAATCAGCTTTCTCCTTACATCACTGTACTCTCTTACAGCAAAGTCCTCCCTTACATCAATGCCCCACCTTACATAAGTGCCCTACTTTACACCAATGCCCTATCCCCCTACTTCAGAGTTTCCCCTTACTCCAATGTCCCCCCTTAAATCAATGCCCCCCCATACCTCTGAGTTTGCCCTTTTACAGAAAGGTCCTGACTTATATCACAGTCCCCCATTACTTCAGATTCTCTCTTACATAAGTGCACCCCTTTACATCAGTGTCCCCTCTTACACCAGAGTCCCCCTTAAATTTACACCCATCTTACAACAGTGCCCCTCCTTATTTCAGAGTCTCCCTTACATATGTGCCCCCCCATATACATCAGAGTCCCCCTTACATTATTATCCCTCATTACCTTACATTAGAGTATCCCCCTTTCTTCAGTGTGCCCCCCTAACATCAATGTACCCCCCCTTAAATCAAATTGCCTCCCTTTACATCAGTGTGCCCCTGTCAAGTTCTCACGTACCTGACTGATGAGCCAGATAGTGCAGAGGAAGGCCTCCCTTACGTATCTGACTCGCGGCCCCTGGTAGAGCAGGCAGGTGGCACAGGAGTGCAGAATGGTATGAGTGCCCGGCAGGATCAACAGCAGATGGGTCAGATGGCCGGCACAGCAGACAGGACCAGCAGGCTGGATGGATCAGCAGACAGATGAGCAGACTGGATGGATCAGCAGACAGGTCAGCAAACTGGATGGATCAGCAGACAGGTAAGCAGACTGGATGGATCAGCAGACTGGATGGATCAGCAGACAGGTAAGTAGACTGGGACTGAAGCTGGATGGCTGCAGTAGGTAAGTATAGCAGACTGGAGGAGAGTCTTGGAACGTCAGGCAGGTCGGGTCGATAATCAGGCTGGCAGCAAAGGTACAAGAGGAGCAGGCAGAAGGAATCATCAAACAAGCCAAGGGTCAGATTCAGGCGGATAACAGGAACAGTCTCAAAACAAGCCAAACAGGAGCAGATATCAGATCTTCAGGAAACACATACATAGAGCTGCTGATCAAACAGCAAGGACACAGAGCTGCTGAGGTGTTTAAATAAGGCAGCCTGTTGCCAATCACTGAAATCAGCCTGGACTAAGTTAACCCTTAAGTGGCAGATCCATGACATTGCCCCCTCCTAAAGGGCAGCCTCCGGATGCCCAATTGGGCCAACTTCACATCATGGGATCTCTTGAAGGATTGCATTAGTTCTTTAGCATGAATATTGCTTTCAGGCTCCCAAGAGTTATTTTCTGGCCCATGCCCCTTCCATTTAATTAGATACTGAACCTGATTGTACCTCCTTCTACAATCCAAGATTGCCTCCACCTCAAATTCCTCCTCTCCATTGATTATTACAGGCTCCGGTGGACCAGTACTTCGTTCAGGGAAGGGATTCGGAACAGCAGGTTTCAAAAGAGTCACATGGAAGACAGGGTGAACTTTAAGTGAATCGGGTAATTCCAGCTCATAAGCTACGTCATTGATCTTTCTTATTACAGGGAAGGGGCCCATAAACTTAGGGCCCAATTTTCTTGAGGGGCAAGCCATTTTCAAGTTCACTGTAGACAACCATACCTGGTTGCCGGGTTCCAGAATTAGTTCTCCTCGTTTTTTCCTGTCAAGGATCTTTTTATTGTACTCTTGTGTTTTGGCCATGGTCTCTTGTAATAGTTTGTTGTTTTTAGAGAAGAAATCTATCATTTCAGAGACTGCAGGGATTGAGCATTCAGGTATGGTACTAGGCAGGAAGGACGGGTGATAGCCGTAATTAGCAAAAAATGGAGTTTGTTTGATGGCAGAATGGGAAGATTTATTATAAGCGAACTTGCCAATGGGGAGTAAAGCGACCCAGTCACCTTGTGAGAACGAAGAAAAGCAACGGAGGTACTGCTCCAGGGTCTGATTGGTTCTTTCCGTTTGCCCGTTTGTCTGAGGGTGGTATGGGGAGGAGAAGGCCAATTCAATCTCAAGGGACCCACACAGAGCTTTCCAAAACTTGGAGGTGAACTGGACACCCCGGTCAGACACAATGTTGGCTGGGACTCCATGGAGCCTTACAATTTCTTTGATGAATATTTTTGCAGTTTCCACAGCCGAGAGTGTTCCTTTCATGGGCAAAAAATGGGACATTTTGGACAGCCTGTCCACCACCACGAGCCGGAGGGAGTTCCACAATGAAGTCCATTGAGATCATTTTCCAGGGTCTCTCTGGAACGGGCAATGGCTTCAGTAAACCCCAAGCTTTTACCTTGCTGTTCTTGCTTCGGGAGCAAGTAGTATAAGACCCCACATAACTCTTACAGTCATCTACCACCTGAGGCCACCAGAACGTGCGTTGTACCAGTTCGGCCGTCTTCAGGGCACCGAAGTGCCCAGCCAGCTTGTGGTCACGACAGAGCTCCAATACTGCCACCCTTAAGTCCTTAGGTACAACAATTTTACCTTCATGCCACAGTAGACCATCCTGTGCCTGTAAGCTGGTTTCAGAAGACGAAGCAACCTCAGCAGAAGCCTGTTTGATTCGGGATAGCAGATTCTCCTGTAGTATGTGAAAGTTTCCTGAGGGATAGATGGTGTCTGGAAGTGTGGACCTCTCAGAGTCTTTGAACATACGTGAGAGTGCATCTGGTTTTGTATTCTTTGACCCTGGCCTGTACGTTATATGGAATGAGAATCTAGAGAAAAAAGTGCCCACCTTGCCTGCCGTGGTTTTAATCTCTTTGCTGTTCTCAAATATTCTAAATTCTTGTGGTCCGTATAGACCAGAATGGGATGTGCTGCACCTTCAAGTAAGTAACGCCATTCTTCTAATGCGGCCTTGATGGCCAAAAGCTCACTGTCTCCCACATCATAATTTCTTTCCGCTGCAGATAATTTGTGGGAAAAGAAAGCAACTGGGTAAAGTAGGGCTTTAGCTCCTTGTCGTTGAGACAGCACAGCCCCTACTGCAACTTCCGAGGTGTCAACTTCAAGAACAAATGGTAAGGCAGGGTCAGGGTGCTTCAAGATGGAGACTGAAGTGAACAGTTTTTTGAGGGCTTTAAATGCCGATTGCGCTTTGGGAGACCAGAGGAATCAGGTTCCTTGTTTAGATAGTTCGGTAATGGGGGCAATATTAGCAGAGAACCCCCTAATAAACTTCCGGTAGAAGTTGGCAAACCCAATGAAGCGCTGAACCCCCTTCTTGTCCACAGGAGCTGGCCAATCTAAGATGGCAGTGACTTTCTGGGGGTCCATCTTGATGCCTTCAACAGAGATTATCAGGCCTAAGAACTGGTTACACTGAAGTTCAAATTCGCACTTCAGTTTGGCGTAGAGGCCATGCTGCCGGAGTCCGGTTAACACATTCCGGACATGCCTACGGTGGTCATCTACTGTGGAGGAGAAAATCAGGATGTCATCCAGGTACACAATGATGTACAAGTCCAGATAGTCACGAAAAATGTCATTGACAAAGTGCTGAAAGGTGGCTGGCGCATTGCATAACCCAAAAGGCATGACTAGGTATTCGAAGTGCCCGAATCAGGTACGAAAAGCCGTCTTCCACTCATCTCCTTCTCGAATACGGATTAGGTTGTATGCTCCCCGGAAATCCAGTTTAGTGAAGATGACTGCGGTTCCCAGTTTCTGAAACAGTTCGGGCACAAGAGGCAGTGGGTAACGGTTTTTGATAGTAATCTTGTTTAATCCTCGATAGTCTATGCAGGGGCGTAGTGAATGGTCCTTCTTTTCAACAAAGAAGATGGGCGAATAAATCCTTTCTTAAGGTTGTCATCAATATAGTCCTTCAACGTGCCCAACTCAAGCTCGGTTAAAGGGATAATCCTTCCGAAGGGGACCTCAGCCCCTGGTAACAGTTCAATAGGGCAGTCGTAGGATCTATGGGGAGGAAGGGTCTCTGCACCCTTCTTACTGAACACGTCCAGAAAATCGTGGTATGCCACTGGGATTGATTGGCGTAATTCAGGATCTGTGTCAAGGCAGAGTAAGGGTGAAGGGTTGACTGAGGCCTCTTGCAGGCAATGTTGCTGGCAATAACTTGAAGGAAATTTGATTTCTCCAGTGGCCCAGTTGATGTGGGGATTATGGGCCTGCAGCCAGGCATACCTAAGATGATGGGGAACAGAGGTGATGAAATGGCATCCAGACGTAAAAAATTTTGGTGATGGGAAGCAATGATAGCCAGCAAAGGGACAGTCTCCTGTGTGACCGGACCAGATTTAATGACAGAGCCATCAGCAAGATGTACGGCTAGTCTCCGGGTCTTTGGTTGAAGTGGAATGAGGTGTTTGGCTGCAAACTTCAAGTCTATGAAACAGCTGCAGGCTCCGGAATCAATTATGACAGATACCTGGATACTCTTTCCTGGGAGCTGTAACATGATGGGGAGAGCAAAGTGAGAGGCTTGGTTAGGTAAGACAGGAACATGCATTGAAGAGATTGAAAGGCACTTATGCATCTTTGCAGGACAAGACCTCACATAATGCCCGGGTCCCCCACAGTACATACAGAGGTTATTGATGCGCCTGCACTGTCGTTCCTCCATGGTGAGAGAGGGACGAAGTAAACCCAACTGCATGGGCTCGGAGGAGCCGGAGCACCTGGAGCGGAAGGAGTCTGGCTGGAGAAATTGGGAACTTGCATCCAAGTTGGCCGATATTGACCTATGGATCTTTTAGAATGACGTTCCCTTAGACGTCGGTCAATCTAAATTGACAAAATAATAAGTTCGTCCAGAGATTGGGGTATCCCTACTCGTGCCAGTTCATCCTTTAGAGGATCAGATAGTCCCATCCGAAATTGGTAACGAAGGGCCGCATCGTTCCTGCAGGCGATGTGCCCAGACTTGGGGTTCACCGGTCAACAGGGAGATAACGAAACCCACTTTAGTTGCTTCCAGAGAAAAGGTGCGGGGTTGTAGGGCAAAATAGAGTTCACAAGCATTACAAAAGGCTTTGTATTTGCTACGTTCACCCGCAAATCCTTCGGGCGTGGGTACCCTTGGTTCTGATGGTAACATCTCTACTGAAGGTGCGGATGAGATACCAGCTGAGGTAACGCTTTGAGGGTTGGCGGGAGATGACAGAATTTGAACTCATTCTTCCAGCCGAGTATATCCCTCTTGTAGATCTTTAACAGCTTGTGTCAAACCCGCCAGGTGTCGGCACAGTTCTTCCATGGGGAGGTTCCTCGCTCGGGCTCAGACATGGCTGTTTGATACTGTCAAGTTCTCACGTACCTGACTGATGAGCCCGATAGTGCAGAGGAAGGCCTTCCTTACATATCTGACTCGCGGCCCCTAGTAGAGCAGACAGGTGGCACGGGAGTGCAGAATGGTATGAGTGCCTGGCTGGATCAACAGCAGATGGGTCAGATGGCAGGCACAGCAGACAGGACCAGCAGGCTGGATGGATCAGCAGACAGATGAGCAGACTGGATGGATCAGCAGACAGGTACGCAGACTGGATGGATCAACAGACTGGATGGATCAGCAGACAGGTAAGTAGACTGGGACTGAAGTTGGATGACTGCAGCAGGTAAGTATAGCAGACTGGAGGAGAGTCTTGGAACGTCAGGCAGGCTGGGTCGATAATCAGGCTGGCAGCAAAGGTACAAGAGGAGCAGGCAGAAGGAATCGTCAAACAAGCCAAGGGTCAGATGCAGTCGGATAACAGGAACAGTCTCAAAACAAGCCGGGTCAAACAGGAGCAAATATCAGATCTTCAGGAAACACATACACAGGGCTGCAGATCAAACAGCAAGGACACAGAGCTGCTGAGGTGTTTAAATAAGGCAGCCTCTTGCCAATCACTGAAATCAGCCTGGACTAAGTTAACCCTTAGGTGGCAGATCCATGACAGCCCCTCTTATATCAATGTGCTGCCATACACATCTCTGTGCTCACCTCTTACATCAATGTACTCCCTTACATCTGTGTGCTCTACCTTCATCACTGCATCCTCCTTACAGCTTTGTGCCCCCTTACATCAGTGTACCCTCTTATATCAATGTGTCCATTTACATCAGTGTGCTCCCTCTTACGTCAATGTTCCCCCTTACATCAGTGTGTCTCCCTCAAATCAATGTAATACTTCATATTCCCATCGCACACATTCCTGGATGAGCTCTCGAGTTTGGGTGCTGCATCACATGCCTGACGAAGGGGTCCTGCGCGACTCCGAAAGGTTGCACTCTCCTTGTGTTGTGATCATGCAATAAATGCTCCCCTTTATATCATTGTGCCCCCTTACATCAGTGTGCTCCCTCCTTACATCAGTGTTCCCCCTACCAAACTTTAATGTGTTCCTATGTCTTAAACAGCATGGCTGCCAGCAGGAGCTGGGAGGTAGACCAAGTCCGAATAGTGAAGTTCTGTCCTACATTGATACATTGAGAGCTGGGGGTGGGCAAATATGTGATTGGTTGTGTGTTCGTTGTCAGGATGCCAGTGGTCCTAGCAACCAAGGACATTGTGTGTGTATGTGAGTGTGTGTGTGTGTGGGGGGGGGGTTGTTCAGGGCATTAGAGCACTCTCCTTGTCAGTGCAGTAGTGGCCACACAGAACAGATCTTTCAGCTGGAGCTGCTCTTGTCACTGTTGGCTGCAACTCACAGATTCATTCTGTTGGCCACTACTGCACTGCCTAGTAGAGCTCAACCAGGGGAGCATTATTCTCCTTGTCTACAGTGTGGGGTTGGAGGTTTTTTAATCAGGCCAATCGTGGTGAATACAGTTAATTTATTACTACAATGTTACAAAAAATAGAGGCTGCCTTCTACCTGGCCACACTTTTGAAGACTAGACCTTTGTGCTGTGCTTCTGCTCCTCGCTGCTGGCAGGAGTAGTGACACTGCTGTCACATCTCCCATCAGCCTATAGTGGCAGAGTCTGAGGGAGGCTGGGTGGACAGGGACCTATCTCAGTGGGATGGCAAGATTAGGGTCAGAATGCAGAGTGGCCCTGGACAATCCCGAATGGTTGGGAGGCATGCATGGTTTAGACTTAGAAAGCATTAAACAACCTATCAGTCTACCTCATCCACTATAGTAAGGTACTTTCCATTCACTTAGCTCTGCCCAACAAGATGTGCAGATAACACAAAAAGAGATATTTCAATGTGGACAGTATGTACTGCTCAAAAAATCAGTTACAGAAGTGTTGTTGGTTGAGATTGCTCATAATATAGTTGGCAATTGTTTTTTTTTTTTACCATCAAAGTTTATTGAAATGAGAATAATGCAACTATGGAGACGCAGCTCCATCTTAAAACAAAAAGAAGAAAAACTTATATAGAATATACATATGAGTCAACAATGACTTTAACAATTTTGTACATTTAAATTGTTTTCCGATGTAGGAACTTGCGTCCCTGAATAAGTGCAAGTTTAATAATGTCGCAAAGTTTCGCATTATGTTGTTTAGCTATTAAGAAGAGAAGGTAGTTTGAAAATAAGTTGGCAATTGTTAAGCTTTGAGTAGATTTAAAATCTTACAATTTAAAAATGTACATTTCCCTACTTATTTTTATTTCTTTATCATGTGTTGTTATGTGAAGGAAAAAAGTTTTTTGTAAAGCCAAGAAATGCTTTTTATGTAAAGGCGTGTATTACCAGTCCTACCATCCACTACTGTGAATGCTACTTGGGGGATTCTGCAATGGTTGAATTGTTCTGAGAAAAAAATCTGAGCTCTTTGTTACAAACAGTCTTTAGATGCCATTTCTCTATGGTATATCTGTAAACATCTCTGCTTCAAAATTTCAGCCTTTTCCTTTTGTAATGAAAACAATAGTATTTCACTCCAGGATACATTTTTCTATACTACGACCACCTTTGTATTCTTGGGGAATAAATATTCTTCTTCATTTCGTTTTTGATACAACCAGAAAATAGCTTCCTTCAATATTGTCAGCATAGTTTAAGCATTTATATTACATGTGTTTCACAAATGCAATCATATATCAGCTTGTTATATTTTTAGTCTACCATCTTTAATGGAAAATCAGAGTAAAAAATGACTACTTTGTCCTAGTAGCAGAACCAGATGCAAAATATGCAATTAAGCATACTGTCAATAGTATGACATTTGTTATATTTCAGTATGAAGAATGCCCTTGATGCTGGAGAGAAAACAGAGCATAACGTATTACATTTAGAAAAATAATCATATTTTTACTTTTTTCTAAACTATTAATAACCTTTAAATATGACAGCCAAGGATGATAGAGAATTCTGTTTTCAAAATCACAAAACATTCCTTATGAGTTTTATGTTCTGTTTTATCTACAATAAATATATAGACAGACATACAGACAGCTTTTTTGGAATACTGATCCAAGTGTATTCAATATACATGTTGTTTAGGTCAAGTTATGCCATACATTCCCTTTACATGTTAATAGTCAGTTGAACTGGTGCCCAAAACTGAATTCCATATTATTGACAATGTCTTACTAATGTTTTGTACAGGGGAAAAATTATGTTTCATGAAGGTATTTTAGGATTAATTGGATCACTTTAAATAAATTACTTAATAGAATTGAGGAACTAGGCCATGATTGGCCAATAAACATAATTATGGGATAATTAACAATAACCACAGGGTATGTACAGGTGTGGTGGGTTTTCTTTTTTCTTAGAAGTGAGGAACAATTACGGAATAACAATAATAAACACGGGGAATGTATGGACGGGGCTGGGGGTTTTCCCTTTTTTTTTTTTTTTTTGTTGGTATGTTTTAGGCTTGTTTTAATATGTTGGTTGTAGGGGGTGGGGGTGTCAATGTGGAATTGAATACACAGACCGATACGCACAAATATTGGGAATCTCATCAATCACAGGATATATTTGGTTGTCGAACATATGTTGGGGGAGGGAGGGGGTTGAGACAGGCAGCGGTTTTCTCATTCCCCTTTTTTTTTTTTTTTTTTTTTTTGGGAGGGGATAGGGTCAGTTGTAAGAGAACGATGTTACCAATTGGTCTCTTATTAATGTTTAATATGTTAATCCTGCGTAATTATTGTAAAATATGAAATTAAGGATGTTTAATTGTGAATTGTGAAAAGTATAACAGAAAATAAAAAAATTTTGATTATAAAAAAAAAGAAGAGAAGTTAGTTTGAAAATAAGTTGGCAATTGTTAAGCTTTGAGTAGATTTAAAATCTTACAATTTACAATTCTATTTTTGATGTCTACGTCTCCTTTAATACAACAAAGTATTTTGCTTTACTTTTTTTTACATTCTTTGTTTTATTTTAATGTCAAAAAGAAAAGAATTTTACAGAAATTAAAAAAGTAATATTTCACACATACAACAATGTATCTTTATATAATAGCAGGTAGGAATATTACATACAGTATAACGTGTCAAAAAGAAAACAACATATGAATGTACACAAAACCAGGCTTAATGTACAATTACACACCGTCTACCAATAAAGAAATAACACATTTGAGAGAGAGCTTAAATGTACTACACTATATTCCAAGAAAATGTTTCCCAAATAGGATGGTTCTGATTTCTGAGTTGTAAATCTGCTAGGCGGTGTAATTTTAGCTGTGTATAGAGAATATTTAAGCAAAGAAAAAGTAGAAAGGAAAGAAAAGTAGGAGGAGAGTGGGGACATTTTTACTAAAAGGGAAGAGAATAAAAGATGAGAGTAGAGGTTCTCCTTCACAAAGAAAAATTAATGGTGTATGGGGAAGGAAAAAGATAAATCGAGATACAGAAAGAACCCATGAAATAATATTAAACCAAATGCCCAGAAACCAATCCCACCCCTACAAAAGTTCCCTGAAAGTGAGGATGGTACAAAAATATGTTTCAGGGATCAAAGCAGATTTAATAATTCAAAAATGTAAGATGTTGTGGGCAAAATCAGAATCAAAGTTAGAATAAAAATCTAAGTAAAACGGGGTGCCGCTATAGAGAGGTAAGGAGGGAAAATGAGGGAGGTAGGTCGAAGTAATATAAGTATTGAATGTGTGAAAGGTGGACTGATAGCTCTGGAGTAATCACACAGTCATTTAATATAATTGGAGATTTTTAGTCAGATGCCTTATTATCTTCAATCGTTTTGTGTGTACCAGACATCTGAAATTCCATCCATGCCTGCCACCTTTAACCAATTCCCAACCACCCCATAGCAGATACACTATATTACCAAAAGTATTGGGGCGCCTACCTATACACGCACATAAACTTTAATGGCATCCCAGTCTTAGTCCGTAGGGTTCAATATTGAGTTGGCCCACCCTTTGCAGCTATAACAGCTTCAACTCTTTTGGGAAGGCTGTCCACAAGGTTTAGAAGTGTGTCAATGGAAATGTTTGACCATTCTTACAGAAACAAATTTGTGAGGTCAGGCAATGATGTTGGACAAGAAGGCCTGGCTCGCAGTCTCTGCTCTAATTCATCCCTAAGGTGTTCTATCTGGTTTAGGTGCAGGCCAGTCAAGTTCCTCCACCCCAAACTCGCTCATCCATGTCTTTATGGACCTTGTTTTAGCCCTGAGGCCTAAGAATGGGGTGCCATTAAAATTCATGTGTGTGTAAAGGTATGCGTCTCAATACTTTTGCTAATATAGTGTATACTGCTATAGGACAGCTGCTCTGTGCAGAATTATATATATATATATATATATATATATGTATATATATATACACGTGATTCTGCACTTTCTTCTAGTGGGCACATGTGCACTGTCGGTGGTCTGCTCCTACTGTGATTACGCACAGCAGAAGCCAATCTGCGAGTGCCGGGCAATGGATGTCCAATCTTCAAGCAGAGACACAGGACGAAGCTCTGGTTATGTAAACAAGGCAGAGCTCTGTTCTGACAGGGGAAAAGTGATGGACTTTGTGTCCCTGCAAAGCAGCTAAAACAATCCATCACTTCCCCTAGTAAAAGCAGCACACAGTTTACACAAAAACACTGGTTATGCACACAGTTAACCCTTTGATTGCCCCTAGATGTTTAACACCTTCCAAGCCAGTGTCATTAGTACAGTGACAGTGCATATTTTTAGCACTGTTTACCGTATTAGTGTGACTGGATCCCACAGAGTGTCAAAAGTGTCAGTTAGTGTCCCATTGTCTAACTTTTGCGCAAATCAATATAAACTTATTGGTATTTTTTTTTTTACCAAAAATATGTTGCAGAAAGTATATGTATATGTTTTATAGCAGAAAGTAAAAAATAATGTTTTTTTTTTCCGAAATTGTTGGTCTTTTTTTGCTTAAGTGCTAGTTCACACCAGATGCAGTTCTGTTCAGTTCTGTGCGCTTTTTTTCTGCACAAAATGCATACACAGTGTATTCCAGTGGCTCTAGTTAACACCATGCAGTCAGTTTCCGGGCAGTTTCTGCACCGGAAACTGACTGCATGGTGTAAACTAGAGCCATTGGAAAACATTGAAAACACTGTGCGTGCATTTTTAGTGCAGAAAAAAGCACACGGAACTGGAAGGTACTGCATCTAGTGTGAACTGGCCCTAAAGCACAAAAAATAAAAAATGCAGTGGTGATTAAACACCCCCAAAAGAAAACTCTATTTGTGGAAGAAAGATGACATACATTTTATTTTGGTACAGCGTTGCATGACCACGCAATTCTCAGTTAAAGTGTCAGATAGCAAAAAATGGCCTGGTCAAGGGGGGTAAAACTCCTGCAGGTCAAGTGATTGATTTGGGTCAGTTTGTCCAATGTATAATGGATTCCATGTCATGGTCATTTTCCATTTGTAGCACCCACTCCTTAAAATCATAGGTAGTCTCCAGTATCTTGGCATCAAAGTGCATGCAGCATTAATGAGACATCTTAGTGTTTAGGTGGTAGATTAGGATACTCATTTACAACAAAATGTACATGCGCCTCATTTACAACAAGATTTACAGCGCATTTACAGCAAGAAGTTATCTGGGAAATAGGAGATAGGTAGGTTTGTGATTTTGTTGGGTTAGAGTGTGGATCTGTTTCCAAAAGTATTGTAAAAGATGGCAATACCAGAAAATATTTCTCAAAGTGTCAGGTTCTTTCTGGCATTCTTGGCAGATCATAGATATATGGGGGTCATATATGGGGGTCAGTTTCATGTAATCTTATTGGGGTTTTGTACCAGAAGGAAAGAATTTGGTCGTTGAACTCCTGAGTTCAAGTGCTAAATTAACTATTGTGAACTAGTTGACATGCAGTGGACCATTGACCATCAGTCAAAGAGATTTGTAGTTCTTTTTCCCATTCTTGTTTGGAAAAGGTGGTGGAGCATCCAAAAGTTCTTCAAGTGGAAAATAAATCCAGGAAATAAAATGGTTTCCAACATTGCCAGGGAATGATCATAGTTATATTTTTCTAGAATACAATTCAGATGGAGACAGATTTGAAGATATATCCATAAAGGTAGACTATTCACCTTCGCCAGGGTTTGTAGGTCAACTTAAGGGAAAAAGGAACCCTGGTGAAAAAAGGTGCCAGCAAGAGGATGAGATTGATTATTACAGAAATGGGAGAATTCAGGAATGTTTCCATGTGGAATGTCTGTGTTTCCAATCTGGGAGGTAAGGGAACTCCTCTAGGTGGAGAAAGTAGGAGATTTACAAGTGTAAAAAGATTTGTAAAGAGGCACCTATTAGAGGAAGTTTAACTTGAGTCTTATCTAGCTTAGTACGTATGGACCATGGAACCATAGTTAGTGGGTTCTTGAAATTAAATTGCTTAATTTTTACCCAAGTCTTGGTGTTACCATGCATCAATGATGCACATAAGGTGAATTGTGTAGTAGCAATGTTTTAAATTTGGTAAACTTAATGCCCCTTTATGCATAGCTTAGTAAGACATAAAAATCCTTTTAAAAGTGTGGTCTCTTCCTGGACCATATACAGTAGGTGACCGCGATATTGTGTCAATCTCACCGCACTTCTCGGCGAGATTTGACACCTACGAGCCCCGTCGCAGGAGCCAGCGCCGAGATGGCTCACTCATCGGGAAAGGAAAACGTTGTTTTCCTCCCGCGATGAGTGACAGGCAGCGCTGACAGCTGTCTATATGAATCCTGAGGCGGGAACACCGCGCCAAGTTTTAAATGAAAAAACCGGCGTGGGTTCCCCCCCTCGGGGGCATACCAGGCCCTTAGGTCTGGCATGGATTGTAAGGGGAACCCCCTATGCCGAAAAATCGGCGTGGGGGTCCCCCCCAAATCCATACCAGACCCTTATCCGAGCACGCAGCCCGGCCGGCCAGGAAGGGGGTGGGGACGAGCAAGCGGCCCCCCCCTCCTGAGCCGTACCAGGCCGCACGCCCTCAACATGGGGGGGTGAGTGCCTTGGGGGAGGGGGGCGCCCTGCGGCCCCCCACCCCAAAGCACCTTGTCCCCATGTTGATGAGGACAAGGGCCTCTTCCCGACAACCCTGGCCGTTGGTTGTCGGGGTCTGCGGGCGGGGGGCTTATCGGAATCCGGGAGCCCCCCCTTAATAAGGGGGCCCCCAGATCCCGGCCCCCCACCCTGTGTGAATGAGTTTGGGGTACATGGTACCCCTACCCATTCACCTAGGCAAAAGTGTCAATGTGAAAAAAACACACTACACAGGTTTTAAGAATAATTTATTAGTCAGCTCCGGGGTCTTCTTCCGACTTCGGGGGGTCTCCTTCCGACTTCTCCCGGTGTTCGGCCTCCTCTCCCGGGCCCCGCCGCTATCTTCTTCCAGCTCTATTGCCAGCGAGGGGCCCGGTCTGCTGCCGCTGTCTCTCCGCTTCTTCTCTTCTTTTCTTCTTCCCCGATGTTGACACGACGCTCTCTCCGGCTGGAATGCTGTGTGCGAGCTGTGGAGCCATTTATATAGGCGGTAACTCCGCCCCCTTACGACATCATGGTCCCAGCATGCGCAGGGACTCTGGCGTCATAAGGGGGCGTGGCCCCAGAGTCCCTGCGCATGCTGGGACCATGACGTCGTAAGGGGGCGGGGTTACCGCCTATATAAATGGCTCCGCAGCTCGCACACAGCATTCCAGCCGGAGAGAGCGTCGTGTCAACATCGGGAAAGAAGAAAAGAAGAGAAGAAGCGGAGAGACAGCGGCGGAGAGACAGCGGCGGAGAGACAGCGGCGGCGAGACAGCGGCGGAGAGACAGCGGCGGCGAGACAGCGGCGACAAGACAGCGGCAGCAGACCGGGCCCCTCGCTGGCAATAGAGCTGGAAGAAGATAGCGGCGGGGCCCGGGAGAAGAGGCCGAACACCAGGAGAAGTCGGAAGGAGACCCCCGAAGTCGGAAGAAGACCCCGGAGCTGACTAATAAATTATTCTTAAAACCTGTGTAGTGTGTTTTTTTTTACATTGACACTTTTGCCTAGGTGAATGGGTAGGGGTACCATGTACCCCAAACTCATTCACACAGGGTGGGGGGCCGGGATCTGGGGGCCCCCTTATTAAGGGGGGGCTCCCGGATTCCGATAAGCCCCCCGCCCGCAGACCCCGACAACCAATGGCCAGGGTTGTCGGGAAGAGGCCCTTGTCCTCATCAACATGGGGACAAGGTGCTTTGGGGTGGGGGGGCCGCAGGGCACCCCCCTCCCCCAAGGCACCCACCCCCCCATGTTGAGGGCGTGCGGCCTGGTACGGCTCAGGAGGGGGGGGGCGCTCGCTCGTCCCCACCCCCCTTCCTGGCCGGCCGGGCTGCGTGCTCGGATAAGGGTCTGGTATGGATTTGGGGGGGACCCCCACGCCGATTTTCCGGCATAGGGGGTTCCCCTTACAATCCATGCCAGACCTAAGGGCCTGGTATGCCCCCGAGGGGGGAACCCACGCCGGTTTTTTCATTTAAAATTTGGCGCGGTGTTCCCGCCTCAGGATTCATACTAGACAGCTGTCAGCGCTGCCTGTCACTCATCGCGGGAGGAAAACAACGTTTTCCTTTCCCGATGAGCGAGCCAGCGCGACATTCACAGTACCCTGTCGCCGAGAACCAGCTGGAAACACAATCTCGCGGTCAGGTACTGTAAACAATCAAATTCGATGTCCAGTGCTTTGAAACAATCAGGTGGAATACCTATGGGAATAGCTTGGAACATGTACAATAATCTCTTCAAGGTTAAGAACAACATATAATCCGCATAAGTGGTTACGTTATATTTAAAGTGGTTAAAGAGGCAGACTTTTTTTATCCTAAGGCCCCTTTCACACTGGGGCGGTAGGGGGCGTCGGCGGTAAAACAGCGCTATTTTTAGCGCTGTTTTACCGCAGTATTCGGCCGCTAGCGGTGCGGTTTTAACCCCTTGCTGGCGGCCGAAAAAGGGTTAAATCCACTCGTATAGCGCGGCTATAGCCGCGGTATTGCCGCGGTATAGCCGCGGTATTGCCACGGTATAGCCGCGCTGTTCCATTGATTTCAATGGGCAGGAGCGGTGAAGGAGCGGTGAATACACCGCTCCAAAGATGCGGCTGACAGGAGATTTTTTGTTCTCCTCGGGCTTTCACAGTGAACAAACAGCGGAGGCTGTTTTGGGGCGGTTTGCAGGCGGTATTTTTAGCGCAATAACGCCTGCAAACCGCCCCAGTGTGAAAGGGGCGGTTCTGTGTGCAGCAGCCCCCTAATACTTACCTGAAGTCCATCTAGATCCAGCGATGTTGCAGGAGTGTCTCGGCTGCCCAGGACTCCCCTCATCATTGCCTGAGACAGCAGCACAGCGCCACTGGCTCCCGCTACTGTCAATCAAAGTCAGTCAGCCAATGAGGAGAGAGGGGGCATGGCTGGGCAGCTGCTCCATGTCTGAATGGACACAGGGAGCTGTTGCTCAACTTGGGTGCCCCCACAGCAAGCTGCTTGCTGTGGGGGCACTCAACAGGAGGGAGGGACCAGGAGCATCGAAAAGAGAAGAGGAGGATCTGGACTGCTCTGTGCAAAATCTCTGCACAGAGGAGGTAAGTATAGCATGTTTGTTATTTTTAACTATAATTTAAACAAAACTTTAGTATCACTTTAATCTTACCAATATCAAAACCTTTAATATGTAGGTGTGTTCTAATGATCCTGAGGAATGGCTCAAGTGTGAGGACAAATATTAAAGGGGATAGGGGGCAGCCCTCTCTAGTCCCATTAATTATATGAAAACTATCAGACAGGATCTTGTTCACTCTAACTTTTGCACTGGGATTAGAATACATAGCTCCAATCCAGGACAACATACGTTTTTGAAGACCCACAACTTTAAAGCGGAGTTCCACCGATTTTTTTTTTTTACAAATACTGCAGCTGCTGACTTTTAAAATAAGGACACTTACCTGTCCAGGGCGCCTGCGATGTCGGCACCCGAAGTCAATCTCTCCCTTGGCTCTCGGGTGCTGCCGCCCTCATCTTCAGTAGTGGCGTTGTAAGTGGCGTAGATACCCACGGGTGGCTCGGGTATCTATGTCCGGAAGTGGGAGCAAAATACCTGTATTAGACAGGTATCTGCTCCCCCCTGAAAGGTGCCAAATGTGACACAGAGAAGGAGGAACCAGAAAAGCGCAAGTTCCATTTTTGGGTGGAACTCCGCTTTAAGGACCTTAAACATGCAGTCTTAAGTTATCCCGTTGAATGCCTTCTCTGCATACATTGACAAAAGGGCTGAGTCTGGTCTTTAATTTTGTGCTCATAAAATTGCATTCAGTGTTTTCACACTGCTTGATTGAGCTTCTCTTCCTGGGACAAAGACCACTTGATTAGTATGTATTAAGGATGGAATTAATGGGAGAAGGCGATCCAATAGAATCTTGGTAAAAATTTCTAGGTCCACGTTCAATAAAGAAATGGTTCTGCAATGATTAAGCACTAAAGGAGTGTGAAACATGTCTACTGATGTTCCAAGAGTGTATTTTCTGTCTTCTTATCTTTATAGAGTGAGCAATAAAGAAGTCTGATGTTTGCACATTGG
Organism: Aquarana catesbeiana; assembly: GCF_042186555.1. Taxonomy (NCBI): domain Eukaryota; kingdom Metazoa; phylum Chordata; class Amphibia; order Anura; family Ranidae; genus Aquarana; species Aquarana catesbeiana. The sequence continues at coordinate 379,074,466 of NC_133327.1, forward strand.
AGTGTCACCACCTTCTTTTTCATGTTCCTTGATTGTGGCTGGCACACAGACACATCCAGCAGGATGGGATCTCATACAGGTCAGCCTTTAGTGGTGTGTACCCTGTATGTTTTTTCTCTTGGTCTGTAGCTTGTACAAAATTACTGGTCTTGACCCTCTTTGTGAATGACCACTGTTTGTGCTGTTAATGTTTAAAGAGGAGGTAGGATCCCAGTGTTTAAGCTATTGAACGCTTTCAAAAATTGTGGGTGGGGCTAATACTGTTTGAAACATTTTGTAGTATTGTGAGATAAACCCATCGGGTCCTGGACTTTTCCCAGGTTTAAGTTATTTAAGAGCTTTATCAAGAACTTGAAAGATTGCCAATTCTAGAGACTGACAACTGGATCTTTTATGTTTGGGCTGTTGTGTGCTCTGTTGAGAAATCCTGCAATGTGAGCAAGGCACTTGCTCAAAGTTAGTATTTTGTTTACATGGCAGATACCTGTATGCCGCCGCTCAAAGCCTCCTGCATACCATCACACTGGCTCTCTCTGAACCAGGTGCTGATCCTTCATAGAGGACATCCATCCACAGCAATACAAAGCCCTGGCCTGAATTCTGTGTATATGGACCAGGACTCAAAGTTAAAATACAAGCTTCTGCTGCAGTCCCCGCCCATTGGCCATGCTCCTCTGACACATTTCACCCTGATTGGGCTTAGTCGTAGAGTAGTACCTCTATGGCTAAGCCCAATAAGAATATGAATTATGTGCCTCAAGTAAATGTAACCAAATAGACCAAAGAAAAATAGAAAAGGTAACATCATCCTAGGTTGACTTGTTAAAGAGGAAATTACCTCCAAAAAAACCACGAAGGGGTATAAAAAGAAAAATGGACTATCTCAGGACCCAGAGACAATTCACCATTAGGGAGGCTAAATTTGCTACCCTCTCAGATCAGAGTTCATGGGCATAGTAATCCCCATTTGGGGTTTTTCCCCTCCTTTTTTCTCTCACTTTCCCCCTCCCCCCTACTTTCCCCCATCCTCCCCTCCTCTTCTTTCCCTTTCCCCCTTCCTTCCCTTCACTTCTTTTCTTTTACCTCGTTTTCTTCCCCCTTTTTCCCTCTTCCCCCCTCCCTTCCCCGTTCCCTTTTTACTTTTTCCCCCCTTTCTTTTTGTGTCTTCCCTACCTAACCTATCCCTCCCTCCCTTTCCCTCTTTTTCCTTTCTTCCCTCTTGTTTCCTCTTTTCCTACCTTTCTCCCCACCCTGTTTTCCCTCCTTCCCTCCCCCTTATTTTATTTACTTCTTTCCATTGTTCTCTTCTGTATATGTTGCTCCACTCTCCTTCAGCCAATGTTTTTTCTGCTCTTCATAGTGATCGCATATATCCTTTATATATATTTTATTTTTAGTTCCTTGAGCAGTGCACTCATCTGTGCACCCGCTATTTGCCCCCATGTCCACCGTGGGGGAAGTGTGTTGGTGCCCCTGCCTGGCCTCTCAAGGATACTGGTAATGTTGGTAAGCAACCAGCCAGCTACTTTTGTTTATTACTGCTGTAACTGCATTTACTATCCAATATTTTTCATTATGTATTTGTATCTGATTAGTATGATGCTCTGTTACAGATAGTATTTTGCTCTTTCCTCCTGAAGAAGTGGATATGTCCATGAAACATGTTGAAAATCAATCACCCCTATGTTTTCCATCATTCTAAGGTTGTCACATTATCAGTGATCTATGTATCCCTGCACGGTTCAAACAATACTGTCAATATGTGATAGATGATATTTTATTCATGCGTTTGTGTATATGAATTTTTTTTTTTTAATTGTTTGTTTATTGAAAGTTTATCATGTTATACAATGATATAACAATATACATGTAAATCATATGAAATAACATAAGAAAAAAGTCCATCTCAAGGAATCCACATCATCACATCCTGTGAATAAACATGGGTAGAAATAAAATAACTAGTGATTGACAGATAAAATATACACATCTGGTGTAGGGGAGAAAAGTTAGTTCAAAAAAGAGACCAGCATTAATTTGTTCTAGGTATTGATTAACTACGTGAACATCATGTCTGATTGGGTTTCTCCAAATTGTATTCAGAAGCATCCCAAGGTTCCCAAATTTTGTCGAAACTAGGAAGGGTTTCTTCAATAATAGCCATAAGGTGTTCCATCCTAAGAATATCCCCTATGATATTTAGAAATTGTGCAAAGGTAGGGGGAGCTTTGGTCAACCAGCACTGGGGGATGGCCCATTTAGCTGCCAGTGAAACGAAGGCCATCAACTTCCTATGATGCTTGGACATTTTTTGGATCGGGAGGCCTAGCAGAAGATGTATTGGTTGAAAGGGGACAGAAAGGTTCAAGATCTTCTCTAATGATGTGTGGATCTGTGTCCAAAAAGGCAATAAAACGGGGCAATCCCAAAATATATGATAATGTGTGCCTATGGACACACCACATCTCCAACATAGAAGTTGTCAATTTATGTTTCAACAAGAAATCTGGAGTCCTATACCAAAACATACAGAGTTTATAGGCTGTTTCTTTGTGGGTCACACATCTGGATACTTTAGAAGTAGCTTCCCAGATCTCTCTCCATTCTTGTAGAGCAATAGGCCGGTCTAAGATGTGGGACCATTTACGCATGTATGTGTGAGTGTGTTCTGTAATAGGGGGAGTTTCTTGCAGTATTTTATATATAGTGGAGATTAGACCAGGTTCATGAGGACCTCTGGAGCACGTCAATTCAAATTGTGTGGGTATAGAAAGTGTCAGTTGTGGTAGTTTTTTGGAGAAAAAATGTTTAATTTGAAGAAATGAGTAAAAAATATTCTTCGGGATTCCATGTTTAGATTGTAGTTCTGAGAAGGTAAATAGTCTGTGTGTCACCGGATAAACTATATGGCGTAGCTGGAATATACCTGCTTTTGTCCATGGCAACATGGCTTCAAAGGATAGGCTATCAGGAATGTCTGGGTTAAAGGTGATATTTATTAAAGGAGAGCATGGGGATGTGAGTGAGAATTTACCCGAACATTTTTTCCAAATTGAGAGAGTGAAGAGCATTGGGATTTAGACATATCTTACGTAGTTGGGCTAAAGATTTATCAGTAGATTGCCATAACAAACTACATGGATGAGCTGGGATTGTAATGCTCATCTCAATTTCGGACCAGCGGTTAGGAGCAAATCTAGATGTCCAAGAGGCTATAGATCTCAAGTGTGTAGCATAATAATATTTGATTATATCCGGCGCTCCTAGGCCCTCTCTAGTTTGGGATGTTAAAAGTATTGAGCTGGCTATTTTATGGGATTTATTATCCCATATAAAATTTAGAAAACTTCTCTGGAGGGTTTTGAGCTGAGACATCGGAATCATCACTGGCAAGGTTTCAAAGAGGTATAAAAGTTTTGGGAGAATCGACATTTTAAGGACATTTATCCTACCTAGGAGGGAGAGAGGGAATTTTGTCCAGGTTTTCAATAGATTGTTGATTTCAGTGAACATGGGAGGAAAATAAGCTTGAAAAAGGGTAGAATACGAAGGGGTCAGATAGACTCCAAGGTATTTTAGTGACTGAGGACACCATCGGTAATTAAAATTACTTTGTAGGGTCGAGAGTGCATCTGCCGAAATATTAATAGGAAGCGCTTCTGTTTTGGATGAATTGATTTTATAACCGGAAATATCCCCAAATAAGGCTAAGATTGTGTGGAGTGAGGGAAGTGATATGTGAGGATGAGTTAAAGTTAAGAGGATGTCGTCCGCGAAGAGTGATAATTTGTATTCCCGTTGTTTCAACCGAACTCCACTTATGTCTGGATGGGATCTGATGGCCTCTGCCAGGGGTTCTAAGCTAAGTATAAAAAGAAGGGGAGATAGGGGACAACCCTGGCGAGTACCATTAGTTAGGGTAAATGATGGAGACATATGGGAAGCCATCTGCACTTGGGACGAAGGTGAGGAATAATGTGCCTTTAACGCTTGTACAACGGGACCGGAAAAGCCATATTTACGTAAAATATCAAACATGAATGACCAATTCAAGCGGTCAAACGCTTTCTGAGCGTCTAGGCTAAGAATCAAGGCAGGCTTCTTAGTTTTCTTCAGGAGGTCAATAAGATCAATCGTTCTCCTGGTGTTGTCTCCCGCCTGTCTAGTGGGGACAAACCCGACCTGGTCCCCACGTATAAGCGACAGGAGGAGCAAAGAGAGTCTGTTGGCCAAAATTTTAGTGAAAATTTTATAGTCAGAATTAAGAAGGGCAATGGGTTGATAATTATCAGGTAAAGAGGGGTCCTTCCCGGGCTTTGGAATGACTGTAATGAAGGCGTGGAGGAATTGGGAGTGGGGTATTGTACCTGACATTAGCGAAGAGAACAGATTAGCCATGTGGGGTAATAGAACTGGTAGGAAACCTTTGAAGTAGGGGTAAGAAAGTCCATCAGGGCCAGGAGCTTTATGATTAGGAAGCTGTTTTACTACTTTGTTAATTTCCTCAACAGAAATGGGGGCATTTAGGCCTATGCGATCCTCAGTGGAGATCATGGGGGGTCTCAAGGATTCTACGAAGGAGTCAAATTTGTACAAACCTCGGTACAAATCACCAAAGACCCATGACATATTATGAGGACAGTAAGTGGGATCACCATTAGACTGTATTAAATGGTCAGGAGTGGAAGTATATGCTCTAGGTCTCAGTTTGTTAACCAACATTCTTTGAGGCTTGTTGGCAAACTCATAAAACTTTTGCTTGGACCATAGATTGGATTTAGTAAATTTGGTCAGATCCAAGGATTTGATGCGATTGCACAGGGAGACCACGGCTCTCACCGTAGGGAGGCTGAGTAGGCGTTTCTCTGCTTCGGATAGATTGTCTAAGAGGGACGATCTCTGAAGCTCACAATCACATTTGTAACGAGAGCCTGCAGAGATGCATTCTCCTCTGAAAAAGGCCTTATGGGCCTCCCATAGGGTGGACGCCCCAGAGACTGAACCCTCATTAAATTCAAAGAATTCCTTCAACTTTCCCTGTAAATGGAGATGAATCTCAGGTACCTTGAGAAGAGACTCATTAAGGCGCCAATGGCATGTTCTAGGTGTAGGTTTTGACAGAAGGATATCTAGGGCAATGGGTGCATGATCAGACCATGTTATAGGGTAGAAGGGGAGCTGAGACAAAGAAATGGTCTAATCTGGTATATAATTTATGAGGTGGGGAGTAAAATGTAAATTGTTTGGGTAGTGGATGTTTTATCCTCCACGTGTCAAACAAATTGATCTTATCAATTTCCGGAATACTGTGGAAAGCTTCTGAACCTGAGGGGATGGAGTATGTGAAAAAAGGGCGAGTCTATCCTTAGTAGGTGACGTACAAATATTAAAGTCTCCTCCAATAATTAAATATGGTTGACAATAAGGCTGGAGTTCATCAAAGAAAATATCCATGAACCCAATCTGTCCTGTATTGAGCACATAGACGTTGGCCAGGGTGAAAGAGACATTATTGTGATCACAATTCAGGAGTATAAATCTGCCCTGGGGGTCAGCGTAAGAGGATTTTACCTGAATAGATGAAGAGCGTTTTAACAAAATAGCTACCCCAGCCTTCCCAGTAGGGTCAGAGGCTATGAAGGCGGTAGGAAATTGTTTAGAAGCAAATTTAAATGTACCATTTGTCTTAAATTGAGTCTCCTGAATCATGATCACATCAGCCTTTGAAGATTTGAACTCCTTTAGCGCCAGCCAACGTTTGCGTATGGAGCCCAAACCCTTAACGTTGCAGGAAAAAATACTTACAGCCATTTTTTAAATATGAGCACAAAGCAGTGGGTGCAATCACAAAAGAGCGAAGATGTGTATACCATGATATGTGGAATATTGAAACATAAACAATATATGCATTCAGATGGACATGAAGATAAATGGCATAAAAGCCTCTGTTTACCAATATTGGATCAAAAAAAGATCCCATATAAAAATTTTTGGAATAAGAAAAAGAGAAGAAAAAAAAAAAAAGGGAAAAAAATAGAAATAAATTTAAAAAGAAAAAATAAAACAAAATCCTGAATAGGATCAAAAAGGATCCATAATAAAAAGAAAAAAAGACCTGAGAAGATTTCTTTTTTTCCAGGGGGTCACTTTCTTGAGTCGTGACCATGATGGAAAAAAGGGGGGGCATGACAACCTATGAAACCGGATACGTAGGCTCAGCCCCATCTGAACAACAATTAACAGAACAATCCACCTGTAACATATAGATGGCTATAGAGTCGAGGATTATATGTATTGTAAGGCAACCAAAATAGAACTGTGGACTTTTAACAGAAAGTCCAAGGTCGTGTAAGGCAAGTGAGAAATGTGGCCCAGCATGACAAAGGGAGAACCAAATTCGGGTCAAATGGGAACCTCAGGTGAGACCCTTTGATAATGTTGCTCCTTGGGGAGTGACAGGTGCTTTCCGCAATCTTTGACGAACTGGGGTCCAGATCTTCGCAGGTGTGGATAGGGGCCGGGAAGATGGAATTTGGGGCTGTAAATCTTCATCCGGGATCGGGGGTAGTCCCAAGTTCCTGATGAAGGACTCACATTCTTGTAAGTCTCTCATTGAGTGTTAAGTCCCATCCTTGTTGACTGACAGGCGGAAGGGGAAACCCCATCTATAAGGGATTTGATGCTGTTGTAGGTGGCATGTAACTGGTCTTAGAGCTCAACGTTTTCCCAGGGTAATAGGTGACAAGTCGTTGAAAATTTGAATCCTTGCACCTTTGAACACCACTCGGGATCTATTGCGGGTAGCTATGGTCAGAGCCTCCTTGCTCTCATAGAAATGAAAGCGTGCAATGATGTCCCTGGGATTGGCACCTGGGGGAGGCTTAGGAGCCAGTGATCTGTGAGCCCTGTCGAGATGCCAATCTATGTCGGGAATGTGGGGAGCAAGCGTAACAAAAAAGTCCAAGAGATAGGGGCATATTTCCTTGTCAGGGACTTTTTCAGGGACCCCCCGGATCCGTAGATTCTGACGTCTCTCCCTGTTTTCGAGATCCTCTTGCTGCATCTGTAGTTGTGTAACTGAGTTTTTTAAAGTGACGTTTTCTTCCTCCAGAGCATGTATATAGTGGACCATGTCCTTAAACTTGGACTCCAGCGTATTTGTGCGTTCCCCCAATTGGTCTATTTCACCCCTAAGTTCATGGGCAAGTTTGCTTACTTCTTTGGTGATGGTCTGGGTGATGCTGTGAAGCAAAGCTTGCAGCTTGGTGTCCAACATATCTACTGTCACAGGTTGAGACATGGTGGTGGGAGAAATGGATAGATGTGAAGATCCTGAATGGTGGGGATTGTCTGTGGTGGGCAAAGAGGAGCTAGCCAATGTGATCGTATTAGTCGCGATCGTATCAGTTAGGACAGCAGCGTATGATAGAATATTTGGAGCTGGGGATTGCGGCTTACAGAGAAAGCAATCCATAGACTGGTTGGGCTTGGTTGCGGCCTGTGAATTGTGACCCCGGTATACGTGCCTCTGATCACCGATCTTCCCCATAAACCGATCGGAATGTAGCTAGATGAATCCCCGAACAGTGGATACAACTCCCGGGTCTGTGGTTGCTATAGTAGCATAGCGGGATGTTTCGATGTACGGATGGCCAGAGCTTAGATCCTAAGTGTCCGCCATCTTAATAAGCTGTGATTGCATCTGGCCACCTCTCAAATAAAAGTTATTTTGGTGAAGGTTGTTTTTGCAAGGCAGCTGAGAGTAGAGGTGGCTGGGTGAGGCAGTGCTAAACCCACGTACATACACCGTTCTGGTAGAGTGCTGAAGGGGAGGATGATAAGGTGTAGTAGGAGTCCCAATATGGCCGCTGGCTTCCGAGAGTAGGCCGAAGCCACGGACTTTCCTAAAAGGCTGCCGCCTGTGTGTGTACCGCTCCTATCGGGCTATCGGGGCTTAGTATTTTCTACTTGGCTCAGGAGACGGATCAGCAAGTGAACGCTGTCAAGGGCTTCCGCTATACAGGGAGGACGTAGGTGGATCGTTACTCACTGTGTCCACTGATGAGAATGGGAGCCGGAACGACAGGCCGCAGGCTTCGGCGCGGTGTTAGGCCGTAGGATGTACGGAGCTCGGGTGCCCTCAGGTAGCTATCAGATAGCCGACTGCCACTGCAGAGACATCTGATGTCCACCGGGGATGAGGCGGCAATGTCCTTTAGGGTGGCTGTTATATCCCCTGCAGGACGCAGAATGCCAAGGAGAAGGGCCCGCAGGCCTCAAGATGGCGGCGGGCCTCGAGCCCAGAGATCAAAGGGCCATCCCAGGACAAGCTCAGCCGAGCTAGATATGCGCCTAATAGGCAGTTGTAGTAGTTGCTCTCAATGTCCTGAAGGATATGCCGGGATAAATGGTGTAGGCCGGGATGTAGCAGGGATAGGATGGCAGTAGATTATCCCTGTTTGTGTGGAGCTCCACACATACACATCCTCCCAGCTTCGCGTCCGGACACGCCCCCTCCCCCCGTGTATATGAATTTTTAAGCCTTTGTATTAATAAAAATATTTTTATGTCACTTTATATTAGACATGTGCAAAATGAAAACATTTGTTTAATTTCCTCTCGTGTCATTATTTAAATAATTTTGTTTAGTTAAATTTGTTAAATTCATTTAATTCATATTCGGAATTTGGCATTCGAATTTGAATTAATTATATTCAAAATTCTAATTTCGGAAGATGGTTATAATCTTTCTATTTTATTCTATTCTATTTTTTTTCTATCAAATTATTTTTTCTTCTTTTCTCTTATTTTCTATTCTATCCTTATCTATTCTATTTGAATTAAAATTTATTGTATTTGAAATTCAAATTTTGGAAGATGGTTTTATCTTTTCTATTTTTTCTTATTGTTTTTTCTATTTGATTATTTTCTCTTCTAGTCGATTCTCTTATTTTCTATTCTATTCTGTTCTATTCTATTCTATGCTAATCTATTCAAAATTCTAATTTCAGAAGATAGTTATACTCTTTTTTCTATTCTATTCTATTCTATTCTATTGTTTTTCTATTTTATTCTATTCTATGCCGTCTTATTTTTTATTTTATTCTTTTCTTTTATTTTCTATTCTATTCTAATCTATTCTATTCAAATTCTAATTTATTCTATTCGAAATTTGATTTTCAGAAGATGTTATCTTTTTTTTTATTCTATTCTACTCTATTGAATTCTATTCTATTGTTTTTTTCTATTCTATTGTAATCTATTCTTTTTGAATACGAGTTTCGGTCAAATTTTGTTTTGTTATTTCGGATTTGTTTAAATTTGTTACTATTGTAATTCGGAAATTCGGATACACCTGAAATACTGAATAACAAAACATTTGATTTGATTTGGAATGAAACAAACCACATATGTTTATTTTGCATGTGTTGTCCATGGGTACCTAGATAGTCCATTTCTTTTAATAAGCCCAATTAGGGTGAAAACCATCAGAGGAGTGTGGCCAATTGGCAAGGACTGCAACTGAAGCTATCCATTATACTTTCACTTTGAAATGTGGTTGATAAACGCAGCATGCGGCTCAGGGCTTAGTATCATTAAAGTAATTTGTTTGCTTTAGAAATTTCAGCTTGACATTGCACACTATGATTTAGCTTATAATCTACCAGAACACCCAAATCCTTCTTAACCATCGACTCCCAACTTGTTTCACGTTACTGTGCGTTGCGGAACACGCACAAAATCGTGTTCCTGACAAATGCCCTGCTCTTTAGGGATGCCAATAATTTTTAATGGTACCCCACACATTAGCAAACATGGGGTGCTTTTGGTGTGGTGCAATTTAAAAAAATGAAACGAATGGGCTGCCCTACACGCAGCACGCAGTCACACAGATGTGAACCAAGGACTTGTTCACGTCAGGTTGGAGAAGTGGTAAAACCACATGGTTGAGCTGATTTTACTACCCCCAACTTCTCCCCTTTTAGTTGCTGAGGCTGCAGCTGGGGGTGTACACATGCTGTGGCTGTAGCTGGAGGTATACCCAGGGTGAATGGGCTGCACTGCAACTACACAACTGTGTGCATTGCATAGTTGCGGTGTGGTGATGCTGCATTTATGGGCTTAAAAGAGGTGGTGAGGAGGCAACATATTGCCTCTTTATCGCCTGTCAAATGCCTCTGAAAAGCGATCTGAGCATGGATTGCTTTTCAGGGGAGCAGCAGTCCTTGCTGCTATCACAAACAAGCCCTACAAAAGCAGTTCTGATGATACAGTAATAAGGGGGTCAGGATTAAAAGTAACATACATATATGCATACATATACACACATACAGACACAAACAAACGCATGCACATACACACACACATGTATATATACACACAGACAGACACATGTGTACACACACATATAAGCACATGTACAAACACACACACATACAAACGCATGAACACATACACACATGTACACACATACAGGCAGATATGTACACACATGTACACAAATACCGACACATGTACACACAGACACATGTACACACACACATATGTACATACACAGACATGCACTCACATGTACACACACACGCACATGTACACAGACACATGTACACATATGTACACACACACATGTACACACACATGTACATGCATACATACACAAACACACACACACCCACATACATACACACACGTACACACATGTACGCACACACACACATACGTACATACACACATGTACGCACACACCCACATGTACACACATACACACACACTCTCATGTGTACACACACACAGGCACATGTATAAAGCCCTTTTAAAAGGTCCTAGTACATTACCTTTCCTCATTCAGTCGGGCACTGCACTGTAGGAGGAAGCAGAGAGCACAGCACACCTCCCTTTACTTTCACTTTATAGGCTAATGGAGCTCTCTCACAGTGCCTATGTACAGTTTGACAGGGGATCGGGCTCATCTGACAGCCCTTCTCTACCATGATCCCATGAGACACCTGCTCCCCATTCACACCTGAGACCTGAGAAAGATCATGCAGCATGGTGCACTGCCTAAGAGACACAGGAAACCAAACAATGAGGAAGTACCCTGCATAGCAGCACTTGATATGGCCAGGAGGGGGGGTACACCGCACAATGCTAAGTAAAAAAACTGTGCTGTTTAAGCATATGTTGCCTGCAACCTCTGTAAAAGGGTATCCAGTTTTCAGGGGGTTTACCACCAATGTTCTGGGTCTTCCAACCCAGGAAAGACACAGAACCTGGGGGGAAGTGCGGTGGAGGAAATCTGGTCTCAACTGCTCAATTTTCAGAATTTTCCATGGAAGTTGACATAAAAAGGGACCAAAAAGGAGAACACTGGGGGCTAAGGGGTAGTTTTTTCATCTCTGCTATTAGAGATGGTCCAGGATATTACCAGTAGAGGATTAACCAGTAGAGGATTATCAGATACTTACTGTAGTTTTCCTTTTCTGGACAATCCTCATGTCAGCAGAGTGATTTATTTCCCACCCTGATGGCCTGTCATTACCTAGTTAAGGGAGCACCAGGAGTATAGGAGGAGCATCTTTTATTTTGCTAGAAAAAGGGGGTCCTGTGAGTTACAAATGGAGGGTTAACCCATTGTGTGCTGACGTGAGGATGGACAGGGAGAGGAAAATTACAGTAAGTATCTGAAGACAGACATATAGTATCTCTATTTGTATAATGCAGGTTACAGACCAAAAGGGCATTGATGCCTGAAACATTGCTGGATTATTTTTTAATCCTAAAGAGCAATGGTTTACACCGTCTGTACTGTAACCCCCTTGTATTTTTGTACTTTTTTAATTGTGGTTTCTGGATACTTTCCTGGTTTGGGTAGGACAAAGCCTTTAACCCAGTGTCCAGGTCTTGCCAGGGAACAGCAGGGTGTGTGTGCAGGTGTGCACAGCCCTTATAAGCACCTGACCTCCGGAAGATTTACCCCCCTTCGCGACCAGGCCTTTTTTTGCGATATGGCACTGTGTTACTTTGATTGACAATTGCGCAGTCATGCAACGCTGTACATAAATTATATTCTTGCATTTTTCCCCCACAAATAGAGCTTTCTTTTGGTAGTATTTGATCACCACTGTTTTTTATTTTTTGCACTATAAACAAAAAAGGACCGACAATTTTGAAAAACGAAAAAACAATATTTTTTACTGTCTGCTATAAAACATATTCAATAAAAAAATGAAAGAATCACATTTCTTCATAAATTTAGGCCAACATGTATTCTGCTACATATTTTTGGTATAAAAACCCCAAGTAAACATTTATTAATTGGTTTGCGCAAGCATTATAGTGTCTACAAACTATGGTGTATATACTGGAATTAAAAAAAAATGTTTTTATACTAGTAATGGAGTTGATCAGTGGCTTATAGCTGGATGACGACGGACAATCTGACACTAATTGACACTTTTGACACTTGACTAGTGGCACTAATACAGTGATCGGTGCTAAAAAATATGCACTGTCACTGTACTAATGACAGTGGCTGGGAAGAGGTTAAACATCTAGGGTGATCAAGGGGTTAAATGTATGCCTAACCAGAGTTTTTGTGTACACTGTGTGCTGCTTTCACTAAGGGATGTGATGGATTTTATTCCCTGAATAAAATCCATCACATCCCTGCTGTCAGGACAGAGCTATGCATTGTTTACATATGCATAGCTTCGTCCAGCCTCTCTCCTCACCGATCAGCGGGTGCTGGTGGACATCCACTGGCCAGCACCTGTTGATCACCATCTGCTGTGACTAATCACATAAGAAGCGGCGTGCACCCCTACCCTGAAATGCAGAATCATGTATATATAGGTGACTCTGTACAGAATGGCTGCTCTGTAGCAGTAAATCTGCTATAGGGCGGTCATGAAGTGGTTAATCAAAAGCCTGACAGCTGTTTAGGGCTCCCATTAGGAGATTGGTGTACTCTACTTAAGAGACAGTACTCCATGGTGGAGTCAGGAGGTACTGTGTCTAGAGGACTGAGAGAGTCAGGACGACTAAGTGAGTCTAAAGAACTGAGAGAGTCGAGATGCCTGAGTGAGTCCAGATGACTAGGAGAACCTAAAGCTCTGAGGAGATCTAAGAGAGGGGCACATGAATACAGATGTGCTGTGTAAAAGGGACTAAGGGACCCTGTCAGAGACCTGAGTCTAAGGCCCAAGCAGCAAGAGTGAGCCAGTAGGCTGAGCATCATTTGTTTTAATGCTTGCAGTGATGGTGGAAATCCTGCTTTTGGAATTATCGATGTAAAGAACATTGCTATATTTTTAAATAAAAGTGGACCATTAAGCCCTGCAAATGCACTTCCTGTTGGCCATGAATTTACTAACAAGGTTTACACAATTGAGTTGACTTCTCCAATATCATTATACTATGTATATATATGGTATAATATAATGATTAGGAAATAAATTAATTAGTTAAGGTCTGAGATAACTCCCAATTTTCCTTTGTGTGTTAATTATATGTGCTTTTTTAATCATGTAAGAAAGTAATTTATAGAGTTAGACTTGTGGATATGAGAAGTTTAACAATTACCACGTATTCTTAAGGAAAACTGTACAACATTATGCAAATAAAGCAGTGCTTAAACAAATGAAGTACAGTGGTACCTTGGATTACAAGCATAATTCATTCCAGAAGAATGCTTGTAATCCAAAGCACTCGTATGTTAAAGCGAGATTCCCCATAGGAAATAATGGAAACTCAGATAATCCGTTCCAGTGGCACTGCTAGTGTATGCAGTACCACATGTAACCAGAGGTTACTCACGCTCAATGCCTGTGATTAGCGTTCTGCAGTGTCAGTTTCCTGGCGGGATCAGGTGGGTGGGTTGGGAATAGGATCCCGAACACGCCTGAGCCCATCTCTAATTAGGAAATCTCTTATTTCTTCCACTCTTATTATCTGCACGCATGTTCCAAGTCTGTGATTCTGAAAGTACTAAAGCCATAGGGTCAGGATTACATCCAGGCAACTAGAATTTTCAGAAGCAGGTAGTAATGGAAGCTCCTATATTTCTCTCATGGTTCAATTTAGGCTTCCAACTGCTATTGGGAAAGGTACCTAAGCAGTATATGTTTTAGTTGCCTGTCATACAGTTTAAAGCCTTAACAGAAAAGGTGCTGATAAAGTGCTAATAAGGCACCATCGACCATATGAGTAAATGCTCTTTGCCATGCAGGGTCCCTTTATCAAGACACTTTGGCCAATCTACCCTCATAAAGGGAGACATTTTTGTCCTGAAATATTCACTTTCAAGTGTTGGTGATTATGTTGAAATGAATAAATTATTTCTTTAAACAAGACTGGTGTGCTTGGGAAGCACATTGACTTGTATTCAGCGAACTTGGGAAACATTATTAACTCGGTGAGTCATTACAGAATCCCAATACTTACAATCCTGAGTCTGCTGACTATGTTATACAAGGTGTTATTGAATCTAAGGGAAAATATTTCCTTAATACACTATACTTTTAATTAAAAAAAAACTCTCTGTAAGTGATTGCTAAGAACTGTATTTTCAAAACAACAACAGGATTTTTTTTTTTCTGGATGGTTGTTTAATCTGTGTAAAAGTGCTAACTTGATGTAATTAGTAGAGCTAGGAAGAACATTATCCATGCCAGGATACCTGTCTGTGCCTAAATTAAATTTACAAAATGCCCTCTAAAGATTAATCATGTTGATGGAAAAAAGAAGAAATAAGATCATTTTAAATTTTGTTAAGCTTAGCCTCAGTATATGTGTTTTAATGTTTTAGATAATCTGCAAAAGGTCACCATATGTAAATGATATGGCTCATGAAATAAAAGCAATTCAATGGAGCAACAAACTGTGTTTTTTGACCTTTTAAATATATCAAAGATAGTATAGCAAATCTAGTTATTAACACTGATGCCTCACTTAGAATAGTAATGTTCAAAGAAAGAACTCTTGATATTATCAGGGCCAAATGTTGAGTGTATGTCTTCCAGATCACTCATGCCCCGTACACACGATCGGACATTCCGACAACAAAATCCATGGATTTTTTCAGACGGATGTTGGCTCAAACTTGTCTTGCATACACACGGTCACACAAATCTTGTCGGAAATTCCGAACATCAAGAACGCGGTGAAGTACAACACGTACACGACGAGCCGAGAAAAATGAAGTTCAATAGCCAGTGCGTGGAACTTTGTGCGTCGGAATTGTACACTCAATCGGAATTTACGACAACGGATTTTGTTGTCGGAAAATTTGAGATCCAGATCTCAAATTTTGTGTGACGGAAATTCCGATGGAAAATGTTCGATGGAGCCTACACACGGTCGGAATTTCCGATAACATGCTCCCATCGAACATTTTCCATCGGAAAATCTGAACGTGTGTACGGGGCATAAGTATTTGTCCATTAGGGATATTTTTAACGATGATAATGAGACATACCCCCATTAATGATATTTGGATTTTGGATATGTAACCAACAGATCAGCTTGCTTTATAAAGAATACACTATTTCAGGAAGAAAATCAACTAGGTTATATAATGCATATAAGTTTAACCACCTCCAGTCAATTTTGTTGCTAGAAAATTACTTAGAACCCCCCAAACATTATATACAGTGATTTTTTAAACAGAAGCCCTGGAGAATAAACTGGTTGTTGTTGCTATTTTTTATGTCGCACAGTATTTGCACAGTGGATTATCAAATGCAGACTTTCAGGAAAAAAAACACTTATTGAAATTTAGTGCATACAATATAATACCCATATTTTTAGTAACGTATAAAAAATTAATATATCTCTAATGTTTCCTCCAAGATGCCAATCAGAGCAAATGAATCAAAAGATTTATTTGATTCAAAATGTATTTTCATTCATCTGCTATGATTGGGAGCATGTTGGAGGAGACATAAAAGAGATACTGAGTCCATGGAAAGTAAGGTCCATGGATCAATTGATATGTAAATTATGGCTGCATGCATAGGTATATCAAACTTCCCTGAGCCCCGGTCCACCATCACCTCTGCTGAATCATGCCGATACTGGGGATGTAAACACACCCTGCCTGCCACTGTCACCGAGCCTGCCATCAGCCTGTACTGCAAAGGTGAGCAGATGGGGGTTGGGTTTCCAGAGGTAACAGAGAAGGGATTACAACATGGAGTGTCAACATGATCAAAGAGGAGGTATGTCGGGGATGCTGGAATGTAAAGATGAGCAGAGGCATGTGGAGTGCACTCCTCTCCTGCACATACTACCTGCAACCATATACTCTGCACTCCTCTCCTGCACATGCTACCAGCTGCCATACACCCGCACTCCTCTCCTGTGCGAACTACCCACCACCATACACTCCACACTCCTCTTCTGCATTTACTAACCACCATCATATACAATTTACCACAATATACTCCTGCACTATATACACTATGGGAGTTATTTACGAAAGGCAAATCCACTTTGCACTGCAAGTGCACTTGAAAGTGCACTGAAAGTGCACTTGGAAGTGCAGTCACTCTAAATCTAAGGGGTAGATCTGAAATGAGTGGAAGCTCTGCTGATTTTATCATCCAAACATGTGCAAGCTAAAATTCTGTTTTTTATTTTCCTTGCATGTCCCCCTCAGATCTACAGCGACTTTACTTCTAAGTGCACTTTCAGTGCACTTTTTAAGTACACTTGCAGTGCAAAGTGGATTTTCCTTTAGTAAATAAACCCCTATATTGCACACTCCTGCACTATATACACTAGATTGTACATTACACACTTCTGTACTATATGCATACTGTATTGTATATTACATACTTCTCACACAAGTATTCGTTATCTCAAAATTTGCTGGTTGTTATGGAGTCCCTGACTATTTTACTGATGTTCTACTTTAGGGTTGGCTCAGACAAAGTGTTAGCTCGCTATTTTCAGTGTACACAAAATCATAAGTAATTGCAGGGTTTCCTAAATATTGATTGTGCTGAGGTTTGTGTATGTCTCTGAGACTCTGGTTTGCAGGACAGCAATTTCAGCATTTTTTTTTTGAGTACAAGAAGGCTTTTTTTTGTTTAACAATGCCCTTTTAAACCTCTCTCACTCTTATCCCCTTGTGGACCCACCCACACTACATGCACCACATTACTACTCTACTTAAGCTACACAAAGGCACCCTCTCTCTCACCCCCTCTCTTTCTCACCCCCCCTCTCTCTCTTACCTGCCCTTACCTCTATTTAATTTCATTAGTTTTAATAATTCATTTATTTGAACAAAAATTGTTTGTGTTTTCACTTTATTTATTCCCAAAAAAGGCCCACCAAAATCCTCAGCACTAGGCCAATGATGCTCTTAATATGGCCCTGTACACAATGCTTGTATCTGATCAATGTAAACATATTGCTTCTGCATTGTGTTTACTTTGGAAGTGATGTGACATCATGAGTAATGCCAGTGCACTTACTTCTAGTACAGAGACTAAGGCAGAGCTGTTTTAGCTAAGTTCAGCATCTTACTGCTATAGTAATCTCTTGTGACTGAGTCCAGAAAATAAGAGGTGAGGTGTTCAGAGGAGCCTGTAAAGGAAGTGATGCTTGAATGTAACTTTTATGATATAAGAAGGTCTTTAAAGATCATAGAATACATATAACACTGTCAATGTGTCTTGTGGCCTATGTTGGCCACTTAATCAGAAAGGTGTTTTAGGACAACAAAAATACAAAGTCATAGTGCATATGTATGTAGCACCCTCTAGTGTGTGCTACTAGAAGTGAGAGTAGGCAAACTTTAGTTTGACCCAGGGATAAACCTGAGTCACTTAATCTGGGTCAGGGTTATTAGAGGCCAGGGAATGGATTACCCATCCTGGCAGCTCTCTGGTGTCTCCCCCTGTTTCTGGAATGTTGGAGAATGTTCTGGAAGATAGTGGGCGGAAAATAGGAGGGGTTAACTTGAACATTTTGGGGCCCTTAGCCAATCCCCAGGAAGAGGGCCTGGCAGGGAACTAAGGATCCCTTAAATAGACATGAGCCATGCCAGCAGGGCAGTTGGTGGAAGATGAAAAGCAATGTTGAGGAGAGTCTGTCGGTGGCCTGTGAGGGACCTCTGCAATGGAGGGCTTTTACCTCGGGCTAGATCTTGGGCTGGCTTGGAAGGATCCCATCATAGGAGGCAGTTGGAGGGACCCTAACCGGAGAGGCAGCAGAGAAAGCAAGGAGAGACAGTGAGTAGATCAGCATGGTGCAGGGACATACAAGGGGAGAGACTGCCAGCTGTAGCAGTGCTCTCTTGAAGACAGTGGTGTGCCAAGTCTTCATCCAACCTTGCCCTGGGGAGTCTCCATGTGTGTTTGTCTGTCAGGAGGACTGGGGAGAAAAAGCAGACAGGTGGGCAAGCAGTAAAACTAGGATCAGTGTCTACGGAGAGTCAGAGGGTTGTGGATGATGCTATTTCATCTACATGTGCTACTTTACCAAGGGCTGCAGGTTCCTAGCCTGTAATGGGCTTTTGCTGAACTATGCAGACAAAATTACAACACAGAGTCCTACAAGGTTTATGCACTTACCCCTGCTACCTAGTGGGGGAGCCCTCCACAAACGTTCATACTAGAAAAAAAAAATGAAAAAATGAATATGGGCTCAACCCTTACTATTTTACTTAAAGTGATTGTAAAGGTTTGTTTGTTTTTTTAAAATAACAAACATGCCATACTTACCTCCTCTGTGCAAGAGTTTTTGGCCCCAATCCTCCTTTTCTGGAGCCCCCTGCAGCACTCCTGGCTCCTCTTCTTCTCAAGTGCCTCCACGGAGAGCTGTTTTACATGAGGGCACTTGTGCGGGCGTGCTTCTGAGTCCTCCTGCTGCTGTGTCCATTGACACAGACAGCAGGACTTGGCCCCGCCCTCGGCTCCTGTGTCACTGGATTTGTTTGACAGCAGCAGGCATCAATGGCTCCTGCTGCTATCAATCTATCCAATGAGGACCCAAGACAGCGGCTGGAGCTTCTGTGCTCGTCCCTGTCACTGAAACGATCGGGTTCGGGTAAGAAAAAGGGGGGAGGTCTGGGGGGGTGCTGCAGCACAGAAGGATTTCCACCTTAATGCATAGAATGCATTAAAGTGAAAAACTGTGAGGGTTTACAACCCTTTTAACAATTCCTATGACTTCAAACCTTTACAATATCTTAATGGAGGAAGGAGAAAGGGCCATGGTATATGACTACTCCCATCTGCATAAAATCTTATCTTTATTAAAAAATAGTAAAATTATACACATACAGTATACTACATACTGTATATCACAAGACATTATAAAAACATATCCTGTTCACCCGGTTCCTATTGTATGACTCATTTGTATAACCCAATGATTCTAGAGCTGTATGAAAACATTACTATGACTAGTTTCACATATACTATACGGATTACTATGGGGGGGCCACCCAACTGACTTGCACTAGCATAAGGAAGTCCATCAATCAATCAATTGGACAAAGTCCATCAATTGGATAGCTTTTGTAACACTGGTAATCTCACTATATTGGAGTGATGGATTAATATTGAAACTGCTTTGAGTATATGAGATCCTTTGTCGCATTGCTATTGAACTTGGGATAAGTTGTATTGTATTCGATTCTCCCATAGGATTGCCCACAAAGACTGCATAAAATAGAGCAGAGGTAGGGTGCTACTATCCAAAAAAGATCAGCTACCTGGGAGAGGAAAGGCAGTCGCACAGCTGCAATAGCAATCATGGGAAAAGATATAATTCATTCATAATATTCATCGAATATACCCACAGGATTATCCTTGCTGGGTGAGACCATAAGTCTCAGAATTCATCCAATTGAAACCAGAAAGGATTGCAGATTCTATAGATCAAGGTTAGGCATTTCCCATTATGGCAAACATTCATATAGGTAAGTCCTTGAAAAAGCATACAATACTTATTGGATCATCCTTGCTGGGAGAAGCCATGAGTCATAAGAGCCATAAGAGCAGGTAACAGGAGGCAAAGAGAGCCTGACCAGTTTCGCAGCAGTCTCTGAAACATCCGGGGCCCCCAGCAAAACCAGTCAAGGCTCTCTTTGCATCCTGTTAGCTGTTCCTATGACTCTTATGACTCATGGCTTCTCCCAGCAAGGATGTTCCGATAAGTATTATGTGCTTTTTCACGGACTTACCTATATGAATGTTTGCTAGCATAGGAAATAAATAACCTTGTTCTATAGAATCTGCAATCCTCTAGAATGGTGTTATACAAATGAGTCATACAATAGGAGCAGGGTGAACAGGATATATTTTTAATATGTCTTGTGATTAGGGATGGGCTGACTGTTCAAGTCGAACATGAGTTCGACTCGAACATCGGCTGTTCAATCATTCGCCGAAGATCGAATATCATGGGCCGTTCGCGCCAAATTCGAATGGCATGTCACGGCCCATTGTGCACTGCATCATCGCAGTGGTTTGCTGGCTGATGATTGGCCAAGCATACACTATGACCCGCATGCTTTGGCCAATCACAGCGCCGTAAGCAAACAGAGCCATAATTGGCCAAAGACAGGGTGCCTGTGGCTCAGGGGGTTAAGTACATGCCCCACACTATATAAGACCGCCTGCATGTCAGCCCTGTGGCAGGCAGTTGATCCAGTTTAGCTAGATAGATCTCACTGCAAACTGTTCATGCTGTACTGTTTCTAATATACTTCAGGCAGACAGTTGATCCAGTTTAGCTAGATCTCACTACAGACCGTTCCTGCTGTACTATTTCTAATCTACTTCAGGCAGGCAGTTGATTCAGTTAGCTGCAGTGTAATTCATATATATACAGTCAGACTGCTATATATATATATATATATATATATATATATATATATATATATATATATATATATATATATATATATATATATATATATCCACTGTGTCCAGTTTAGCTAGATCTCACTGCAAAACGTTCCTGCTGTACTGTTTCTATTTCTAATATACTTCAGGCAGCCAGTTGATTCTGTTAGCTGCAGTGTATTTCATATATATATATATAGATATATATATATATATATATATATATATATATATATACGGGGTTGTATATATATAGTCTAGCCAAGCCTATACCTGACTGTAGGCCATTCCTGGGGTATGTGTTCAAAGAAACTTTCAGGCAGGTGACTCATTGACGTGCAGTTCATAAAATATATATCCACTGCATTGTAGTCCAGGCAAGCCTATACCTGACAGTAGGCCATTCCTGGAGTGCGTGTTCAAAAGCACTTTCAGGCAGGTGACTCAGTGACGTGCAGTTCATAAAATATATATCCATTGCATTGTAGTCCAGCCAAGTCTATAGCTGACTGTAGACCATTCCTGGAGTATGTGTTCAAAGATATTTTCAGGCAGGTGACTCAGTGAGGTGCAGTACATAAAATATATATCCACTACATTGTAGTCCAGCCAAGCCTATACCTGACAGTAGGCCATTCCTGGAGTACATGTTCAAAGACACTTTCAGGCAGGTGACTCATTGAGCTGCAGTTCATTTAATATATATATATATATATATATACAGGCTTGTATATATAGTCTACCAAGCCTATGCCTGACAGTAGGCCATTCCTGGAGTGCGTGTTCAAAGACACTTTAAGGCACATGACTCAGTGAGGTGCAGTTCATAAAATTTATATCCACTGCATTGTAGTCCAGCCAAGCCTATACCTGATAGTAGGCCATCCTGGAGTACGTGTTCAAAGACCCTTTCAGGCAGGTGACTCATTGATGGCGCATAACTACTTCTGGTATCATGACCAGTTTTTCTCCCAGCAGGTTGGCGTGGCTATGGGAGCTAAATATGCTCCCAGCCTAGCCAACCTGTTCATGGCGGAATGGGAGGATAGACATGTATTCAATAAAGATAGACCTCAGCTAAAGCTGTATCGCAGGTTCATTGATGACCTCCTGGTCATATGGGAGGGTTCTGAGGAATTTGCGATTCAATTTTTAGATCACCTTAACAATAATGCAAATAATATAGTTTTGGATCATGTCATCAGTGACAGAAGTGTAATTTTTTTGGATATTACTATTACTAAAGCTGAAACAAGATTAAACACTAAGGTATACCTGAAACCAACTGATAGGAATAGTTATTTGTCTATCAAAAGCAGACATCATCCGGCTTGGATTAAAAATATCCCTAATGGACAAATACTTATGCCCTGTACACACGGTCAGATTTTCCAGTGGAAAATGTGCGATCGGAGCTTGTTTTCGGAAATTCCGACCGTGTGTGGGCTCCATCGGACTTTTTCCATCGGAATTTCTGACACAAAGTTTGAGAGCAGGCTATAAAATTTTCCGACAACAAAATCTGTTTGTGTCAATTTCGACCGCGTGTGGACAATTCCGACGCACAAAGTGCCACGCATGCTCAGAATAAATTCAGAGACGGAACTGCTCGGTCTGGTAAAATTAGCATTCGTAATGGATATACCACTTTGGTCACGCTGCAATGTTTTAAATTGTTTAATGCAGCGCACTCTCTTCTTCTTTATAATGCTAGAAGAATGAAGTTGTTTTGCTGCTCACATTCACACGGACTTCTTTCTTTATTATTTATCGTGATTTCATCAATATAATATTTTTATTTGTCACATCTACTGAAAAAAAATTATTTTTTTGATGTTTTTAGATTCATCTATTTATTTTTTTTGATTTTTTTAAATCCTGATCTTGTGTTATTTTTTTTTTTTTAACTCCAGAATCGTTTTGGGTGTGTTTTGTGTGTCAAGTTACCACAACACAATTATTATCTTGTATTATTTACTCTCAAGGAGGGTGCTCTCTCAAGGAGGTTGCTTGGCGTTGGTGTCTCTTGTTAATTTCACATTGTATTTTTGAAATGTACCTGCCTCTTCACAAACAAACTGTCCTTTTTGAAGGAAAACACACATAGGCGAGTATAATAAAATAAACCAAAAATTTATTAAGGGGTCCTAACCAAAGAAAGAGGGAGGCAACACTGGAGAAACAGCAGAAATTGGCAAAGCCTTTGACCCCCAGGGCACACATCAACTATTTTACTGCAAAATTGGTGGCCTGAGGAGTCCATATATAAGGGAGTACAATCTGGTCCAGAAGCCCAAGAGATCATGAACAGCAGCAGATGACATGTATGTCCCCAGGCTGTGGTCATACAAGAGCCTGCATCTTTTGTCAGACCAGACTGAACCCAGGCCATCACTTTCTTGTCTTCCTTCCACTATTCCTTCCACGCTGTGTCTGTGGTGTTGGAGTTATGGCAGGAGGAGAAGGAGGATGATGCAACTCACACAGGTGGGTATTGGGTGTGATTTTGCCCCTCACCCCCTTAGTTAATGTTTTATAAAGGATGTCCTCACACATGAGTCGTTGGCCCTCCTGCATGTCCTGCAGTTTTGTGGCAGCCATGCAGGCAAAGGCCTCTTCACGAGTGGGGGTGGCTCTGAGTGCTGAATCCTTCACGTTACTCCCCTTCCTGGGTCTTTTGTTTGGAAGGCAGAGGGGAGGAACCTGCGATTCTGTGAGGCTCCTACTGGGCCCTGCCACCTCCTGGCTGCCACTTACCCCTGCCTCCTCCTGGCTGCCACTAACCCCTGTCTCCTCCTGGCTGCCACATTCCACAGCCTCCTCCTGGGTGCCACATTCCACAGCCTCCTCCTGGCTGAGGTCTTCCTGTGTATGAAAAAGGGACATAGTTAGTTTTTTCTTCATCAATCACGCACAATTTTCATCTCATGATTGTTGCAAATTGAATGTAAAGAAATATAAAAGATTATCATTCTAAGCCCAGCATTTTTCATTCTTATCCCAATTATTTTTGCCCACTACTGTCTATTGATATGTAAAACACTTTATTAAATCACCAATTAGTGACCAATAAGAACATCTAGTAAACATAATTTATTTATTGACCAGAAATCTGTAGAAGAATGCTATACCTGGCTCAAGCTGGGCTCCTCCACTTCTTCCTGGCTGGAAGTCCCAGGTTGGACATCGGAAGCCTCAACTGGGGTGGAAGATAGGGTGGAAGGAAGAGTGGAAGATAGGGTTGAGAGGGATTCCCTGACTTCAGTCTGGTCTGACAGAAATCGCAGTCTCTCATAGTACCACAGCCTGAGGACATAAACATCATCTGCTGCAGCTCCTGATCTCTGGGAATCCTGGACCTTCTTGCGGTCCCTAAGATAAGTGCTCCTCAGGCCACCAACTCCAGCAGTTTCTCCAGGGCTGCCTGCCTCTTTTGTTTATGATTATAATGCGGGTGTTTCACCTGCCACAGACAGGGAAGCTCCCTGTATTTGTCTATGAACAGGGGGAGGAAGTTGTGGTCATTGAAGCCATGCCTTTTTTCTGTAAGATACAACACAAGACAAACCGTAATTTCAGGCTAAAGTCTCCTAATCTTGTCCCAATATAGGCCTCAATCTCTAAGCATTATAGGCCCAAGTTTAAATGTTACCTTCGTTATCACGATCGGCGCTTCCTATACTCCTTCCTCTGCTCACAGATCGTACGTACGACACACGCGTGTAACGCTTTATATACACTGTGCATGTGTGAAACTCCGCCCGCCCCTGATGTTCTTTCTAGTCTTTTTCCCCACCCCTTCTCATTCAGTGCAGTGGGGAAGAGCACATGGCGGAGACAGAGCAGGTGCATGCTAATTACAGCAACAAGGAGGAGGAGGAGGAAAGCCCGGAGCCAGAAACGTCACAATCCCGGTGGAGACGATTTAAGGCATCAAATATGTCCTTTGTTGAGATGGGGGAGATGGTCGACATACTGAAGAGGGCCGACTAGACTATGACGGGAAGTATGGACCTTACCCCAACCCCAATGTCAGAAAGTCCAAGATCATGGCGAAAGTTGTGAAGAGTCTGCACCGTAATTTTGGGGTACGATGATCCAAGGATCAACTGAGGAAGCGGTGGTCGGACCTCAAAATCAGGGAGCATGATCAGTATAGAAGGATCAGGAGAGTGCTGCAAAAAAGTAAGTAGTTGTGCTGTGTTCCTATTCGCTATTTTTAGAACGTTTTTGCTGCTCCATGTGCTTTTCTTTACTGTTCTACAGTTTCATGGACACATTATTCGTTCATAGGAAACATTGTTCGTTCGGCCAATAAAACACCATGTTTTGTCCAGATGCATTTTAATACATTTTTTCTAGCCTACTTCTCTTAAAATAAGTTTGTTGTCAGGATGGGTGTAAGGAGAGGACATTCAGCATCTGTTTACACATCTGGACGCTGGAGCACTAGTGTGGAACACCAGAACACCCTTTTTATTAGGGGGCCCACACAGGTGCTCCAGTGTATACTATAGGGGTGTCTCCATCTGTGAAGCTTGTACAAAACAGGTAATAAGGATGAGCCGAACACCCTCCGGTTCGGTTCGCACCAGAACTAGCGAACAGACCAAAACTTCGCAAGAACTTTAGAACCCCATTGAAGTCTATGGGACTCGAACGTTCGAAATCAAAAGTGCTCATTTTAAAGGCTAATATGCATGGTATTGTCCTAAAAAGTGTTTGGGGACCCGGGTCCTGCCCCAGGGGACATGGATCAATGCAAAAAAAAGTTTCAAAAAGGGCAGTTTTTTCGGGAGCAGTGATTTTAATAATGCTTAAAGTCAAACAATAAAAGTGTAATATTCCTTTAAATTTTGTACCTGGGGGGTGTCTATAGTATGCCTGTAAAGGGGCGCATGTTTCCCGTGCTTAGAACAGTCTGACAGCAAAATGACATTTCAAAGGAAAAAAAGTCATTTAAAACTACTCGCGGCTATTAATGAATTGCCGGCCCTGAGTCTCCCGACAATACACATAAAAGTTCATTGATAAAAATGGCATGGGAATTCCCCACAGGGGAACCCCGAACCAAAATTAAAAAAAAAATGACCTGGGGGGTCCCCCTAAATTCAATACCCTTCAGGTCTGTTATGGATATTAAGGGGAACCCCATGCCAAATTTTTTTTTAAAAATTACATAGGGGTCCCCCTCAAAATTCATACCAGACCCTTTAGGTCTGGTATGGATTTTAAGGGGAACCCCACGCCAGAATTAAAAAAAAATTGGAGTGGGGTCCCCCCAAAAATCCATACCAGACCCTTATCTGAGCACGCAACCTGGCAGGCCACAGGAAAAGAGGGGGGAGAGGGGGAGGAGAGAGAGCCCCCCCTTCTGAACCATACCAGGCCACATGCCCTCAACATTGGGAGGGTGTTTTGGGGTCCCCCCAAAGCACCTTGTCCCCATGTTGATGAGGACAAGGGCTTCATCCCCACAACCCTGGCTGGTGGTTGTGGGGGTCTGCGGGCGGGGGGCTTATCAGAATCTGGAAGCCCCCTTTAACAAGGGGACCCCCAGATCCCGGCCCTCCCCCCTGTGTGAAATGATAAGGGGGTACAAAAGTACCCCTACCATTTCACAAAAAAACTGTCAAAAATGTTAAAAATGACAAGAGACAGTTTTTGACAATTCCTTTATTTCTACACTTTCTATATCTACTTTCCCTGCCCTCCGTTATATAAGAACCGTCAGAAGAGGAGAAGCGTCACACAGCGGGAGCCTTCCATCCAATCGTGGATGCAAAGCGTCCCAAGATAAAGATGAAGAAAAGAAGATGAAGACAAGGAGGCGCCGCGGAGGAAGGTGCTGGACGAGAACACCAGAAGAACCATAACAACCAGAACAACCAGAAGAGGAAGAAGATGGAGGAAGAAACCGAAGCATGAAGGAAGAAAGAAGTTAGAAGAAAGAAGATAGAAGAAATAAAGAAATTGTCAAAAACTGTCTCTTGTCATTTTTAACATTTTTGACATTCTTTTGACAAATGGTAGGAAAAGTACCCCCTTACCATTTCACACAGGGGGGAGGGCCGGGATCTGGGGGTCCCCTTGTTAAAGGGGGCTTCCAGATTCCGATAAGCCCCCCGCCCGCAGACCCCCACAACCACCGGCCAGGGTTGTGGGGATGAGGCCCTTGTCCTCATCAACATGGGGACAAGGTGCTTTAGGGGGGACCCCAAAGCACCCTCCCAATGTTGAGGGCATGTGGCCTGGTACGGTTCAGGAGGGGGGCCCGCTCTCTCATCCTCCCCTCTTTTCCTGCGGCCTGCCAGGTTGCGTGTTTGGATAAGGGTCTGGTGTGGATTTTTGGGGAGACCCCACATCAATTTTTTTTTAAATTTTGGCGCGGAGTTCCCCTTAAAATCCATACCAGACCTGAAGGGTCTGGTATGAATTTTGAGGGGGACCCCTACGTCATTTTTTTTTTAATTTTGGCACGGGGTTCCCCTTAATATTCATACCAGACCTGAAGGGCCTGGTATTGAATTTAGGGGGACCCCCATGTCATTTTTTTTTTTAATTTTGGTTTGGGGTTCCCCTGTGGGGAATTCCCATGCTGTTTTTATCAATGAACTTTTATGTGTATTGTCGGGAGACTCGGAACCGGCAATTCATTAATAGCCGCGAGTAGTTTTAAATGACTTTTTTTCCTTTGAAATGTCATTTTGCTGTCAGACTGTTCTAAGCACGGTAAACATGCGCCCCTTTACAGGCATACTATAGACACCCCCCAGGTACGAAATTTAAAGGAATATTACACTTTTATTGTTTGACTTTAAGCATTATTAAAATCATTGCTCCCGAAAAAACGGCCGTTTTTAAAACTTTTTTTGCATTGATTCATGTCCCCTGGGGCAGGACCCGGATCCCCAAACACTTTTTATGACAATACCATGCATATTAGCCTTTAAAATGAGCACTTTTGATTTCTCACATAGACTTTTAAAGGGTGCTCTGTGGCATTCGAATTTGCCGCGAACACCCCAAATTGTTCGCTGTTTGGCAAACTGGCGAACAGCCGATGTTCGAGTCGAACATGCGTTCGACTCGAACTCGAAGCTCATCCCTAACAGGTAAGTATTCAAGCTTGACAAAGGACAAAAATATTTCTTCATCCTGCAACTCTGCCAAAAGAGACAATTGTACCCCACTTCCAAGCAATGTTTCATATTCCTATTTCTGCTATCAAATATCTGTGTGCTAAGTATACCTATTTTTTTTTACATAGAGGCGAAAAGACTCGGAGGACACCACTCATCAGAGGAGACAACAGACCCCCACCTCATGAAGAAGTGGAAATCCCCCAAACCCAACCAGAGGAGGAGGAGGGAGACGTGGTGGAAATAGTCACCACAACAGGTGAGTGCCTGTGACCACAGCCTCAGGTAAGAGATGTATGCCTGCATATTTATAATACATGTTTTTTTTATATATATATTTTTAGGTGATCGTGATGTTGTGGAAGAAGGTAATTTCACCAGTGAAAGTGCCCAGATCCTGATCGGGGAGATAATGGGGTGTAACAGGGACTTGGAAAACATCAAGCAAAACATCAATGATGTTCAAAACAAAATGAAGAACATCATTAATGTTTTAGGGAGAATTTACAACCCCTAGAAACCTCTAAGTTATTTGTGCTTTGTGTTTTTGCTTTTCTGACAATTTTTGGAAAATTTTGTGACATATTATAGAAAAGCCAAATTTTCAAGATGCACACAGTGTGTCAACGTGTGCTATCTGCCATCACAGGAAACCAATCTACGCGTTTTGGGGGTGCAACCCCTTCCTCAATAATAAAGTAGCTGAGAGGAAGGGGTTGCACCCACAAAACACGTCCATTGATCCCCCATGATGGCAGCTAGCACATGTTGACATTCGGCAATTTGTGTGCATCTTCAAAATTTGGCTTTTCCAGGGGTGACTTCACCCCATCTGCTGAACGCAATATCAAACACAGTTTATAAATACTCATGTCTGATATTGCCTTCACTTTCTATAAAAGTTGAACTTTGTAAGTTCCAAAGTTGTGTATTTCTTTTTGCTTTTAAACATGCCTGTTTTACCTTAAAAGGCAATTTCTACTTTTTAATGTGACCTAAAAAATTGTTATACAACAAACATGTTGGTTTGTTTTAAAAACCTTTTATAAATGCACATGTGATTGTGCTTGGATTAAAAAGATTGAGAATCAACAATGTGTGGCTTCTTCTTTCAATGCTCAAAAGCATCTTTTGTAGTAAAGTTGGTGTTTTCAGTGACAATGGGGATTATTTACTAAAGGCAAATCCACTTTGCACTACAAGTTCAGTCTCGAGTTCACTTGTAGTGCAAAGTGTATTTTCCTTTAACCACTTTCCGCCCGCCCTATAGGATTGACATCAGGGAAGTGGTTCTGTTATCCTGACTGGACGTCATATGACGTCCAGCAGGATAACATGCCGCAGCGCGCCCCCGGGGGCGCGCATCGCGGCGATCGGTGGAGCGGTGTGTCAGTCTGACACACCGCTCCACCGATCTTGGTAAAGAGCCTCCGGCGGAGGCTCTTTACCATGTGATCAGGCGTGTCCAATCATGGCTGATCATGCTGTCAATAGGAAGAGCCGTTGATCGGCTCTTCCTCACTCGCGTCTGACAGACACGAGTAGAGGAGAGCCGGTCGGCGGCTCTCCTGGCAGGGGGCGTCTACGCTGATTGTTTATCAGCGCAGCCCCCCCGCAGATCACCACACTGGACCACCAGGGATCGCCTCTAGGACCACCAGGGAAGCGGGCAACATGTGCATGGCCAGGTATGTACCCCATGGCCATCCACATGTGTCCAGTGTGCCAAATCTGTGCCAATCAGTGCCCACAAATGGGTACTGATTGGCACCATTATGTTGCAGTGATGCCCAGCAATGCCACCCTTAGGGGCATCACTGCAAACAAGCAGTGCCATCAGTGCCACCCATCAGTGTCCATTCATGCCACCTTTCAGTGCCCATCCATGCCCATCAGTGCCCA
The DNA here is from genome assembly GCF_042186555.1 of Aquarana catesbeiana. NCBI lineage: Eukaryota > Metazoa > Chordata > Amphibia > Anura > Ranidae > Aquarana > Aquarana catesbeiana. Next base: position 379,104,371 of record NC_133327.1, read on the forward strand.
TCTATCAGTGCCCATCCGTGCCCATCTGTGCCAACTATCAATGCCACCCATAAGTATCCATCAATGCCACCTATGAGTGCCCATCAATGCCACCTATGAGTGCCCATCAGTGCCGCCTATAAGTGCCCATCTGTGCCACCTATGAGTGCCCATCAGTGCCGCATACCAGTGCCACCTATCAGTGCCCATCAGTGCCACCTATCAGTGCCCATCAGTGCCGCCTATCAGTGCCCATCATCAGTGCCTGTCAGTGCCACCTCATCAGTGCCACCTCATTGGTGCCACCTCATCGGTGCCCATCAGTGACGCCGTATCAGTGCCCGTCAGTGCAGCCATATCAGTGCCCGTCATTGAAGAAGAAAACATACTTATTTACAAAAAAGTTTTAACAGAAACAAAGAAAAACTTGTTTTTTTTTTTTAAATTTCGGTCTTTTTTTATTTGTTGCGCAAAAAATAAAAACCGCAGAGGTGATCAAATACCACCAAAAGAAAGCTCTATTTATGGGAACAAAATGATAAAAAATTTGTTTGGGTACAGTGTAGCATGACCGCGCAATCGTCATTCAAATTGCGACAGCGCTGAAAGCTGAAAATTGGTCTGGGCGGGAAGGTGTCTAAGTGCCTGGTATTGAAGTGGTTAATAAATAACACCCAACAGTGCTTTATCATTTTACACAATCACGTCATTTTCAAGACTCCCCAAATTTCAGTCATGGTCAGCTAAAAGAAAGCCAAGCAGTAAATCTAAGCAAATATTTGTTCAGTTTAAAATATATTTTTATTTAAAAAATGTCTCAGACATTGTCTGACATATCGATGGCCCCCGTACCCACAAAGTATTCCATGTATCTTAGACAGACCTCGCGGGCACTCTGGGGGGGCAAGCCAGGACAGCCAGCTTCAAGCGCCGTCGGGTTTGGTGTGTTCATATTAATTCCGGCTTCAGGCCCAACTGAGCCAGCATAGTTCACAGAATTTCTCCTTAAAAAGTTGTGGAGAACAGAGCAAGCCAGGATGATGTGATTGAGTTTATATTCCGCCATGTGTATTGGTGTAAGAAATAGGTGGAACCGGCTGGCCATTATTCCAAACGTGTTCTCCACCACTCTTCTGGCTCTGGCCAGCCGGTAATTAAAAACCCTCTGGTCCAGGGTGAGGGTCCTCATAGGGAATGGCCACATAAGATGGTCCACCAGCGCAAACGATTCATCCACAACAAAGACGAATGGGAGTCCTTACGCATTGTCTTCTGGAGGTGGCAAGCCCAAGCTGCCATTCTGGAGACGCCTGTAGAACTCTGTGTGGGAGATGACTCCACCATCTGACATCCGGCCATTCTTCCCCACGTCCACATACAGGAACTTGTAAGTAGCCGACACCACTGCCAACATCACAATACTATTGAACCCCTTGTAGTTGGGTGGTGGGACGATGTGGACGTTCCCATCAATTGCCCCGACGCAGTTAGGAAAGTCCCACCACTGGGCAAAGTGGGAGGCCACAGTCTGCCATTCCTGTGGGTTGGAAGGAAACTGTGGAGTCAAACAAGAAAAATAAATTAATCATTTTGCACATAAACATGGAAAGCAGATTAGACACAAACATTCTTGGACAACATCAGTATAACATTTATTTTAGGGAGTATTTAAAGACAAAGGTATAAGGTCCACCTATCAGATTCCTCCCCCCTCTCATGGACCATTTAAAAAATTTTAGGGGGGGGAGATGTTTTGTCCAGGTAACCCTCTCCACTTCATTGAGAGATGAATGCCTAAATAATGTGTACTACTTTGGCCAGCCCCTCCTTACTTACACTATTGGCAGCCCACTGGACAGGTAAGAAGTGTCATAATACAAAGAGATAAATACACACTGTACACATTTTAGCACATTTTTGCATTCTGCTATTACCTATCAAGATAATAATAGAATACAAAAACTTTTTACATTACCATTTGAAAGTATTCAGGCAGGCCCTTGCACTACATGCTTTGGAAAATTCATCCATAAATATGACCACAAAAGAAGTGGGTATAGTGTGTATGGGTTTGGCAAAGTCAGCAGATAGAGGATTGAGGATAGATAGAGGATTGGTATCAGCTGAGTTAGCAGTTGGGGCGGGGGAGGGTTCCAAATGATTTTGAGACCCAAAAAAAACCCCTCTGGCACTCTGCCTGAATTTAAAGCACAAATCACAATTTTAAAAATTTTAGGGGGTGTTTAGGGTAAAGCACTACTATGGAGCTGACAAAATACATTGTTAATTAAGTAGACGAGGTGGATATAGGCCCAGGAGAGCATGATGGGGAGGTTAGTGAAGGCAAATATGTATGAAGGACAAAAAAAAATGCATGAGGACAAAGGGGACATTCACAGCATATTACAATCATGGTAATTAGGGAATGAGGAAAGAAATACAGTATATTAGCAAACATTAAATACAATAAATTGTGATGTTAAAGGATAAAAATCTTACCTTAATATACTCTTTCTGCAGGACCTGGATGATGGCAGAACAGGTCACTGGGATAATGATCCCCAGTGCCTGGGGGGAGATGCCTGTTGAGAACTTGAGGTCCTGCAGGCTTCTCCCCGTCGCCACGTACCGCAGGGTGGCAACTAACCTCTGCTCCACAGTGATGGCTTGCCTCATGCAGGTATCCTGCCTGATGATATAAAGGGTCAGAAAAGCCAACAAACGGTGAAATACGGGGTCCATCATCTGGAGAGAGTTCCTGAAATTGTCAGAATTATTCTCACGGATCTCACGGAGCAAAGGCATGTGACAGAATTGGTCACGCTAGAGCAACCAATTCTTGGTCCATGAACTCCTCTTTGCCCTGTTCATGGACTGGGCTTGTGTCAAAGTAGGGACCCCAACACCAAGCCCTCGCACAGCACAAACTCAACGATGAGTATGTACATGCAACATGGCTAGAAAACGGTCGACTGCTCAGAACAAAGTAACAGAACGCACTGAAGAACAGCAAGGCCTGTGAAGAGCGACCTGAAAATCAGTAACGAACGGACAAGAACACAATGACAAGTCAATGGTAACTCGCTTCACGCACTGAAGACCAGATACAAACCCACAAGCACAAACTGAACAGCAGAAATACTAACTGAAAGCCACGAGTCTGAAAAAGTGCAAATCGTCTCTCACCAAATTTTTACTAACACAAGATTAGCAAAAGGAGCTCAAAGGGTGCCGCGCTTGGTACTGAACTGCCCTTTTATAGTCTCATCATACGTGGTGTACGTCACCGCGTTCTTGGCGTTCGGAAATTCCAACAACTTTGTGCGACCGTGTGTATGCAAGACAAGTTTGAGCCAACATCCGTCGGAAAAAATCCATGGATTTTGTTATCGGAATGTCCGATCAATGTCTGACTGTGTGTACAGGGCATAAGAGTCAGACACAACTGTACTGAACTGGATGATTACTTTGCACAAGCCAATATACTGAAAGAAAAGTTCATACAGAAAGGATATAGAGAGGAAGGTTTGAATAACACGATTATTGAAATACCAAGAGAGCAATGTTTGGGGAATAAGGAAGCTAAACCTACTAATGATCAACATCAATGGGGATTCATTTCCAATTTCCATTACCAGTATAGGGAGATAGAAAACATTTTTATTAAACACTGGCATATTTTATGCAGGGACAGACACTTGGGAGAATCTCTACCTAGTAAACCAAAGTTTATTTACAGGAGAGCCCCCAATTTTGGGGACCAGGTACTGCGAAAGATTTTGGATCCACCCAGTGAATGAACTCTCAGAATAGATCTAAAAGGTCTTTTCTCCTGCAGAAAATGTATTTGTTGCAGAACTGTGAATAGAATCAATAGGGGTCTGACTAATGTTACTAACCCAGATCACAAAGTATTTGAGATATATAAATTAATTACGTGTAGTTCTTCTCATGTAGTTTATCTGATGTGGTGCCCTTGTGGGTTGTATTATGTGGGAAGAACTGAGTGACTTTTGAAGGTACGAATAGCTGAGCATTTAGCGAATATTAGAAATGGATTTAAATTCCATAGTGTATCTTTACACTTTAAGAAAAAGCATGATCAAGAACCAACTCTACTTCAATTTTGCGGAATTGATCAGGTTTTTCCGTCATGGAGGGGGTCCAATCTGGTTAGGGACTTGTCCCAAAGAGAAACAAAATGGATTTTTCTTTTAAAGAGTCTTCATCCGAGAGGGTTAAATATTGAGTTAGATCTCAATTGCTTTATTAATAATTTTTGAGACATTGAGCCTGGATTTTAATATTGATATGCTGTGACCGTTTTATTTTAACTCCAACCATTTTTCAAATCTTGTAATTTCTAAATTTTAATTATTAGTTGTTTGCAGTATATGGGATCTATCTAATCTCATGGAGTTTGTAATGCTATTACGCTATAAGGGATTGTATATGCATATAGTTTAACTTTTTTACTTTTTTATGTAATATATATATAATGAGGTATATTCTTTGCCTATGTATGCTTTTATTGTTAGTTATCTATGTGCTACATGCATGAATCATGTTTTAATGTTTTTTAACCTCTGCGCAGGACAATAGTGCTTCTCATTAAAATAATAAGAATGCTGAAGCCGTTGTGTTGTGGTTAGGGGGACACAGGATGCGCGGATGCGCCCTAGTGTCACTTCCGCCAGTAGTTGGTAGGACGATTACAAAGGGGAGGTTGCCGTGCCGTACAGCCAACCCCATGAGTAAGTTGGAATGACGAAACATGTCGGGGGTGTGGCTGTACGGCAACCATCTGTGAGGATTAATGTCTGATGTTCTGTTGCTTCCGGGTGTGATGGTGCTGTGACAAGAACGAGCGAGGAGAGCAAGGCAGCGAGGGGTGAGATCCAAACACACTGCATCCCGGGTCCGCTGAGACCACAACACATCGCTTTAGCTCTGTTACAAGGAACATTATTTCCTGGAAAGCTTTTACATGATTGGAACTATTTGAGTGCAATAGTTGAGGATTTTTGTATGGTTTTAATAAATTGTGTGCAGTATCACACTATTGGAAGCTTTTTTCATTTCATATTCACTCATGGGAATACCCTCCCCTATTGATTGCTGCTGGAAGCCGAAGTTTGATTAACCCTGGTGGGTTTGAAATAGCTTGTTTGCCGAGCATGAGAATGTAAGGCATATCTTTTTGGTGAGTGCGATTTCAAAGGGAGTGGATCACGGTCACATCTTGGTGTGGTGGAAGATAATATATATAATTTTTTGGCTTAAGAAGATTATTCACCTTATAAGAACTTTATCACTATGCATGGACGGTTTATTTAAGATTTCATCTTCTTGATATTTTGACACATGGATATTTTTTTGATACATGGATATTGTTTATGACGCATATTATTATACACTAAGTGTATGAGTTATTGCTAATATTTTTTAATTACAATTTATTGTTCGATCAATTTTAGGTTTTCTGTCACGGATTTATATACATGTAGCGCCACTATTTTTTCAATTAAAATACTGTACCAATTTATATCTTTTAAGTAGGCAGTTCTAGGATATTTCACTCAGTTTCTTGAGCGCAGTGGTGACACATTCACTTCAGGAGCGCGAAACGTGTGTATCATGCCGCGTACACACGGTCAGACTTTTCAGCTACAAAAGTCCGACAGCCTGTCTGACAGACTTTCGACAGACTTTTGGGGGACTTTTGACTGACTTTCTAAGGACCGGACTTGCCTACACACGATCACACCAAAGTCCGACGGATTCGTACGTGATGACGTACACCGGACTAAAATAAGGAAGTTAGCTGTCCCATTGTTGGTTTTTGTCTGTTGGACTAGCATACAGACGAGCGGATTTCTGGGTCTGGCGGAGTTACGACGTAAAGATTTGAAGCACGTTCCAAATCTAAAGTCCATTAGATTTGCGACTGGAAAGGTCCACTGAAGGTCCGGTGAAGCCCACACACGATCGGATTATTCGCCAGATTTGGTCCGTCGGCATCCGTCAGACCAGTCCGGTCGAAAATTCCAACTGTGTGCACGCTGCATTAATGTTTTAATCTTTGTATATATAGTAGCCAAGCCTATACCTGACAGTAAGTCATTCCTGGAGTGCGTGTTCAAAGACACTTTCAGGCAGATGACTCAGTGAGCTGTAGTTCATAAAATATATATCCACTGCATTGTAGTCTAGCCAAGCCTATACCTGACAGTAGGCTATTCCTGGAGTGCGTGTTCAAAGACACTTTCAGGCAGGTGACTCAGTGAACTCGGCTTGTATATATAGTCTAGCCAAGCCTATACCTGATTGTAGGCCAATCCTGGTGAACTGTTTTTAGTAAACTTCAGGCATTGTTTTGCTAATCTAATTGTACTGTATGTCTGGAAGGCCACCAAGGAGAGGCAGATGCTCACAGGCTTCTAAAAGAGGGCAAGCAGGCTCTGTGTCTACAGCCAACATTGCTGGTCGTGGACACAGTGCATCCTCAGCATGTGGCCGTGAGGCACGCTTGTCCTTTTTTTCAGCAGCTAGCAGTGTTGAGCCACAACATGCAGAAGAGTTGGTAGAGTAGATGACCAAGCCGTCCTCATTTTTCTCATCCTCTGTCACCTAGGCTCAGGGTACTTTGTCTGCCAATGCAGCTGCCAAAGCGGCCTCTTCCATCGGCTCAATGTCATCAGTCACTCCTTCCTTAGCCCCACTATCATGCCCTGAGGAGTCCCCCGAACTGTTCGACTACAGTGTAGGGTACATGCTGCTGGAGGATGCGCAGCATTTTGAAGGCTCTGATGATGGTACCCAGGTTGAGGATGAAGGCAGTAATGTGAGCCCAGAGAGAGGGGGTGCCCAAGCAGGACAAGAAACTGGCAGTCATGTTCCCCCAGCTGCTGCATACTGCCAGGTTTGCTCCAGTGGCGAGGAGGGAGGGGATGATGAGGTCACTGACTCTATGTGGGTGCCAGATAGAAGAGAGGAGGAGGAGGCACATCTCCAATGAGGCAGGATGCCCTCCAGGGGCCAGCTTAAGGGCAGGCAACCGACTGTATCACACCGCAGAGCTCGGCATGAGCAGGGCGCTGCTGACTCTGCGCATTTTTCCAAAAGTTCTTTGGTGTTGGTCTTTTTTGAGACGTGTGCAGCAGATCGCACCATTGCTGTTTGCAACATATGTCTGAAGCGTATCAAGTGTGGCCAAAACAGCAGCCGCTTGGGCACCACATGCTTGACCAGACATATGTCGAGCTCCCATGCAGTCCATTGGCAACAGTACTTAAAAGACCCACACCAAAGAACAAGGCGGACCTCTCCTTGCTCCTCATCAGCTCCTCACCAGCCATCCAAATGCTCAGCTGCTAAATGCTAGTTTGGCTAAATTGCTAGCACTCCAACTGCTGCCTTTTCAGCTGGTAGACTGCCCCCTTTCGAGAATTTGTGGAATGTGTGGTACCTCAGTGGCAGGTTCCCAAAGGCCAATTTTTTTCTCAGAAAGGCCATTCCGGCTGTCTACCGACATGTGGAAGGCAATGTCTTGGCCTTGTTGGACAGGGCGGTCAACGGTAAGGTGCATATTACCGCTGACTCATGGTCCAGCAGGCATGGACAGGGACGTTATCTTTCTTTCACGGAGCACTGGGTAACCTTGCTGGCAGCTGGGAAGGATGCAGGACATTGTGCAGTATTGTTGGAGCTTGTTCCGCCACCACACCTCCAAAATACTGGTAGTGATGATTCTTCCACACCTCTCTCCTCCACCCCCTCCTCTTCTTCTTCCTCTATGGCCTCTTCCTGTGCAGATTTGTCCTCGGAACCAGTGGTGCTCCGTAGGTGTTCTAGTGGCTACGCAAGCACTCAGGCAAAAAGATGCCATGCGGTGCCTGAGTTGGTATGCTTAGGGGACAGGAGCCACACTGGGGCAGAGATTCTGGCAGCTCTGCATGGGCAGGCTCAGAGGTGGTTGACGGCATGCCAGCTTCAGCCAGGAATGATGATTTGCGACAATGGCACCAAACTCCTCTCCGCCCTCCGACAGGGACACTTCACCCATGTTCCCTGCTTGGCTCACATCCTTAATTTGGTGGTGCAGCAGTTCTTGTGCAGGTACCCGGCTTACAGGATCTCCTGAGGCAGGCCAGGAAAGTCTGTGGGCATTTCCGCCGGTCATATAATGCCAGTGCTTGGTTGGCTGACCTCCAAAAGGAATGCAACCTGCCCAAGAACTGCCTCATCTGTGACATGCCCACCAGGTGGAACTCAATGTTGGCAATGATGCAGCGGCTGCACATGCAGCAGAGGGCCATCAATGACTACCTGTGTGAGTATGGCACCGGGACAGGGTCAGGGGAGCTTGGCTTTTTTTTTCCACCCAGTGGCTCATGATCAAGGATGCATGCACTGTCCTGTCACCATTTAAGGAGGCCATGAGGATGTTGGAGCACATGCTGTGTGGAATAATGGACAGGGCACTTGAGGCAGAACAGAGGGAGGAAGAGGAGGACTTCCTTATCTCTCAAGGTCCCCTTAATCCAGACAGTATTTCTGCAGGTCCGCCTATCACACAGGAACAGGAGGAGGAGGATTGTGTCAGCATGGAGGTGAAGCCTGGCACTCAGCATCAGCAGCAGTCTTCAAGGGATCGTTTTTAGGCCCCAGAAACCCATGGACTTGTACTTGGCTGGCAGGAGGTGGCTGCGGATCAGGTCGTCCTTAGTGACCCAGAGGACTCTGGACCGAATGCCTCAGCAAACCTATGCTGCATGGCCTCCCTGATCCTGCAAAGCCTGCGAAAGGACCCTCGGATTCATGGTATCAAGGAGAGGGATCAGTACTGGTTGGCAATCCTTCTTGATCCACGGTACAAGGGTAAGGTGACAGAACTTATCCAGCCATTGCAGAGGGAGCAGAAGATGAAACATCTTCGGGAGGCCTTGCAAAAAGGTTTGTGCAATGCGATTCCAGAGTCTGGGAGTTTACAATTTCCTGGTCCTCCTGGACAACATGTTGCTGAGGCTTCGGTCAGTCACAGAAGGAGTGGTGGAAGGGGTGGCTAACTGTCTGTTGTACTTGGTGCAGGAATACCTAGGGGCAACATCAGACTTGGAGACCTTTCCAACCGAAAATCCACTGGGTCTTGAGGATGGATCACTGGCCAGAGCTTGCACAGTATGCATATGAGCTACTGGCCTGTCCTGCATCCAGCGTTCTTTCGGAACACACATTCAGAGCCGCTGGAGGCTTTGTAACCGATCACAGAGTGCGCCTGTCCACCGACTCAGTTGATCGGCTCACCTTCATAAAAATTAATCAGTCTTGGATCACCAGCTACCAAGCACCTGATGCTGATGTAACAGAATAATTTTTTTATGAATGTGAGATCCCTTGAAGACTGCCTATACTGATGCTGAGTGACTATCCTGCTATGCTGAGTGACTATCCTATTCCTCCTCAATGTTCATGTTGATTGCTTCTAAGAACATTTTTGGTTCTGGGCACCACCACCAGTAGCTAAGGTCCAATTTTTCTGCCCCTGTTTAACAGGGGTGTGTAATTACAATTTTTGCTGTAATATTTTGCAGCAGGGCTCATTCCTGCGCTCAACAAGAGTATCTGTGAGGGGTTGCAGTGTTGTGGCATCACCACCACTGCCTAAGGTCCAATTTTTTCTGCCCCTGTTTAACAGGGGCGTATAATTACAATTTTTGCTATAATATTTTGCAGCAGGGCTCATTCCTGCACTCAACAAGAGTATCTGTGAGGGGCTGCAGTGTTGTGGCACCACCACCAGTGGCTAAGGCCCAATTTTTCTGCCCCTGTTTAACAGGGGCATGTAATTACAATTTTTGCTGTAATATTTTGCATCAGGGCTTGTTCCTGCGCTCAACAAGAGTATCTGTGAGGGGTTGCAGTGTTGTGGCACCACCACCACTGCCTAAGGCCCAATTCTTCTGCCCTGTTTAATAGGGCTGTGTAATTATAATTTTTGATCAAATATTTAACAGCAGGGCTCGTTCCTGCGCTCAACAAGAGTATCTGTGAGGGGTTGCAGTGTTGTGGCACCACCACCACTGTCTAAGACCCAATTTTTCAGCCCCTGTTTAACAGGGGCGTGTAATTACAATTTTCGATCTACTATTTCACAGCAGGGCCCGTTCCTGCGCCAACCAAGAGTAACTGTGAGGGCTTATAGTGTTGTGGCACCACCACCACACCACCACCAAAAGCACAATTTTTCTGCCCCTGTTCAACAGGGGCATGTAATTACAATTCTTGATAAAATATTTTACAGCAGGGCCCGTTCCTGCACTCAAAAAGAGTGTCTGTGAGAGGTTGCAGTGTTGTGGCACCACTACCGTTGCCTAAAGCCCAATTTTTCTGCCCCTGTTTAACAGGGGCGTGTAATTACAATTTTTGATCTAATATTTCACAGCAGCGCCTGTTCCTGTGCTCAACAAAAGTATCTGTGAGGCCTTACAGTGTTGTGCCACCACCACCACCGCCTAAGGCCCAATTTTTTATGCCCCTGTTTAACAGGGGTGTGTAATTACAATTCTTGATATAATATTTCACAGCAGGGCCCGTTCCAACGCCCAGCAAGAGTAACTGTGAGGGCTTACAGTATTCTGGTACCACCAACACTTAAGGCCCAATTTTCTGCAGAGTGTATAGGGCAGGCTGTATAGTATCCCCTAGTTTCAAAAATCCAACTTACAAATGACTCCTACTTACAAACAGAGAGAGACAACAGGAAGTGAGAGGAAATCTACCCCTAGGCAGGAAAATTCTCTCCTGCAAGAGTTAATATGGGAAAAAGGTGTCTCCTCCACTGATTTATCACCAATCCTTGTTTCCCTTAAAAATCCCAAATTTTCAAAATCCAGTTGTCATTGGGACAGAAAGTGAGGTGAAATCTTCTGAACAGGGGCACAAACAGCAAAACAAATGTTACAGGGGATATAACCCTTCCCTATGTTTTCCAAAAAAGCTTTAAAATAGATTTTTTGGCTGGAGCTACACTTACAAAAAACAGATTCTACATAAGAACAAACATACAGTCTCTGTCTTGTTTTCACCGCCTGTATACTGCTGTTCAGAGTATCAGGGCCTGGGGGCCCAACGCCTTTTCTTTTTTTAATTTGGGTGCGGGGTTCCCCTTAATATCCATACAAAACCCAAAGGGCCTGGTAATGGGCTGGGGGGGGGGGTACCCATGCTGTTTCTCTCACTGATTTTCATCCATATTGCTGGGACCCGACATTACATTAAAGCCTCAAGCAGTTTTAAATTACTTTTATACCTTTAGAAAAGTCATTTTGTGTAGGGACTGTTCTAAGCATGGGAAACATGCTCCACTTTACAGGCATACTATTGACACCCCCCAGGTACGATATTTAAAGGAATATTTCACTTTTTTTTTTTAACTTTAAGCATCATTAAAATCACTGCTCCCGAAAAAACGTCAGTTTTTAAAACTTTCTTTTCCATTGATACATGTCCCCTGGGGCAGGACCCGGGTCCCCAAACCCTTTTTAGGACAATAACTTGCATATTAGCCTTTAAAATTCCCACTTTTGATTTCTCACATTTGAGTCCCATAGACTTTAACGGTATTTGAATGTTCGCACGAACTTTCGGTCCGTTCGCATGTTCTGGATGTGAACCGAACCGGGGGGTGTTCAGCCCATCCCTATTTAAGATATATGTAGTATATGTGTGTAATTTTACTATTTTGTAATAAAGATAAGGTTTTATGCAGATGGGAGTTGTCATATATCATGGCCCACTCTTTTTCCTCCATTAAAGTGGTTGTAAACCTAGCTACACCACTTGTACCTACAGGTAAGCCTATAATAAGGCTTACCTGTAGGTACTGTAAATATCTCCTAAACCGGTTTAGGAGATATTTACCAAATATGCATGCGCCAACGTCATCGGAGCATGCGCACTGAAGAAATGGCTTGCTCGTGCCGTTTCCTCAGCAGCTATGCAGTGACCAGCAGCTCCCGTACTCATGCGTGGGAATGATGTCATCACGACTCCGGCCAATTACAGCACCGGAGCCAGCAAACCCTTACATAACTCCAGGAGACATGCCACCGGTCACAGCATTGTGCGGGGCTGCTGCAACAGCTTCGATCTAAGGTAAGTATTTTATAATGAGCTAGTATGCAATGCATACTAGCTCATTATGCCTTTGTCTTACAGGGTTTTTTTTCAGGTTTTCAACCACTTTAGGATATTGTAAAGGTTTGAAGTCATAGGAATAGTTCTAGCAGTAAAGGGTTATTATTCCCACCCCCCCAATTATACTTACCCCGGCGCCTCTACAGTGAGAACCAATTGATCGAACACCACCGATCACTCAGTTCTGACAGCTCCCCGAGCAGAGAGCTGCTGACTGTCAATCAGCAGCTCTCCTCTCTGCCTTCTCCTTGCTCACTGGAGCTGTGGAGGCATAGGGAGCATCCGGCTCAGACTCTCAGTGGCTCGCTGAGAGGCTGAGTGGGGTGTCAGTCCAGGCACCTGGCGGATCCAGACTCCCATTATAGGGATGATGCGGTGGCTGGATTGATTTCTGTGACATCAACAGAGAGCGGACTTCAGCCCACTTTCTGCTGAAAACGGGTAACAGGAGTGCAAAACACATTGCACTCCTGTGATCCATAGGGGAAGCGCAGCCAAACAAGCTTTGGCTATACTTCTCCTTTAAGTAAAATAATAGGGGCTGAGCCCATATCCATTTTTTCTTTTTTTTGTGTGCTGTTGCTGAACTAACTAGAGGCTGTTATTTTCTCCAGGAGTGAACCAGCAGGAACTGTATAAGGGAACCAAGTTTGTGCAGGTGGAAGGAAGAAGAGGAATCTGTAAATATCCCTATATTCCCTTGGAAGTTATCCCTGGTTTTGATTGTTGGACATTTTCAAGTTGGGCATCCCATAATCCCTTACCCCATCCAAGTTATAATCCCTGAATAAAATAACAAAAACAGGCCAAAGGACGGATTACTGTGTCTAGATGCAAAAAGGTAATGCTGTGTGACTGGCTGTGCAGCAGTGGGGAACCCTGACATTTGCAACCCCTATGGGGGTAGTGCTACATGTAAATACTTTGTGTAAATTGATAAAAAAAAGCTTAACACAAAAATTACTGTATCTTTATTAAAATTGTTTGAACATGCCTGTATTTCAGTAATATTAATTCTTCATAAATATTATGAGTTTCATTCAACCAAAATTTCCTTTGACAGGTTATATGATGGGAAAATAAATATATGACAAATTATAAAAATACTATGAATTAAATAATAAATATACGTACAACTCCTGTCACTCCTTTTGCAAATACGTAGAAAATTGAGCATTTTTGTATGGTTTAAAAAATTAGCAAAAAGCATGTGTCGGACTTCTGGTACACCTAAAACGTGGCATGCAGAAATGCATTTTTCTGTATGTTAAAACACTCAACAAATGCGCTAAAATGCACGGCTAAAAAACGCATGAAGCCCACCCCTCAAAAAGCGAGCTACTTTCGCACATTTGTCACATGTAGGACAGCCCATTGAAATCAATGGGCGGCTCTAAGCATGTGGTGAAAAACGTATACACAAACATGCAAGAACAAGGCACAATTTTGTGTACATTCTCAAAATGCCTAGGCATGAATGCAGCCCAATAAATAATATATAATAAATCATACAATACAGTATATAATAGAAATTATACATATTTTTTAAAAATCAAGCGAATCCATATCAGTTTTTAGTAAAAAAAATACAAGTGTTTTCATTAGCATTTTATAGTGAGACACTTGATAATGACTTTATATTGACAGGAGCATGCTAATGACTACTGTTTAAATAATATATGCAATCAAATGTACATAGTGTCATTTTCTCATGTTTGAGGTTGTCTCGTAGTTTGCATTATATGGATCGATCAATGGATATTTTTGTTAGATTGCTAGGATTCATACCTATAGGGAGCAATGAGAGGCAATTGGTGTTCTTTTTGAAGAAAGTGTAAATGGCGATATCTGGAAGTCCAGGAAATGGCCTTATATGGAGGAATGCAGAGGCTGGTCATCCAAAATGTGATTAAAGTTATTAGTGCAGAGCTATTGGCAAATTGGCAATTTACCAAAAACAAAAAAGTAAGATTATTGCAACATTACTTTAAAAGAACAACCAGGATTTTTAAGATACTGTCATGAGACTGACAACACCCAAACTTATATCATTACATAAAATCAATTTTTTATTGTTTAATAGATATAAAACATTGCTTAAAATAGACAAATGCGATTTCTTACGCAAGTTCAAAATCCCCTGCTCGAGTGTATTGTAATCAAACCTCTCATATCATAGCCCTTATTACAAAACTATCATTAGCATTCACTGAGAAGGGATACACTAAATGGCCTCCAAATATTTCTGTATCACATTGCTTCACATTTTGGAATAAGAGACTATTACTCAATACTTTTCGCACAAGGCTTTGTCAGAAGGTTCAGAGGTGTGCGAAAATATTGTGCATATGTTAAAGGCTACAGCATTCAGACCACAACCTGTACCTAACCAACTTGGAGGGGGGGTGACACAAATGGGAGGATAAAGGCACACAACACAGTGGAGAACCTTTAACAGAATTGCTAAATATTGCTGAAGGGGAATGGGGGGGGTCTCTCTGGGTAGAAAAACAGGATCTCCTAAATCCTGTTTCCTATATCTCAATATAGATAAAGCTGGAATGACATAGGGTGTGACCAGAATCCCATTTACCACATGTAATCCTGAATAAGGTCAACAGAAATGTTTAGGCAAGCAATCAGACGGTACCTGTAAATCATGTCCCTTGAAAAAAGAACATATAACCCCATGAGTAAAACAGAAGCCCAAATCTGTTCTAGTTTCTGTATATCACTTGTTACCCCAATCCTTCCCAAATTTGCATAACTTAAATAACTGCTCCTGGGTTATTACTATTCTCAATATTGTTCTAACCTATTTTGTCTATTAATGGCTTTGTCACACCTATACTATACCATACCCAAAGTTCTCCCCTGGGGCATCTTCCATCATTCCTCTTTCCTCCATACTTTGGAGCCCTACTTTTGCTTATAGTGATTTGTCTCTGACTGATTGTAGTAATCGGTAGTTCACTATTAGGAGTGATCTGTTGCTGTATAGCTGCATGAGTAAACTATATCAGGTCTTCCTTGAAAAAGTTCAGATCCCCATGGAGGAAAATAAGGGTTAAAAAAAAGTAAACAATGCAATGTGTTTGTGTACTCCTTAGGCATCTTAAAGGGCAGTGTTTCTTTATTGTTTGTCTGCTACTAATTTAACTGCTTCAGCCCCGTAAGATTTTACCCCCTTCCAGAGCACTTTTTGTGATTCGGGACTGTACTGACAATTGCGCGGCCGTGCGAAGGTACACAAAAACAAAATTGACGTCCTTTTTTTCCCACAAATAGAGCTTTCTTTTGATGGTATTTGATTGCCTCTGTGTTTTTTTTTTTTGCGTTATAAACAAAAAAAGAGCGACAATTTTGAAAAAAAAGCAATATTTTTTACTTTTTGCTATAATAAAAATTCACCAAAAATATATAAAAAAACTATTCTTTTCCTCAGTTTAGGCCGATATGTATTCTTCTACATATTTTTGGTAAAAAAAATTGCAATAAGCGTATATTGATTGGTTTACGCAAAATGTATAGCGTCTATAAAATAGAGGATAGATTTATAGCATTTTTATTATTTTTTTTTTTTAAAGTAATGGCGGTGATCTGCGATTTTTATCATGACTGCAACATTATGGCGGACAGATCGGACACTTTTGACACTATTTTGGGACCATTGTCATTTATACAGCGATTAGTGCTATAAAAATGCATTGATTACTGTGTAAATGACACTGGCAGTGAAGGGGTTAACCACTAGGGGGCGGTGAAGGGGTTAAGTGTGTCCTAGGGAGTGATTCAAACTGTGGGTTGGAGGGGCTACACCACACATGACAGCGATCACTGGTCTCGATCACAGGGATCAAGCATTTCCCCGTTCTGCCTAGTGACACTAGGCAGAACGGGGAAATGCTTTGTTTACAAAGGCATCTCCCCGTTCTACCTCTCCATGACATGATCGCAGTCACCCAGCAGGCATCGAGTCCGCGGGACCCAGGATCATGGAGACCGTGGCAGGAGTGCGCCGCCGGCTGCGCCAGCAGCACCGCTTCTTAAAGGGGAAGTACCTGTATGCCCTTTTGCCCACCAGTGCCATTCTGCCAATGTAAATCTGCGTGCGCTGGTTTGCAAGTGGTTAAACATGGTGCCGATAAGCCCACTGCCCGCATACCCCCATAACCATCGGGCAAGGGTTGTGGGGATGAGGCCCTTGTCCCCATAGACATGGGGATGAGGCCCTTGTTCCCATCAACACGGGGACAAGGTGCTTTGGGGGGGTACTCCAAAGCACCCTCCCCATGTTGAGGGCATGTGGCCTGGTACGGTTCAGGAGGGGGGGCGCTCTCTCATTCCCCCTCTTTTCCTGAGGCCTGCCAGGCTGTGTGCTTGGATAAGGGTCTGGTGCAGGGTTCCCCTTAAAATCTGGTATGGATTTTGGGGGGACCCCTACGCCATTTTTAAAAAAAAATTGGCACAGGGTTCCCCTTAATTCCCATACCAAACCTGAAGGGCCTGGTATGGATTTTGGGGGGACCCCCCACGCAATTTTTTAAAAAAATTTTGGTTCAGGGTTCACCTTAATATTCATACCAGACCCAAATGGCCTGGCAATGGACGGGGGGGAACCCATGCCATTTTTTTCAATGAGTTTTATCTATATTGCCGAGACCCGACAATTCATTACAACCGCGATCAGTTTTAAATGACTTTTTTCTTTTAGCAATGTCATCTTGCTGTGGTACTGTTCTAAACACGGAAAAACTGTGACACTTTACAAGCATACTATAGACAACCCCCAGGCACGATATTTAAAGGAATATTTCATTTTTATTGTTTCACTTTAAGCATTTTTTTTTTACAGCAAAAAAATGGCCATTTTTAAAACTTTTTTTTGCATTGATACATGTCCCCTGGGGCAGTACCCGGGTTCCCAAACACTTTTTATGACAATAACTTGCATATAAGCCTTTAAAATTAGCACTTTTGATTTTTAATGTTCATGTCCAATAGACTTTAACAGTGTTTGCATGTTCGTCCAAATTTTTTGCCTGTTCGCATGCTCTGGTGCGAACCGAACTGGGGGGTTTGTCTTTACTGTGGAGGACAGTACCAGGGGTAGGTGAGTATTGCAGCAAAAACTGGATTTTTTTTATTATGTTGGGCTAGTTAATAAAACAATAGTGAACTGGAATTTAACTTTATTTTATGCATGCCAATTTCCAGCTTTTGTTGTTCTTTTATTGCTTTATCTTAGACTTTTCAATGTTCCTGTTATTTGCCTGCTGCTGCTTTAGATTGCATGGGATTAATGTTTATCTCCTTTTAAACCGAGAATTGATTTTTTTTCTTGTATTTATGTTATTTAAGTATTTTCTAAATTACTTTAGTCTCATATACATCAGGCTTTGCCATTTTCTTTCAAAGACATTCAAAGATTAGTAAAAAAGGAAAGAAATCTACCTAGAACAATCTACCTAGAAGGCTCATTGGTTTTAAACTATGTTGTGTAATAATAAACAGGGAGTGTTTATATATTTTCCTGGATCATTTATTACAATGTTAAAAATATATGTAAAAAGTTACCAAATCAGATCCCAGCTTCAATTTTCAATTTTGCCTTGAATTCTTGAAAAATGAGCCCTAGTGTAAATATTTTCTAAGAAATTAATTTACATTACACATTAGTCTCCAACTCTAGCTGTTAAGAACCAGTAAATGGTCGTGTTTTCAATACCTTCCTCAAACAGAACAGCTGCAAGGCGATGCTCAGCTAAGATGTGAGATAAAAAAGCAAATTTCAAATTTTTTTTTTTTTATTTCACTTTCCTTAAACATGTAAAAACTATACATGAATAAGAAAAAAAATAACAAAGAGGGCAATGAGGATGAGTAAAAGAAGAAGAATGACAAGAAAGAGGATACAGCCCGGTACACATGGGCCGAATGTTGGGAGACAACAGCCAGTTAAAAAAAAAACAGCTGACATGCGGCTCATGTGTATCTCGGTCTGTCCGAAAACTAGCATCCGACCGACTTTTGATCAGTGTTCTCAGCCAATAGCAGAGATCGCTGATCAGAGTGTTCTGACTGGGGGACTGTCCCCCTGTCAGAACACAACAGTTCAGCGGTGTAGATCACTAAACTAACCTTGCATGGTTAGTACAGGGGCTCCCACTAGAGCTGTCATCGTTTTTTTTTTCCTGAAACCTGCTGGATTGCACACAAAAAACTGTAGTGTGTAAACAGCTTAAGGACAATGAGTAGGAGGACAAGCATAAAGAAAAGGTTCCAGGGGAGGATGAAGAGGGAAAAGCAAGAAGGATGCAAAGGAAGCAAATAAACATGATCATTCTCCCAATAATCTCTTCCCCCAAGCCTAACTAAAGACTGCCTAATGTATATATAAGTCGGCAGCTACAGCCATTACTTTAGTGTTTTTTTTTTCAGTGATGTTTACATTCCTTGTGACAGCAATAAAAGTGATAAAAAAAGAAAGAAACAGTGTAAAAATAAAACTTGAAGTAAAATAAATGATAAAATAAAAAAATAACACACGCATTGGTCTCACACACATATGTAAAGGGCGATTGCACCACACATTTAAGGTATTGCCACAAACATCAAAGGGAGAGCAATAATTCTAGCACCAGACCTCCTGTGTAGACCCAAACTGGCAACCTATAAACAGGGATATGCAATTAGCGGACCTCCAGCTGTTGCAGAACTACAAGTCTCATCAGGCATAGCAAGATTCTGACAGCCACAAGCATGACACCCAGAGGCAGGGGCATGATGGGACTTGTAGTTTTGCAACAGCTGGAGGTCCGCTAATTGCATATCCTTGCTTTAAAGGCTTTCAAAGTGTCACCTATAGAGCTTTTTAAATACCGTAGTTTGGAGCCATTCCACGCATGTGTGCAGTTTTAAAGCATGACATGTTGAGTATCTATTTACTCGGTGTAACACCATCTTTTATATTTTACCAAAAAATGTGTATTAGATTGTGTTGTGTGCATTAAAATACAGTAAATTCAATTTCCCCCCCAAAAAACAAATACTGTGTGACATAAAAAATTGCAAAGCCCACCAATCTATTCTCTAGGGCCTTTGCCTTTATATATATAGTTTGGGGGGTTCTAAGTAATTTTCTAGCAAAAGTGTCAGAAAAGTCCTGGTCTTAAAGTGGCTAATAAAGCAGAGGTTTCTTTTTTTTCTTTTTTTTTTTGGTAAATACCTGTTTGTGTAAAATCAGCAGCTACACTATTTGTAGCTGTTGACCTTTATATCTCACACACCTGGGTGAAGTTCCTCTTTAAGGAAGTCCAGAGATAACAACCCAGTTATGCCTCTTACACACGATTGGACTTTCCGACAACAAATTTTGTCCGAAGGGCGTTGGCTCCAACTTGTCTTGCATTCACACAGCCACACAAATGTTGGCCAACAATTACGAACGTAGTGACGTACTAGACGTACTACGAGCCGATTAAAAGGAAGTTCAATCGTCATGCGCCACCCTTTGGGCTCCTTCTGCTAATCTCGTGTTAGTAGAAGTTTGGTGAGTGTCCTGTCGATTTGCGCTTTTCAGCCTTGTGCTTTTCAGTTCATTTCTGCTTTTCAGGTTGTGCTTGTCGGTTCGTATCTGTTTTTCAGTGCATGCTTGTCAGTTCATTTCTGGGTTTCAGTGCGTTCTTTTTAGTTTGCTTCTGATTTTTAGTGCATGCTTGTCAGGTCGTTTCTGATTTTCAGGTCCTGCTTGCCAGGTCCTTTCAGATTTTCAGTGCGTTCTGTTGGTTCGTTCTGAACAGCCGTTCGTATACTAGTTATGTGGCATTCTCGTCGGAGAGATCATGCTATTGTTGGGCTTGGAGTTATTGCTTTGACCCAAGTCCAGTCCAGGAACAGGGGGAGGAGGAGTTCTTGGACAAAGAATTAGTTGCTTAATCGTGACCAATTCTCTCATATGCCTTTGCTGCGGGAACTCCAGGAGAATAATCCTGATGATTTCAGGAATTATCTCTGGATGACGGACCCCTGCTTTCAAAATCTATTGGCTTTGCTGTCCCCCAATATTAGTAAGCAGGACACATGCAAGCCATCACTCCCGAGCAAAGGCTTGTCACCACCTTGCTGTACTTGGCGACGGGGAGAAGTCTCCAGGACCTCAAGTTCACGACTGGGATCTCCCCCAGGCTCTGGGAATCATTATTCCAGAGACCTGTTCTGCCATCATTCAAGTCCTGCAGAAGGATTATATTCGGGTAAGATTTAGCCTTTAACATCACATTCTATGTATTTAATGTTTGCTAATGTATTGGATTAATTTCTTCATTCCATAATTAACATTATTGTAATATGCTGTGAATGTCCTATTAGTCCTCATGCATGCTGGTAGCTTTTAATGCTCCTTTTTTGTCCTTCAGGCATATTTACCTTCACTAACCTCCCCAGCATGCTATCCTGGGCCCATACACACCTAGCCTCGTAACTTAACAACGTATTTTGTTAGCTCCATTTTAGTGCTTACCCTAAACACCCCCTAAAATGTGTACAAATGTTATTGTTGTCCTTAAATTCAGGCAGAGTGCAAGAGGCTATTTTTTTGGGGCCAATAACTCATTTGGAACCCTCCCTCCCCCTGAAGTGGAGAGGGTTACCTGTCCAAAACATCTACCCATCCTCCCCCCCACACCATGAAATTTTTCCAATGGGTCACCAGAGGGGTTGAGGATCCTGATAAGTTGACCTTATACTTTTGTCTTTAAATACTCATTTCAATAAATGTTATACTTATGTTGGCCAAGAATGTTTGTGTTTAATCTGCTTGCAATGTTATGTACAAAAGTACTAATTATTTTTTTCTTGTTTGACTCCACAGTTTCCTTCAAATCCACAGGAATGGCAGACTGTGGCTTCCCAGTTTCACCACCAGTGGGATTTTCCCAATTGTGGTGGTGGTATTGATGGGAAGCATGTGAGGATCGTCCCACCACCCAACTCTGGCTCTTATTACTACAACTACAAGGGCTTTTGTAGTATTGTCATGTTGGCGGTGGTGTCAGCCAATTATGAGTTTCTAAACGTGGACGTTGGGAAGAACGCCAGAAACTCTGACAGAGGAGTGATCACCCAGACCGAGTTCTACAGGCGGCTATAAAATGGCACATTGCAGTTGCCACCTCTTGAGGAGAATGTGGAGGGCCTCAACTTCGTTTTTGTAGCGAATGAGGCCTTTGCTCTGGGGTAACATCTCATGAGGTCATTCCTCATGAGGAACATGACCCCAGAGCAGAGGATTACCGGTTGTCTCGTGCCAGAAGAGTGGTAGAGAATGCCTTTGGCATAATGGCAAGCCGGTTCTGTCTTTTCCTAATGGCCATGAACCTGGCTGAATATAAACTGAACCACGTTGTGTTGTGCTTCTGCATTCTACACAACTTTTTAAGGAAGAATGCAGCCGGCTATCTGGCCTCAGTTTCGACCTAGGCCGACTTTTCATCTGAAACTGCAGTGATGACGGCTCTCGAAAGTGTCCGTGCTGGCTTACCCACCCAAAGCGCCCGCAAAGTCAGACAAAAATATGTTGATTACTTTGTGGGTAGAGGGGCAATTGCTTTATAGCAAAATGTGGCAGATGTGCAATAAAGGTTTTTTAAAAAACTAAACTCCTATCTCATTTGAATTACTGTTTGTGTTTCTTATCTGTCTTATCTGAGGTTCTCAAATGGCCTTTTAAATTTGGCCATTTTCTTCAATAGTGTAAACGTAACTTATTCTATACATGAGGTGACAATCTCTTCTTCAGATAACTATTATGCTGTGCTGTGGGTCTTCTACGCACACACAATATTATTAATGTATGTAATGCATTAATGATAAAAATATTCATCCTTTTCAACTCCTTGAATTAATTGCTTGGAGTCTCTAAAATGGTCCCTGATTTTGGCACATTTTACAGTACATTGTCACTGTGACTATACCAACTTAACAAATACACTGGTATTGAGCATTGAAAAAAGAAGTCACACATTGTTGAGTAGGGATGAGCTGAACACCCCCGGTTCAATTCGCAGCAGAACATGCAAAAAATTTGTTCCAACACGCGAACACCATTAAAGTCTATGGGACACGAACATGAAAAATCAAAAGTGCTAATTTTAAAGGCTTATATGCAAGTTATTGTCTTAAAAAGTGTTTGGGGACCTGGGTCCTGCCCCAGGGGACATGTATCAATGCAAAAAAATGTTTTAAAAACAGTCGTTTTTACGGGAGCAGTGATTTTAATAATGCTTAAAGTGAAACAATAAAAGTGTAATATTCCTTTAAATTTCATAACTGAGGGGTGTCTATAGTATGCCTGTAAAGTGGCGCATGTTTCCCATGTTTAGAACAATCCAAGAGCAAAATGAAATTTCTAAAGGAAAAAAGTCATTTAAAAGTACTCGCGGCTATAATGAATTGTCAGTCCCAGCAATACACATAAAAGTTCATTGTCAAAAACGGCATGGGATTCCCCCACAGGGGAACCCCAAACCAAAATTTAAAAAAAAAATGCGTGGGGGTCCCCCCAAATTCCATACCAGGCCCTTCAGGTCTGGTATGGATATTAAGGGGAATCCCACACCAAAATTGAAAAAAAAATGGTGTGGGGGTCCCCCTCAAAATCCATGCCAGACCTGAAGGGTCTGGTATGGATTTTAAGGGTAACCCCATGCCAAAATTTAAAAAATGGCGTGGGGTCCACCCAAAAATCCATTCAGGACCCTTATCTGAGCACGCAACCAGGCAGGCCACAGGAAAAGAGGGGGGGCGAGAGAGCGCCCCCCCTCCTGAACCGTACCAGGCCACATGCCCTCAACATGGGGAGGGTGCTTTGGGGTAGCCCCCAAAGCACCTTGTCCCCATGTTGATGGGGAAAATGGCCTCATCCCCACAACCCTTGCACGGTGGTTGTGGGGGTCTGCAGGCAGAGGGCTTATTGAAATCTGGAATCCCCTTTAACAATGGGACCCCCAGATCCCAGCCCACCCCTGTGTGAAGTGGTAATGGGGTACAAATGTACCCCTACCATTTCACAAAAAATGTGTGAAAATGGTAAAAAAAAAAGACAATACAAGCCTTGGGACAAGTCCTTTATTAAAAAAATAAAAAATAAAACGTCCCACGAAGTCTTCTTCTTCTTCTTCTCTCGCTTCGACGGACCAAAAAAGAAAAAGAAAAAAGATGCATGCCGCCTATGATCTGCCTCCATGGGAGGCACCTGCCATAATGACCGGCCTCTCAGGTGATCAGCTCTTTTATAACTGAGGGCGGGGCCACAAGATGACGTTGCTGGGTGACACCACCCCCCTCTGACACACAGGGACATCCCTATGGTTTTCCTGTAGCGTCAGAGGGGGCGGGGGTCACTCGGTTACTTAACCGTTAAAGGAGGCTTCCAGATTCCGATGAGCCCCCTGCCCGCAGACCCCCACAACCACCGGGCAAGGGTTGTGGGGATGAGGCCCTTCTCCCCATCAACATGGGGACAAGATGCTTTGGGGGGCTACCCCAAACCTGCCAGGTTGCGTGCTCGGATAAGGGTCTGGTATGGATTTTTGGGGGGCCCCACTCCATTTTTTTTTAATTTTGGCGCGGGGTTCCCCTTAAAATCCATACCAGACCTGAAGGGCCTGGTATGGAATTTGGGGTGACCCCCACGCATCTCTTTTTTATTTTGGTTCAGGGTTCCTCTTTGGGGGAATCCCATGCAGTTTTTTATCAATGAACTTTTATGAGTATTGCCGGGAGTAACATTTCATTATAGCCGCGAGTACTTTTAAATTACTTTTTTTTTCCTTTAGAAATGTCATTTTGCTCTCGGACTGTTCTAAACACGGGAAACATGCGCCACTTTACAGGCATACTGTTAGACACCCCCCAGGTATGAAATTTAAAGGAATATTTCACTTTTATTGTTTCACTTTAAGCATTATTAACCACTTGCCGCTCTCCATATAGCAGAATGATGACAGATGGCAGAATGATATGACGACCGCAGGATATTGAGCCGCTGCGCGCATCGCGGCGATCGTTGTTGCGGTGTGTCAGTCTGACACCCTGCAACATGATCTAGGTAAAGAGTCTCTGACGGAGACTCTTTACCATGTGATCAGCCGTGTCCAATCACGGCTGATCATGATGTAACTAGGAAGAGCCGGTGATCAGCTTTTCCTCACTCGCGTCTGACAGACGCGAGTAGAGGAGAGCCGATCGGCTGCACCCCTGACAGGGGGGTCTGTGCTGATTGTTTGTCAGCACAGCCCCCCCTCGGATCCTACCCAGGACCACCAGGGAAGCCGCCCAGGATCACCAGGGAAATCAGCTACACTGGACCACCAGGTATGCCCCCTAGACCCCCAGGGAAATACTAATCAGTACAAAGGCAGCTGCCAATCAATGCCCAGGCAGCTGCCAATCAGTGCCCACTCCAATGCCTACCACTGCCAGTGCCACCAGGGATGCCTATCAGTGCCACGTATCAGTGCCGCGTATCAGTGCCCATCAGTGCCATGTATCAGTGCCCATCAGTGCCCATCAGTGCCGCCTATCAGTGCCCATCAGTGCCCATCAGTGCCACCTATCAGTGCCCATCGGTGCCATCCATAAGAACCCATCTTTGCAGCATTTCAGTGCCCATCAGTGTCGCCTATCAGTGCCCATCAGTGCCCACCAGTGCCACCCAGTGCCACCCATGAGTGCCCATCAGTGCCGCCTATCAATGCCCATCAGTGCTGCATATCAGTGCCACTCATCAGTGCCGCCTACCAGTGCCCATCAGTGCCGCCTACCAGTGCCCATCGTCAGTGCCCGTCAGTGCCCGCTCATTGGTGCCACCTCATCGCTGCCACCTTATCAGTGGCTGTCAGTGCCATCTTATCAGTGCCCATCAGTGAAAGAGAAAACTTACGTATTTCCAAAATTTTTAAACAGAAACAAAAGCAAAACTTTTATTTTTTTCAAAATTTTCAGTCTTTTTTTTATTTGTTTCGCAACAAATAAAAACCACAGAAGTGATCAAATACCACCAAAAGAAAGCTCTATTTGTGGGAACAAATTGATAAAAATTAGTTTGGGTACAGTGATGGATGACCGCGCAATTGTCATTCAAACTGCGACAGCACTGAAAGCTGAAAATTGGTCTGGGCAGGAAGGTGTATAAGTGCCCTGTATTGAAGTGGTTAAAATCACTTCTCGTGAAAAAACGTTTTTAAAACTTTAAACTTTAAAACTGCATTGATACATGTCCCCTGGGGCAGGACCCAGGTCCCCGAACACATTTTATGACAATACCATGCATATAAGCCTTTAAAATGAGCACTTTTGATTTCTTCCATAGACTTTCAAAGAGTGCTCCGCGGCTTTCGATTTTTGCCACGAACATCGGGCTCATCCCTATTGTTGAGTATAAAACATTTTACTCCAAGCACATTCACATGTGCGTTATAAACGGTTTTTAAACAAAACAACATCTTGGTGTATAACATGTATTTTTGACATTAATGTGCCATTTTGGGGGCTAAACAGGCATGTTTAAAAACATAACATACACATCCCCAACTCATGAACTTACAAAGTTCGACTTTGCTAAAGTGAAGGCCATATGAGACATTAGTATGTCAAAACTGTGTTGATCTTGCCTTCATCAGATGGGGTGAGCTCACCCCTCTAAAAGCCAAATTTTGAAGATACGAACAAATTGGGACTCCAAATTTGGATTTTCCTCATGATCCCATGCCTAAAATGTTTGTCTTTTCCCTACATCTATTTTGCTAAAGCCACAAATCACACAGTGTGTCAACATGTGCTATCTCCCATTGAGGGATATCAATGTACGTGTTTTGTGGGTGCAACCCCTTCCTCCAAACTAAAGTAGGTGAGAGGAAGGGGGTTGCACCCCCGAAACACGTCCATTGTTCCCCATAATGGGAGTTAGCACATGTTGACACACTGGGACTTATTTCAGAAAGGCCAATCCACTTTGCCCTACAAGTGCCTTTTTGAAATAAGCCCCAGTGTGTCAACATGTGCTAGCTCCCATCATGGGGGATAAATGGACGTGTTTCGGGGGTGCAACCCCTACCTCTCACCTACTTTAGATTGGAGGAAGGGGTTGCACCCACAAAACGCATACATTGTTATCCCATGATTGGAAATAGCACATGTTGACACACTGTCTTCAAAATTTGGCTTTGTAATTCATTTAAAACTGTAAAAACACATACAACATAACAACAACTATAAAATGTTATTTTTGTTTAGATTTTGCCTAAAATATCTATGATGTTGCTCAGTCTTTTTTGAACATCATGGATGTTTTGTTTCATTTGTTCCAAATCATGATTACAAACCATGATCTCACTGATCAGGATTTGTGCACTTGCACTGCTGAAGTGAATTTCTTCTTCCACAACATATATATCACCTAAAAATAAAAAAAACACACCATGTATTAAAAATATGCAGGCATCCACCTGAAGCTGTGGTCTCAGACAATGACCTTTGGTCAACACCATTTCTACAACATCACCCAGTACTTCCTGCACATCAGCATCCACATCTTCAGGGTGTGTGGTGAGTTGCCTTTCTTCAGGATGTTCAGTAGGTGCTGGGTTACTGGTGTTCCCAGATGTCCCTCTTCTTTTCTCCCCTATGTGAATACAAAAAAGGTATACTTAGCAGACAGATATGTTAGGCTAGAAATAGTAATATGAAACATTGCTTGGAAGTGTCTTCCAATTGTCTGTCTTGGCAGAGTTCCAAGCTAAATACATGATTTTTTTCCCTTTCAAAAGCTGGAATACTTACCTGTTTTGTGTAAGTTTCACACATGGAGAGACCCTTAGTATCCACTATAGCACCTGTGTGGGACACCATAACAAGGGTGTTATGGTGTCCCATACTAGTGCTCCTGCATCCACATGCGTAAACAGCTGCTGAGTGTCCTCTCCTGACACTGAATAAAGTTGTCATTACATTATAGTTTCAAACACATCTAGACATCAATGTAATAAACTTATTATAATCAAAATAGGCCTGAACAAATGTAGTTAACCTGCATCTCCCAAAAACAACGTATTAGTGGTCGAACAAACAATGTTTAATGTCCCACAAACTATTCCTGTGTCCACAAACCTCAAACTTGGCATTTTAAACTGTACAACAGTAAAAAAAAGCACATGGACCAGCACAAAAGTAATAATAATAATAGGAACACATGACAAATACTTTTTTGCAGCACTTTCCTGATCTTTCTATACTGATCTTGCTCTCTCAATTTAAGGTCTGACCAGTTTTTTCTCAATTGATTCTTGGATGTTTGTACCCCAAAATTCCTGTGCAGACGTCTCACAAATTTAGCCATGATCTTGGCCTTTCTGACATTTGGGTTGCTGTAAGGTCCACGCTTCCCATCATAGTCTGTCCTCTTTAAGATGTCCACCATCTCCACCAAAAAAAGAAAGAAAGAGAAGAGGCGGGGAATACACTAGAAAGAAGGACAGGGGCAGAGTTTCACGCATACACAGTGTATATAAAGCCATAACACGTGGTGAGTGGAGGATGGAAGATCATTTTCGCGCAAAGGAACGTTGAAACAAAGGTACAATTTTAAATTGGGGCATCAGTGGTTAGTGGCCTATTCTGCTTATAGATTGAGGCCTATATTGGGACAAGATTATGAGAGTTTAGCCTGACATTCGGGTTTGTGTTGTATCTTGCAGATAAAATGGTGCCCCTGACTTCCTCTCTGACTTAATCGATAAATACCGGGAGCTGCCATGTCTATTGCAAGTTAAATGCAAGGATTACTCAAAAAAATTCAAGAGGAAGGCAGCAATGGAGAAACTGTTGAATTGGTGAAGCCTGTGTATCCCACGGCAGACATCAATTATTTGAAGGCCAAAGTTGGTAGCCTGAGGAGCACATATAATAGGGAGTGCAAGAAAGTCCAGGATTCCCAGAGATCCGGAGCAGCAGCAGATAACATATATGTCTCCAGGCTGTGGTACTACAACAGCCTGCGTTTTTTGTCCGATCAGACCGAACCCAGGCCATCACTCTTAACACTTCCTTCCACATCAGCTGAGGCTCCTGAGGTCCACCCTGGGCCTTCCACCCAGGCAGAAGATGTGGAGGAGCCCAGCTTGACCCAGGATTGTTGAACATTTTTTTTTTGTCAAAAATTTAATGATGTTAACTAGATGTTATTGATCCCAAATTTCTGATTTAACCAAATGGTTTACATATCAATAGGCAGTAGTGGCCAAAAATGATTGGGACAAGAATGATAAATGCTGGGGTCAGAATGATAGTCTTTTCTATTTGTTAACATTCAATTTGCAACAGTCATGAGCTCAAAATTGTGTGTGATTGATGACCAAAAACCTAAAACTATGTACCATTTTCATACACAGGAAAGTCTCAGCCTCAGCCAAAGCCAAGAGGAAGCCGTGCCAAGCAGCCTGACTGAATGCCAAGTTCCTCCCCTCCGCCCTCCAACAAAAAGGGCCAGGAAGTCCAGGAACCTGGATGATGCCACGGCTGCATTTCTACACCATGAAATAACTGCGATTAGCATGGCCCCTGATTCCCAGGAGGCTTTTAGCTGCATGACACCAAACAAACTAAAAGACATGTAGGAGGACCAGTGCATTATGTGCGAGGAAATCATCCTTAAGGTCCTGAACTAGGGGAAGAAGGGCCAAATAACCCCTAAAACACACCTCTGTGAATTTGATCATCCTCCTCCACCACCTCCACCTCCACCAACAACACAGCCACCTCACCCACCACAGCAGCATGGCGGACAGTGGCCAATGCAACATCAACACCCCCAACAAGGCCACTGGGCTGGGGATTATCCCCAATATCATTTATAATTTTCTTTTTGTTTAATTTGAGTTTATCTTTTTTTTTGGGTGCAGAGAATGTATTTTTTATTTAATTTCTTTCATTTGTGTTGAAGGAAGTGTTGAGAGCGATGGCCTGGGTTCGGTGTGGTCTGGCAAAAAACGCAGGCTGTTGGAAGATCACAGCCTCAGGACATATATTTCACCTGCTGCTGCTCCCGATCTCTCAGGGTCCAGGACCGTATTGTTCTCCCTATTAAATGGACTCCTCAGGTTACCAATTTTGACAGTCAAATAATTGATGTCTGCCCTGGGGTACAAAGCTTCACCAATTCCAACTGTTTCTCCATTGTTGCCTTCCTCTTGATTTTGATATGACCCTTGTACTCCCTATTGAATTAAATTTTTAATTTTGCAAAATACTTGGCTATATGTTTTACTTAAAAAAGGACACTTTGTCTGTGAGTAGGCAGGTACATTCCAAAAATACAAATATGTCAAATTAACAAGGGACACCAACATAGTTGTATCTTTGAGGTCAAAAAATACGAGATAATAATGGTGTTGTGGTAACTTGACACAAAAAAAAAAAAAAATTAAAATATTATTCTGGAGATCACTAGAAAATAATATTATTCTGGAGATCACCAGAAAAAAAAATATTATTCTGGAGATCACTAGAATAATATATATATATATATATATATATATATATATATATATATATATATATATATATATATATATATATATATATATATATATATATATATAATTCTGGAGATAAGTAGAAAAAAAATATTATTCTGGAGATCACTAGAAAAAAATAAATAAATATGTTTGTCAGAACTCTGTGAATATCACCAGCAAAGCAGCTTCATCATTATACCATTATAAAGAAGAAGAGAATGCGCTGCATTGAGAGATTTCATAATTTGCCACATCACGAATGTGATATCTCCATTATGAATGCTAGTTTTACGAGACAGAGTGCTTCCGGCTCGTCCTTGCTTCCCTGCATGCGTGTTTGTACTTTGGACTTTTGTCCGACGGACTTGTGTACACACGATCGGAAAATCCGACAACACACATTTGTTGGCGGAAAATTTGAAAACATGCTAGCCAACATTTGTTGGCGGAAAGTCCGACAACAATTGTCTGATGGAGCATTCACATGGTCGGATTTTCCGCCAACAGCCTGACATCCAACATTTCCCGTCCGAAAGTCTAATCACGTGTACGGACTTTTACAGGTCTAATTTTTATAGACTTCCTTTTTAGATGAAAACCTACCAGATAAATATTTTAGAAATATTCTGTTTAAAAAACATGGACTGCTTTAGAATTCATGCTGCACTATTTCCAGATGGATTGTTAAATACATTGTTGTTACTCATAAAATACCTTCACTTGCATAGATTGATGCAAGATTTGCATTGCATGTTGCTATTGCATATGTAAGCAAGACTGCTGTATGATGTGTGAGGTTTTAGTATGTTTAGAAAACAAATGTTTACTTGTTAACCATGACAGTGCACATTTTACTTTCTTTCTTTGCAAAAGGCAAATGGAATTTTTTACTTTTTATTGCACTGAACATTTGTATTATATGAACAACATGGATCAAGCACTATATATGTTTTAAGTTACCTATTTTTTCATATATTTTTTATATATTATTTTTGTGCTGTGACAAATAAGAAATATTTTGGGAGCTCCTGAGGAAGTGGCATATTTCCACAAAATGCAGTAGATCTGCATGGTCTACTCTCCTTTACTCTGGTAACATGTTGTCTATAACCACTATAAACTTGGGACTACAGTATATAGAGCATAATATCATCTGTGAATGCAGATACCTTATGTTCTTGCCCAGCCATTTCTATACCCTGTATCTCTTGATTTACCCGTATTCTCACCAAGAGAGGTTCTAGAGATAGCATAAATAACAGTGGAGAAAGTGGGCATCCCTGCTGTGTTCCATTATGTTAATCAAATGGTCGCAACAGGTTCCTATGCACTTGAACCTGTGCAGCTGGCTTAGAATATAATGCCTTAATCCATTTATACATGTGCGGGCCCACCCCAAAATGTTGTAATATTGAGAGCATGTAATCCCACTCCAGTCTGTAAAAGGCCTTTTTGGCATCAATTGACAGAACAAGGACTGTTTTTTTGCTTTCGCCTGCTTGATCTTTCTCTATCCAGTCTGGCATATAGCACTCCAGCCTCTCAGCCAATATTTTTGAATATAGTTTAATGTCTTTGTTTATTAAGGATATTGGTCTGAAGATGGAGCACAATGTTGGATCTTTCCCTACCCTGGGGAGAAGTGATATATAGGCCACTAAAGTTTCTGAGCGCATCTCCATACCTCCCCAATAAAGTTCATATAAGCCTGAATTTTTTTTACAATAGAAAGACGTAAACCCATTTGGGCCTGGACTCTTACCGACTTTAGTACTTTTAATTGCCACTTCTATTTCTTCTTTACAGACTTCGCTATCCAAATTAGTTAAGGGGGTCTGAATACTTTCCCACTGTAGCTGTCATAAATGGTCCTCAAACAGTCTACAGCAATGTCTTTTCATAAATCTCCAGCTCTCAACTCTACACCTTGGAAATGGCCAACCCACATCCGTAATAATTACCAGACAACCATTTTCCCTACTTATGCAGGTATCACTGGAGACAACTCATTTAAAAATAAAAATATTTTATTGATACAATTTTAAGAAGACGATGGATCAAGTGACCCAAAAATATCACACAAATTATGGCATATACGTATGTACTGTATATGTAGAATTAATCAACAATTACCCCAGTCAATATGATAAAGATGTTCCCCAGCATGTTGTCATTATTGCCCTGGTGTCCGCTGCTGATGGGCTGCTATTTAATGGTGCTAGGATGATATAGAGTTAGATCATAAGGGTGTATCCATTTTTTGTTCCTCCCTGAGTATTACCCTGTAAGTCCAAAAGGGCAAAGATAATTTGCCATCTTGCTGGTTTGTCTAACAATGTGCCCTATTGCTAGGATGTGGCTAATGTTATTGTTAGTGAGACTAAATCTAATTTTGTTGGCTGATGTTACTCTCTCTTTTCTGGCTATTTTGATTAGGAAGCAATGTCTTGCATTGTTTGATGACAAGATCTGAAAAAATGATAGGTGTGGATTCCTGCTTTGCTCAGTGGGGGTTGCTGTCCTCTTGCCCCTGTGTCCACCCGAGGAGATGCACTTGTCTGCTGCATACACATTAATCCAATTTATATCATGTTTGATCTGTAGGAAAACGTAATCACATTCATTTGTGATTGTTTGTCTGATTGTAAAACCTTGTTATCTGGAAATTTGGACTTCAGAAGAATTGACATTCGGGGAGTGTTCACTGCAGTATAATAAAAAACTTCAGCACACCTACATTGCACTCCTCAGCTCTTTTGATTGGATAGGGATTGTCTTAGTGACATCTTCTAGACCTAAGGGTGAACAAAAAGCTTCTACTAGTGGCAGCTGCTGCTCTCCTTCAACATGAGAACTGCTAAGCATACTGAAAGAGTCATTTATGAGAGGCAGTGGAATGGATTTACAGTGGTCATTGTGAATTTGCCAGTGCTTTTTTACCCAGCAGACATCCAAGTGAATGTGCCCCTACATTTATCACGTTCCAGAAGACTGTTGCTAATCTGACACAGCAGATCGACATACAGTAGGAGCACCAGATTCAAGATGGCAGTTCAGAGACTGTCTGGGGCTTCCAAGAATGCATCAGCTAAGTAGTGGTGGGCCAAGTTTTGAAATTTGTTTGTAACTTTTGAATCGGAAGATTGATAGCTATGCAATAAGCAAAATAGTATATAACTGCGTAATTAATATTAATTAAAACAATACCTGATTAACAACCCGAATCCCACAGAGTGTTGGTTGAACAGAAGATGTGATGGTGGCAATGTATGTGTGTAGTAGCTAGGAAGCAAAGAATGTCTGGGGCTTCTGAAGATCCACCAACTACGTAGTATGTAGTTCTGGGCCAGGAGATGTTGTTTTGGAGATGTTGTTAAATGGAAAAAAAAAAATAGAGAACAAAACCAAGTGGGGCTCCTCCCACAATTTTAATCAGATATTTATCCAGAAATGCAATCTTTGTGGCCATAAATTAGAGAGAAATGAGAGTGCAGCCACTCCCCTTTCCTACATATCTGTCACCTGTGTAAACAGGGACATCATCCTTACATCTTGTCCCCCAAAAGAGATGTCAGAATTTGCAGGGGTAACTTACAAGAATCATGCTGCATGCCCAAGGTCTCTTTTTTTTTAGTAATGCCGCATACACACGAACAGACTTTTCAACCGGACTGGTCCGATGGTCTATCCGACGGACTTTTGGCGGACTTCCAACAGACTTTCCCAACGAATGGACTTGCCTACATATGATCACACCACGGATCGATGGATACCTACGCGATGACGTACGACTGGATTAAAATAAGGAAGTTGATAGCCAGTAGCCAATGGCTGCCCTAGCGTCGGTTTTAGTCCATCCGACTAGCATAGAGACGAGCGGATTTTTCGACCGGATTTGAGTCCGTTGGAAAGATTTGAAACATGTTTTATTTCTAGGTCTGTCTGACTTTTGGGAAAAAAAGTCAGCTGGAGCCCACACACGATTGAATTGTCCGACAGAGTTCGCTCTGCTGGAAAATCCCCTCGTGTGTACGCGGCATAACTCCCTGTAAATGGAAACATAAAAAAAAAACTGATGTAATTGTGTTTACATTGCCTTTTGAGGCAAACTTCTTTCCAGGCCACATTCAAAGGCAATATCTAAATCAAATAAAATGTAGGTTAATTAACAAATACATTGCTTACCAATTCAGCCCTGGAAGATTTTACCCCCTTCTTGACCAGAGCACGTTTTACAATTTGGCACTGAATCACTTTAACTGACAATTGCGCGGGCGTTCAACGCTGTACCCAAACTAAATTTGTGTTCTTTTTTCCCACAAATAGAGCTTTCTTTTTGTGGTATTTGATCACCTCTGTACAGGCATACCCCACTTTTAAGTACACAATGGGGTTTATTTACTAAAGCTGAAAAGTGCAAAATCAAGCTCACTTCTGCATAGAAACCAATGAGCTTCCAGATTTTATTACCAAAGCTTAATTGAACAAGCTGAGGTTAGAAGCTCATTGGTTTCTATGCAGAAGTGAGCCTGATTTTGCACTTTTCAGCTTTAGTAAATAAACCCAACTGTGTATTTAAAAGTGGGGTATGCCTGTAGTTTTTATTTTCTGCGCTATAAACAAAAAAAGAGCAACAATTTTGAAAAAAAAAACTCCAGTATTTTTTACTTTTTGCTATAATAAATATCCCCCAAATTTAAAAAAAGAAAAAATTCTTCAACAGTTTAGACCAATATATATTCTTCTACATATTTTTGGTAAAAAAAAACACAATAAGCGTATATTGATTGGTTTGCACAAAAGTTATAGTGTCCACAAACTATGGGAAAGATTTATGGCATTTTTATTATTATTTTTTTTTTACTAGTAATGGCGGTGATCTGCGATTTTTAGCAGTACTGCAACATTGTGATGGACAGATCGGAAGCTTTTGACACTTTTTTGGGACCACTGGCATTTATACAGCAATCAGTGCTAAAAAAATGCACTGATTACTGTGTAAATGTCACTGGCAGGGAAGGGGTTAACACTAGGGGGTGATCAAGTAGTTAATTGTGTGTTTCCTCAGTGTGTTCTAACTGTATGGGGATAAGACTGACTAGGAGAGGAGACATATCGTTTTTCCCACTTAGTAGGAACAAACAATATGGCTCCTCTTGCCTGTGCCCACACAGAAGTTTCAATCAGAGCTGTGCAAATCTACTAACACCCTATGCCTGGAGATAGCAGCATTAGGCACCAGGACAGCCTAGCCTACACTAATCTCAGGAAAGACCACAAATCCCTTTCTGAAACTGTGATACAGCTTCAAGCCCACCTGGAGGACCTAGACAACAGGAACAGACGCAACAACCTCAGGATGCAAGGTGTCCCAGAGACTGTAATTGAACTGCTTCCTGCGGTGCAAAAACTATTTAATTCTCTGCTCCCTGATTCTCCCCTGTCTGCGTTTACCTGTGGCAGGATTCACAAAGCCCTGCATCCTAAACCCCCTCCTGAAAACCCCCCGAGGGATATTGTGCTCTGCCTCAAAGATTTCCTGATTAAAGATGAAAATCCTCAGGGCCTCTAGCAATACTCCGAATATCAATATGAGGTAATTTCTATCCAAATATACCCTGACATATCCCCTACCACCCTGAATAAATGCAGGAGGATGAAAGAGGTCACTTCTGTTCTCCAGTGCGCCAGGATTCGGTTTCTCTGGGGATTTCCATTCAAGCTGCAGGTTCCCGACAATGGCATGACATACACGGTCACCAGAGTTCCAGAGGGTAAAGAGCTCTTGGTGAAGCTCAGCCTCCTCGATGCAGCTGTGCTTCCTAGGCTACCTTCTACTCCACGTTCAGCTCCCATCTGGGCAACTCCATCTCCAAGACGGGATCACTGGAGTCAATTTTAACACTTGCTTCTCCCTCTTCCTTGTGTTTTTTTCCTTTTCTCTTTCTTTTAAGGTTACTGATGACCGAGCGAAGCAGGCATGCTCATTAACCACTGGACACTCTCCTGGCGGTGCTGAGGTCTGGTTGTGCCCATTTGACTGTCCCCCTACTCTAATTCAGTCCCTACCTGTTGGCTCAAACATGGATCAGGAGATCCAGTCCCGAAGGACCCCTACAGGTACCTGGAAAACTCAGTTCTTTGGAACAATTTTTTCCACAGCTACACTTTATTAGAGTAATGGACCCTTTAGTCCGAAATGACACTGTTCTTTTGGTTAGGGTGAGAGCTTTTCCCCTGACCCCACTAGCTAACTATTTGCCATTTGTTGGTTTATTTTTCTGGTTCATGGACTTTTTATTTTTTCCTTATTTTTTTTTTTATTATTTAGTTCTGTTCACTCTGCATTATCAATGTACTACCTATATGGTTGCTCTACATGTTAAGCTCACTAGATGGTGCTGGTATTCTACTTACCACTTATTTTCTCAGTCTGTTCTCTTTAGAAATGTACTGTCAACTGTTTTGTGGGCCTACTCCTCGACCTGGACTCCTATTGACTCCTTAGCTGCATCCCCTAGTAGGAAATGGGTCTTAAGGTGATTTCCCATAATCTTAACGGTTTAAATTCCCCACACAAAAGGAAAAAAACCTTCAGATCTTATAAAACCTTGGGAGCAGACATACTACTTAGGGTTGCCACCTGTGCGGGATTCACCCGGACACTAGGGGTTTTGAATCATGTGTCCGGGTCTCCTTCCGCCTAGTACCCGGACACATGATTCAGACTGCACTGTGGTTTCTGTGCTCCATCTGCTCAGCTGGGGGAGGAACATGACTAGTTAATGTTATCAGAAGTAAGTTCTTATCTTTATTCAGCAGTTATGACAATCTAATCTGAGTCACGACATCCACATCTATACAGATACACCGAGTAATGTAATTGCCGGGAACCACAGCACAGGGATTACTCTGCCTGAGCCTGAAAATAATCAAATAGTCTTGGCGGAGTGATCCTTGAGCTACAGTTTCTGGCAATTACATTACCCGGTGTATCTGTATAGAAGTGAACATCGGGACTCAGATTAGATTGTCAGAACTGTTGAATAAAGATAAGAACTTTCTCCTGATAGCATTAACTACTCATGTTCCTCCCCTGGCCACCAACTGAGCAGATGGAGTGCAGAGCCACAGTCTGGATCACCACAGGAGGTAAGCACTTGAGCCAGGGGGTAAATTGTGTTCCTTCTCCTGGCCCCCAGCTGAGCAGAAGTTTTTTGGAATTGTTGCAGACAGAATACACTGGCATGGCTTAACAGCCTTAGCCTGGGTTCACACTTGTGTGAACACAGTCATTGCATGTGATTCGCACCCGCATTGCTGGTGTGGATCAAATGCGATGTCTGTGCAATGCGAGTTCAGCCATACAGTTGTATGGCTGAACATGCATTAGATTTGCAGGAAAATAGTGCAGGGACTTTTTTTTTCCCGCACTGGAATCGGATTACATGGGTGTTCTCACCTATGCGATCCATGCGATTCAAGTTCATAGTTCGCACTGCGATCTGTGAACCAATCTGGGGGTGTCATTAACAATATAATGACACCCGTAGGGGTTCGCAGAGGGCAGTGTGAACTGCCTGCGAGAGAGATGCGATGCAGGAACCAGCATTGGAATCGCTCAGGTTCCCACATCGCATATGTGTGAACCTAGGCTCAGGGCTTGTATACACATGTGGTGCCCTCAGAAGAGCAATCCATGTTTGGATTGCTCTTCAGAGGGAATTTGACAGGCAGTGAGGAGGTGTTATATCGCCTGCTTACCATCTGTTTAAACCCCACAGCAGCACCCCACAACTGAATGCATTGCACATGGATGCAGTAAACCCCCATTCACTTGGATGGGCCACATTCAGCAGGCATTACTGCTCGCTGAACCCAACAGTGCAGATAATTTTTGCCACACGGTGATGCAAAGAATTTTGGCTATTGCGTGTGTACATCCCCCCTTTGCTGCCTTTGCAGCTTAAGAGGAACCGTTGGGTAGCAGTAAAAACACAGCTCAACCTCTATTTTTTTCTGTCCCCCAACCACAAGTGTAAACAAAGCCACGGATCACTCTGAAGAGTAATCCACAGTGGATATTTTTTTTAAAGTATTTGACAGGTGGTGAAGAAGCGTTATGTTTTCTCCTCACCACCTGTTTTTAACCCCTAAAATCCCATGCCACTGTGCTGTAGCCATGTGCATTGCACACTGTTGCTGCACAGCCCCATTCAGTTGAATGGGTCGAGTTAAGCAAGTGCAGTGCTATAGGCTAGTGGGCTCTTTCACTCGGTCAGTCCTGCCGGCGGACTGTGTTTTGCTCAGCGGGGGATCGGTCTGCTGATCTCCGCTGAGCAGACAGATGACAGATCTGTCTCTGCTCACTGTACAGAGACGGACCTGCCAGAGCCCTGTTCTCCATTTTCATCCAATCCAATCCACCAGACGGATGGAAAATAGGGTCACCATCCATCTGGATTTCACGGACAGGATCGGATTGCATAGCGGCGGGGGTCAGCGAACATGTCACCACTAACATTCGCCTCTCCAGAGAGGTGAATGGAGGTTCAGGTCTGCCCGAAAAACTAACAGGCGGACTTGATCAGAAAGCCTGTGTGAAAGGGGCTTTAGTGTTCGGGTTTGGCTTGAAGAAAAGGTGGCTAACCTAATACTACTGCTCCAGGAAACGCATTTTTCCACCCACAACCACCCATCCTACCTAGACAAGTCCTTCAAACAGGGATACTTTACCACATGTGAGTCCAGGTCGAGAGGGGCAGCTATACTGATCAAAAATTTGGTCATGTTTGATGTACACCAGATTTATAAAGACCCAGATAGCAGATTGGTCACACTAGCCTCAGGGTATGCCCCGAATGCATCGCAAGCTTTCGTCTTCAAATCATTCTTCCAGGTGCTTGACAGATATCACTTACCTCCCGATAGGGGGGATTTTAATTTAGTGGCCCATTTCAAATTAGATAGGAGTCGGGTAGGCCCTGTAAATAATGTGTTCCCTAAAACTCTTCAATGTTCCCTTAGATCACACCAACTAATAGACTCTTAGAGAGCCCATAATGTGGGATCCCGAGGATACATGTTTTACTCCCACCCTCATGATAGTTACTTCCGACTAGTCTACATATTTTGCTCCCCTAGACTAGTCACAAACTTCACATCTGCAGATATACACTTATGCCCCTGGTCTGATCACCACATAGTGTCATCCAACCTCTCATGCATAGGACTCCCTAATGCAACAGGGTCTTGGCTCCTCCACGACTCTTTACTCTCACACCCTACCTTAGTTAGCCAACTATCTGAATGCCTCACTGAATATTTTTGCCAAAATAACATAGATGGGATTTCTCCCACAACTTTATGGGCAGCCCATAACGCTGTGATGAGAGGTCATCTGATTTAAATAGCCACTACTAGAAAACGCCAAAAACAAAAAGACATTTGCTCACTTACGTTGGATCTTGAGAATCTTTATCAAAGACACAGCCAAACCCCTTCTCAGGAATTGCTGAATCAAATCAACAGCAAGAGGAGTGCTCTAGACACCTTACTCTCAGAGCATGCTAAAAAATCCCTCCGCTGGTCTAAAGCCAGATTCCTCTTGCACAGCAATTCAGTTTTGGCTATGTTTGCCAGGAAGCTGAAACAATCCATCCAACCTACGCATTCATACAAATTAAAAGATAGTAATTGTAACCTTACCACTCATCCGAAAGACATTTTAAAGATCTTTTCCTCCTACTGCCAATCACTTCTGTCCCCCCCCACCACCCCAATCCTGCCCCACCCCTCAGACCTGGTTAGATACCCTTAAGCTACCTCAACTCACTGAAGAACTGCTTCAAATGCTTAACGCTCCTTGCACAGGCGATGAAATAGCCTCTATCATTTCTTCCTTAAAATTTTCCATACAGTGCCATACTATAAAAAATTTGCAGGCCTATTGGTTCCCATGTTGGTCAGGCTATATAACCGTATCCTGGACGGAGATTCATTCCCCGCTGACATGTTGCTAGCAAACATGTCCTTAATCCCAAAGCTTGGATAGGATCATACACTCCCACAGAACTTTCACCCCATTTCGATCATTAATATTGACATAAAGATTTTCGTCCATTTACTAGCGGATCGTCTGGCGTCAGTAATCACTTCCCTGGTCTCCCCGGACCAAACAGGTTTCATCCCCACTAGGCAAATCACAGATAACATATGGCTGGCCACTAATGTGATACAGGATGCCAACATTACCTCCCGTAAGGTTTTATTGCTTAGCTCGGACATTAATAAGGCCTTTGACAGTGTCCTATGGCCCTATTTAGACTCCATTTTAGCCAAATTCGGCTTTACTGGGGATTTTATCCATTGTTTTACGGCTCTCTGTTACAATCCCTGAACCCCTATCAAGCTCCCTGGGTGCAATTTGGAATACTTCACTTTAGGTAGAGGCACTAGGCAGGTCTGTCCCCTCCCCCCCTATTGTTCGCCTTGTCGAT
The DNA here is from genome assembly GCF_042186555.1 of Aquarana catesbeiana. NCBI lineage: Eukaryota > Metazoa > Chordata > Amphibia > Anura > Ranidae > Aquarana > Aquarana catesbeiana. The sequence goes on from NC_133327.1 coordinate 379,144,620, forward strand.
TGAACCATTGGCCTGTTCACTTACCTCTAACCCCAATATCAAAGGATACACGAAAAATGGCCAAGAATTTTAACTGAGCTTATATGCACGACATCCCCCTATTCCTTTCGGACCCTCTAATCTCCCTCCCCAATCTACTCTCCACCTTAGCCACATTTCACCAACCTATGGGACTGGGAGTAAATCCATCTAAATGTGTAGCTCTACCTATTAACCTCCCTCAACCCTTAATAACCAATCTCAAAGATAAATTCGAATTTGCCTGGAGCTCGGGCACACTACAATACCTAGGGATCCACTTAGCCTCCTCCCACAAACTGTTGTACACACATAACTATCCCCAAGCCTTCACCGAGGTTAGATCCCTACTCAGCCAGTGGTCCTCTTACCACATATCATTTCTAGGAAGAATTCAAGCAGTAAAAATGTCGATCCTCCCTAAGCTGTTATTTTTGTTTAGAGCCCTTCCCCTCTATGTTCCCCCTTCTACGATAATAGCTGTACAGTCCGATCTGTTGAAATTTATCTGGAGACCCAGAATGAGCCAACAGATGATCTATAGGGCCCAGTCTAGAGGCAGCCTCTGCTGCCCTGATCTATAGAAATACTTCTTGGCTTCACACCTCATACAATTAGTTCAATAGCAAGCCTCTTCCTCCTCTATTCCATGGTTACAGCTTGAAAGGACCTCAGTTGTCCCCTTCTATCTTCCGGGTATCCTTTGGTCAAGCTCCATTTCCCCTAAGGATGTTGCACCACTCAATGGCATAGTGGGCCAATCCCTGTACCTCTGGTCCCTTTACAGGGTAAAATTGAAATTACTTTCTAGTCCCCCACGTCTAGCCTCCTCCCTGGGTGATCCCCAGTTCCCCCCCGCCTTTAACAAAGATAAAGAGTTCTCAAACTGGATATCGCAGGGCCTAGTGACTCTGGACTCTTTGCTACAGGGTTCATCCTTTTGCCCATTTGAACATCTCCAACAGAATTACACCCTTCACAGCTCTGAATTCTATAAATACCTACAAATCTGACATTTCTTCTCGAATATGTTAACTAAAGCGACTGATGGAGCTGTAACACCATTTGAGAACCTCTGTGAGGAGGGCTCTAGAGATAAGAGGACCATCTCAACTTTATATCAATACCTTAATGAGCACAAAAGTACAGCCAAATCATCAGCCATGCTGAAATGGGAGGCAGAGACTGGCCAGGAGATCTTGAAGGAGGATTGGTATGACATGGTCTCCAACATGCATGAACGCACACGCTGCATTGCCATTATGGAAACTGTTGTCAAGCTACATACCTGTTGGTATTATACCGTTTTTAGATTGAATAAGATTTTCCCCTCAGTACCCATATGGCAAAAAGCCTCCTCGATGGTGCTCCTGATACCAGGTGCACCTGTGACCCTGACTTACCTGATGTGCATCTTATTTGCAGAGCTCCCCGAGGACCCCCCGCCTCCCACCAAAAGCTGTGCCTACACACTTTTTAGTGCCATCCACTGGGCAATTGCCCTAAACTGGCAGAGTCCCTCTGTTTCATGGTCACAGGTGTGCCATTCACATGGAATCCATTAAACTGATGGAAAGGGTACACCACACATTCATGGATACCATCCATGTCTTCGAGCGTAAGTGGGCTAATTGGTCACCTCATCAGATATAACCTGAGTTCGGGGGCTTCCCTATTACCCTATTTGAGTTCTCTAGATGATTGGGTAACCCCGGAAGATAACGCACCTCGTACTGTCATTTCAAGTATATTGAAAGATTCCTGTATAGAGCTTACCTTCTATGTACTCCATCTACTTATATTGCAGAAACAGCCTTGTTGCCTTATTCAGACTCATTTCTATTCCAAATGTTGCTATTTTATTATTTTTCTTACTCAACGATATTTGGAGAGCTGTTTACCTGTACAATCATATGTTGGTTTTTGAATGTGCTCTCTATTCTCTCCATGCATTTATATTTTTGTACTTGCTCAAATATGTTAATAAAAATGTTTGTAAACTAAAAAAGTACTGCCTTTATACCTTATGGCTGATGCACTGGAGAAAGGTAATACCCCCCTTCCAAGTCACATTGTTTTACAATATTAAATAAAAAAGGTCCAATTTAATTGTCCTGTCCTAAGATTCCTTGCAAACTCCCTTTCCAGTGACATTGAAACTGTTTCTTCAATTAACATAATGTAATACTGGAAAGAATTAAGTCATTAAAGTCTCATTAGAATAAAATAGCTGCTTATAAAATTGTCTTGGTAAAATCATTATGTTCAGTGTTGCTAATACAGTATTGTGAATAAAAATGTCACTGTTTTGCCTGTGGTATAGATAGATCACCCTGCCAGAGGTACAACAGATTTTATGTAGTCTTTTTACAATGATGTCTGTAGATTACATGCAAGACTCCTACTTAGAGGTTATTTCATACTTTCCATGCTCTTAATCAAGCTGCTAATTCTGCTTTTGCATAATTTTCGTTTTCTTTGCAAAATGTTTTTATGTAATATGTTCACTGAAACTTTAATATTTCAGCCAACCACAATCTACAATACTTTGTTGCTCTGCAGCCAAGAAAAGTCTTAATGTGCCTATTGTATCTCAAAATCACAGATGAGCTCTTTAAAGATTAGTACAGCTGAACACTAGGCAGAATAATACTTCTGCATCTTCATTTCTATGTGAAAAATGTAGTTTGACTCAGGCTGAATAGTGGAAAAGACGACAAAAACAGGAATGCAGTATGTTCATCTCCTATCTTTCAAAGCTATGGGTTAAATCTTTTAGTCTGCTATTCTCTTAGGAAATTATGTGTAGCAGCCCCAGTGCTTCAGTTGCATTGTATTTATGCTATAAATTTTGGTTGCAATCATTTAATGTAGAACAAGAAGATATAGAGTAGGTATTAGGCAGCTCATATTGAAACTGCACTGTATGCTTTTGGCTGTGATTTTATTCTAAATAGGAGAAAAAGAACAATAATGGTGTGCAACACAATCCACAAAACCCAGTCAGATTTTACAGTAATATATTCAGATGAGTGAGGATTATATCTGATTGGGTTATTACGGGTCACTGCATATTATCTTATTTTCACCCTATTCTGAATTAATCGCAAAACACATGGAATAAATATACTGCACATTCGTAGTCATTTCCCAACATGCTGCGCAGTTGAAGAAAAAACATGCATTTATGAAGGTGTAGTTCCTTATTTGGTTAGAAGCTAAAATAAGTTGCTTTAAGCAAATACAACATAGCATGAAACTATATTTACAGTTACAGTGCCTTGAAAAAGTATTCATACCCTTTGAAATTTTCCACATTACTACCAAATTCCTACCAAAAACATAAATGTATTTTATTGGGATTTTACAAAGTGGCACATAATTGTGTAGTGGAAGGAAAATGATACATGGTTTTATTTTTTATTACAAATAAATATCTGAAATGTGTAGCGTGCATTTATATTCAGCCCCCCTCAGTCAATACTTTGTAGAACCACCTTTCGCTGCAATTGCAGCTGCAAGTCTTTTGGGGTATGTCTCTACCAGCTTTGCACATTTAGAGAGTGAAAATCTTTGCAAAATAACTCAAGCTCTGTCAGATTGGATGGAGAGCATCTGTGAAAACAAAAGTCGTACCACAGATTCTCAATTGAATTTAGTTCTGGACTTAGACTGGGTCATTCTAACACATGAATATTCTTTGATCTAAACCATTCCATTGTAGCTCTGGCTGTATGTTTAGGGTCATTTTCCTGATAGAAGGTGAACCTCTGCCCCAGTCTCAAGTCTTTTGCAGACTCTAACAGGTTTTCTTCTAGGATTGCCAAAAATGTGGCTCCATCCATCTTCTCATCAACTCTGACCAGCTTCCCTGTCCCTGCTGAAGAAAAGCATCCCCACAATATGATGCTGCCACCACCATGTTTCACGGTGGGGATGGTGTGTTCAGGGTGATGTGCAGTGTTAGCTTTCTGCCACACATAACGTTTTGCTTTTAGGCCAAAAAGTTAAACATTGGTCTCATCTGACCAGACCGCCTTCTTCCACATGTTTGCTGTGTCCCCCACATGGCTTCTCGCAAACTGCAAACGGGACTTCTTATGGATTTCTTTCAACAATTACTTTCTTCTTGCCACTCTTCCATAAAGGCCAGATTTGTGGAGTGCACGACTAATTGTTTTCTTGTGGACAGATTCTCCCACCTGAGCTGTGGATCTCTGCAACTCCTCCAGAGTTACCATGGGACTCTTGGCTGCTTCTGATTAATGCTCTCCTTGCCCGGCCTGTCAGTTTAGGTGGACCGCCATGTCTTGGTAGGTTTTCAGTTGTGCCATACTCTTTCCATTTTTGGATGATGAATTGAACAGTGCTCCGTGAGATGTTCAAAACTTGGGATATTTTTTTAATAACCTAATCCTGCTTTAAACTTCTCTACAACTTCATCCCTAACCTGTGGGTTCCTTGGCCTTCATGATGCTGTTTGTTCACCAATGTTCTCTAACAAACCTCTGAGGGCTTTACAGAACAGCTGTATTTATTCTGAGATTAAATTACACACAGGTGGACGCTACTAATTAGGTGACTTCTGAAGGCACTTGGTTCCACTAGATTTTAGTTACAGGGTATCAGAGTAAAGAGGGCTGAATACAAATGCACGCCACACTTTTCAAATATTTATTTGTAAAAAATATTAAAAACCATTTATCATTTTCCTTCCACTTCACAATTATGTGCCATTTTGTGTTGGACTATCACATCAAATCCCAACAAAATACATTTATGTTTTTGATTGTAACATGACAAAATGTGGAAAATTTCAAGGGATATGAATACTTTTTCAAGGCACTGTTAATGTCCACAGTAAGTATTGATCTTAAGACCCATTGGAATGTTAGAAATCATTGAACGAGAAAGACAAGCATTTTCATGTAAATCATCCAAACAGTTTATCATAACGTATAAGTGTAGGTACAAAACTGATTTGAGCATAAACTTTTATAGCATCTTTTATGACAGCTTAAAGCAAGCAACTGAAATCAACTCATTCTGGTCGATTTACTAAAGGCAAATATGACTTCAGGCCATGAGTTCAGTCTTTGTGTTGGAGGATTACAGTCTGCCTTGGTGGTTTGGGAGTGTTCCCACAAGAGCATATGACCGCTCATAATTTTGAGTTCATAATAAACTGCTAAGCAATATATGTGGGCTGTTTGCATCCCCATTGTCATCTGAAGGACTTTTGGATCCCTGCATCTAACCACTGGGGTAGATGTCACTTATGTCTGGAGCATTTATATACCTATAAAGATTATATTAGAAAAAAGTCAATACAGTTTCAGCAGCTGGAAAACTAAGCCCTCCTGGTCAGATGAAATAATATAAAACTGGACCAGTGCTTTTCTTAAAGATCCCAATGTCCAATGCAGTCCATAAAGATCTTTTATGCTCTTACCAGAAAAACAGACCCTTAAATTGATTGTAAAGTCTCTTATATTGTCCTAAAGAAATAGCAAACATGTTCTACTTACCTGCTCTGTTATAGTGGATTTGCACAGAGCAGCCCTGATCCTCCACTTCTCGGGTCCCTCTTCGGCTCTCCTTGTCCCTCCGTCCTGTTGAGTGCCCCCAAAGCAAGCAGCTTGCTATGGGGGCATCCGAGCCGAGTCACAGCTCCCTGTGTCCATTCAGACACAGAGCCACGGCCTGGCCCCCTCTCTCTCCTGATCAGCTAACTGACTTTGATTGACAGCAGCGGGAGCCAATGGCACCACTGCTGTGTCTCAGCCGGGAGGGGGAGTCTCGGATGACCAAAACACTTGTGGAGATCGCTGGACAGAGATGGGGCTCAGGAAAGTATGGGGGAGCTGGACACAGAAGAATAGAATGCATTAAAGGAAAAATTCAGCCTGAGCTTGTTTGGCTGTACTTCTCCTGTGGATCACAGGAGTGCAATTTGTTTTGCACTCCTGTGACCAGTTTTCAGCAGAGAGTGATCCGAAATCTGGTCTCTTTAGACGTCACTGGAATCAGTCCAGGCACCGTGTCATCATGACAATAAAGTCTGGATCCTCCAGGTGCCAGGACTGATGCCTGTCTCAGCCTCTCAGCGAGCCCCTGTGCCGATTACCGCTCCATCACAGCTCAGCGCTCCAGTGAGCGTGGAGAAACAGAGCAGGAGAGCTGCCGATTGACAGTCAGCAGCTCTCTGCTCGGGGAGCTGTGAGAACCGAACCATCAGCGGTGTTTGATGGCTCGGTTCTCAGTGCAGAGACAAGGGGGGACAGATGCAGCATCGGTCACATGCTGCATCCACCTAGGTAGGTATAAAAGGGGGGAAAAAAAACATATTTCTCTTTAAAGATAAAAAACCTTCTGAGTTTACAACCCCTTTAATATTCCATATGGGTCAAATAAAGTCTGTTGTGACTCACCAGAAAAGAGAGCACATTGTGATTGTTCAAAGAAGATCAGCAATGTGTGTAGCACTTGGAGAATACTTTTTGCACAGCTTAATTTCCACATTATAATTTGCACACGCTGTTGTCTATTACATATATTATTTATGTTGCTTATTATTTACATGTGTGTAAGATTTGCATGCAATATTTTGGGTATACATTTTTGCCTTACCTTTTATTTACACTTTTTTGACTTTTAATATTTCAGATCCATGAAAGTCCAGATATACGTTGAAAGCACACAGGCATCCGTACACAAGTTTATGATTGCTTTTCTGGATCATTGTTACCAATTGCACCACTATTCATTTATTTAAATTCTCATAATTCCTTTTTTTGTGTGTGTTTGTTGATTATTATTACAAAAGCAGCAGAGCATACAAAATAAATATCAATTTCTATTAGCAAGCATCGACATAGATTTTTTTTTTAACCAAGTAACTATTGTAAATAAATCTTCATAAGCTATTACTGGAAAATTACAACATCAAGCCAGCATCTAAAAAGGGTCACAGATTTTTCTTCCATCTAAAATGTGACATCTGCAATATTAATCTATGTGAAGCAGTAGTCAATGTCTGCATATAGATGGAGCAGCGTGTGTTGATAAATAATTTACAAACCCCAGAAGGCCTTGTAAATCCTGACAAGTGGTGTTGACTCCTAAGTCATTACTCTGTGAATAAATAAACAAATCTCTCTTTGTGCACAATAATCATTGCACCAGTGGCTAAAGCTTGACAGAATAGCATATAGTATGTAATCCTAGAAGTTTATTTATAATGTAATCTGCCAAATCTCACATTACAAATGGAATTAATACCATGTTTATGTTATTAAAGGAATAGTGATATGTTTACAGTTTTAAGTGGCATGGCATTTGCTCTAAGTGAGTATCATTTGTGGCAAATATTTAAATTAGCCAAAAGTTTAAGAAACATATTTTTTTTTTTACAGGCTGATTATTGTATCAATTTACTTCCATGACTAATTTTAGGGCTGATTGCACATTGTGCCTTTGGCTACTTACTGTACAATGCTTGTAGTGACAGGTGGCTGCCAATATGTTCCGTGACAAACAATGTACACGGCAATCTCCTAATAATGAATGGGAAAAGACATTTGTGTGGAAATGCATTACTTCATTATTAGACCTTGTGGCAGTCGTGTAGTGGTTTACTTTCAATAGATGAAATGTATCATATATCATATACAGGATATAATTGATGTTGCTTTATTTCCTCTGTAGCCATAAGCTACCCACGGCACACATATTTATCCAACCTTACTAAGGAATATTCTTATTATTATTATTATACAAGATTTATATATCATCAACAGTTTGCATAGTGATTTAGAAAATGGAGAAAAACAGTACAGTTACAATACAAGACAATACACAAGGTATCAGAGAAGCCTGCTCATTAGAGCTTACAATCTAAAAGAAAGAATCAAATGATATGGTAAAAACTGTGGGGGATGGGCTGATGGAGAAAGTAAAAGTATAGTGTATTAGTTAGAAGTAGGATAGATATTTCTGAAGAGATGGGTTTTCAGGGATCGCCTAAAGGTTGCTAGAGAGGCAGATAGTTGGACAGATTGGGGTAGGAAGTTCCAGGAAATGGGAGAAGCTCTGGATAAGTCCTGAGCATGGGAGGATATGCCAAGGGAGCTGGAAAGTAGTCATTTTTTTTAAATAGGAGGAATAGTAAGTCTCTTTCTAAAGGCAGCATTGTTTACAAATGCAGATGTTTAAATACTTTTCAGATATTACAGACTCAATTCAAGCAGTCTTCCAATCATGCTGATTCTCAGTCTGTCCATTTTTGTCCATATTTTCCTAAACTGTGACTACTTAAATTAATTGTAAAGTCTCAGTTTTTTTTAGGTAAAAATAGCAAACATGTTATACTTACCTGCTCTGTGCAGTGGTTTTGCACAGAGCAGCCCAGATCCTCCTCTTCCCGGGTCCCTCTTTGGTGCTCCTGGCCCCTCCCTCCTGTTGAATGCCCTCACAGCAAGCAGCTTGCTATGGGGACACCCAAGCTGAGCTGCAGCTACCTGGGTCTATTCAGACATGGAGCCATGGCCCAGCTCCACCCCCTTCTCTCCTCATTGGATTACTGACTTTGATTGACAGCAGTGGGAACCAATGGGGCTGCGTTGCTGTCTCAGCCAATGAAGAGGGGAGTTCCGGCCAGCTAAGTGTCTCATGCATCATCGCTGGATCTAGAGGGACCTCAGGTAAGTATTAGGGGGGCTGAGGGGGGCTGAGGGGGGCTGCTGCACACAGAAGGCTTTTTATCTTCATGCATATAATGCATGAAGATAAAAAACCTTCTGAGTTTACAATCACTTTAAGACTTGAAAATCAGTTATGTTCTGTGTATTTATTCCTATGAGACATGGACAGACTTTGCCCAATTTGTCATGTACCAAGATCAAACCAGCTGACTGTTTTATCAAATCACCTTATTACACACAGTACACTGATTTGAAGCTTGCATATTGAATAGGAACATTGGTTTGGAAGTTTTTGGAAAATTCAGTATACTTCAGATAACAATAAGCATTTAGTGTTAACAAATATTCCTTAAACACTTGCCTACTGGGCACTCTCACCCCCTTCCTAACCAGGCCAAATTTAAGCTTTCAGTGCTATAGTACTTTGAATTACAATTGTGCGGCCATGCAACACTGTACCCAAAGGACATTTTTATAATTTTTTGGAGACAGATAGAGCTTTCTTTTGGTGGTGTTTAATGACCACTGAGTTTTTTATTTTTTGCTGCATAGGCTGCACTAATAGGCTGCATGGATGGGCATTGATGACCCTGCACTGGTTGCACTGATTGGACACAGATGATCACATGGTAAAGGGTCACTGTGATTTGCCCCAGTACAAATCATTAGTAATTACTCATCTGGAATATGCAGTTCAGTTTTGGGCACCAGTTCAAAAAAAAGGATATTGGGGAGCTGGAGAAAGTGCAGAGAAGGACAACCAAACTGATAAGAGGCATGGAGGAGCTCAGTTATGAGGAAAGAGTATAGGAACTGAATTTATTTTCTCTTAAGAAGAGGAGATTAGTGGGGGATAAGATCAATATGTATAAATGCATAAGTGCCGTGGGTCCATATAGTGAACTTGGTGTTGAGTTATTCACTTTAAAGTCATCACAGAGGACAAGGGGGCACTCTTTACGTCTGGAGGAAAAAGAGATTAAATCTCCAAATACAGAAAGGTTTCTTCACAGTAAGAGCTGTGATAATGTGGAATAGACTAGACATGTGCGCCGTCAATAAATTTGTTTAGTTTCATTCCGTTCCATTTCGTATTAGCCGTTAATTTATATTCCGCAATTCGTGTCCGAAATTCAATTTGGATTTGTATGAAATACGAATTTTCATTAGGTTCGTTAACTTTTCATAACAAATGTTCGTTATGATGAATTTAAAAAGCAAAAAATACCTTTCTCAATATGGCAGTCGTCTGACTCATTATGCTCATTATGAGGGGCTCCCACCATCCCTGTGCTGTGCTGACTTCCTCCTGGGCCTGTACCCCTGCTGTGCTCATTATGAGGGGCTCCCATTATCCCTGTGCTGTGCTGACTTCCTCCTGGGGCTGTACCCCTGCTGTGCTCATTTTGAGGGGCTCCCACCATCCCTGTGCTGTGCTGACTTCCTGGGTTTATACCCCTGCTGTGCTCATTATGAGGGGGCTCCCACCATCCCTTTGCTGTGCTGACTTCCTGGGTTTGTACCCCTGCTGTTCTTATTATGAGGGGGCTCCCACCATCCCTGTGCTGTGCTCATTATGAGGGGCTCCCACCATCCCTGTGCTGTGCTGACTTCCTCCTGGGGCTGTACCCCTGCTGTGCTCATTATGAGGGGCTCCCACCATCCCTGTGCTGTGCTGACTTCCTGGGTTTTTAACTTCATCATAACGAATAATCGTAATTATTATGACAATAATAAAACGATATTAACGAACATTCTTATTTTGTCCGATTCTGAATCTCCAATCGACTACCAGTACCAGTCTCCCACTCCCATTTTAAAAAAGGTAATTTTCCCAACCCTCACTCAGCAGCAGAAGAAAACCTCTGGTCAAAAAACACCAGTCACGTTTCCGTTGTAACAGAATTTGGATCCGAAATTCATCATCGAAATTTCATATTTCGTATACAATTCGGAAGCATAGAAATTCGTATGTCGGATGCTTCCGAATGAACAAATTTTTGGAAATTTGTATGAATTTTCGATTTATACGAAACGAACCGCATGTGTCTAGAATAGAGCTGGTTCTGTCCAGCTCAGTAGATTGCTTTAAAAAAGGCCTGGATATTAACATTTATAGGTAAAGTTGATCCAGGGAATATCTGATTGCCTCTCGGGGTTTAGGAAGGAGGTACTTTTTTCCCTGCTGGAGTAAAACGGTTCATGCTTTGCTTTTTTTTGCCTTTCTCTGGATCTAATGTGGGTATAGGATTGTATGGTTGTTGTTTTTTTTTTTCTTTTATTGTTTGAACTAGATGGACTTGAACTTATGTCTTTTTTCAACCAGACTAACTATGTAACCTCAATCTGTGATTAGCTGTGTCTGAAAGACAGAGTAGTCACAGAACACACCTGGTGCATGCCCTGGGGGTGCACAGGTGTCGGGCTTCTGGGAGGACATCAATAGATGCCCTCCCAGAACTGGACGATTGTGTGCTGCAGCCATCTTTCGGTGCACAATAGAGTAGCATACATTCTTATCCAAATCCTATTACTTAGTACTTAATCCTACAACACCTTTATCTTGAGGTGATTATAGCTGTATATTCAACATTTTTTCAACGCTTTTAACATTATTACCTAAACTTAAGCCTTAAACACACCCTTAAGCTCAGTGCTAAGGTATTGAAATGCAAGTATAAGTTTAAAATAGTACAGTGGTTGTTTGTGACTTAGCAAACTCATCCAAGTGCTAACAGTTCAGCTCCACAGTATTTTAGAGAGCCTCAGTCAACAGAAAACTTAAATTCCTATATTGGTTGCCTCTGGCCTGCCCAGTCCTGTATCCCTCACCTTATTATTAATCAATGAGATCTTATATTAAATGGATCGGTCAATAATGTGGCAGAGGAGATGTAAAGGGGTTTACTAGATCCCTTTGCTGTAGTACATGCCCAGCATTTGTATAACGAAGTGTCCTAAGTTTTGGAGGGCCACAAGTTTGCTTTAGTCTTAAACTTTTAACCCCAACTATAAACCCTAAACCTAATGTTCATGAAACGTATTGAGTTTTAGGATGCATCCCCCCTTTTTTTTATTGGATGTGTTCTTTGAAACATTCTATAGAACCTAGCTGATATATATTATTTTAGCTGTGTGACTGCCACCAAGAATAGAAAGAGAGCAAGTACCCAAATGTATCCTCAAGAAATGCGCATCAAGGATAGTAGAATTAAGGTTTTCCATAATGTCATAGAAAGATAGAAAACAAAGTGAAAAAGAAAGAAAAGAGGAAAGGTGAAAATGCATAAGTTAATTGATGCTAAACTCAAAAAGGGTATATGTGGATAACAAACAGCTAATCATCATGTGTTATCATGTGTTATCATGTGACCTAGTGCTTCACATTTCTGTAAAGAAACTAGAACTAAAACTAGATATTTCCATCTGCAGCCACAAAACTATATACATTCCAGTATGTGCTATTTGTTCTTGGATTCAGATATTGGTGTCACTGTATTTTATTTGAGCAGAAAATAGAATGCTTAATAAAATTCAAATTTCTGCAACTATTTTTATTTGGCAAAACTTGTTTTAGAAAATATTGATTATAAAAATACAGATGGTTTATATATATATATATATATATATATATATATATATATATATATATATATATATATATATATGTATAATCTAATAATCTAGGAGGCCCATATTGTTGGGAAGAGAAAAAATGCACATTTTCAATATTTTATCTTCTGACATATTTTATTGTCATGTTTACTGTTCTGAGCATAACATTTGTGACATTAATGTTTTGCTTATGAAGCTCTTGTCCAGGTACATTAATATTGAATATTCCCCATGCCATCCAGCAGGAGGCTAATTTGCATAAAACATGAGAAGCAGCTTTGTGCAGATGTGATTTCATCAGAAATATAAGCATTATTATGAAGAACAGAACTGATACTGTATGCCAATATAGTGTGAAATCATGAATTTTTGGTTAAAAAATAAAAAAAAGAAAGAAAATGTTTTGGTTTATTGGTTTACTGGTTAAAATGTCAAATGTATGCAGAGCAAGGTGTGCAAATACATTTTGAAACCCCAAATGTCAAAATGTAATATTTATATTCAGTTTAAAATATGCTCTAGCCTAATATTAAAATATATAAATACATACTGTTTGTTCTAAATGATACTGAGATGCATATCTGATTTTTGTTTATGAATAACCACATCCTTCAAGAAAAAGACAATTCCATAGCTCAACTCACCAACCAGTCTGCTGACCAACCAAATTTACCTGTCTAACCGTATGTTAAAAGCAGGGGTTTAGTTAGCACACATTTGCAAACGCATGTGAAAGCTGCAAGGCCTCGTCAAGGCACCCTGTATTACTTGCAGTCCTAACACTAAATTTATAAGTGTCTCCACAGTGGAAGCACATGCATTGAATGGATAGGTGTGAGACAGGTGAGCCAGGAGGCCGCCCTAGCCCCCTTAAAGGGACAGGACACACACTGGACACCCAGCAATAGCAGCAGAGGCGTCCAGTGTGTCCCCGACCCTTGACGAGGCCTTGCAGCTTTCACATGCGTTTGCAAATGTGTGCTAACTAAACCCCTGCTTTTAACATACGGTTAGACAGGTAAATTTGGTTGGTCAGCAGACTGGTTGGTGAGTTGAGCTATGGAATTGTCTTTTTCTTGTATGTATATGCCCTCCATGTGCTCCTTACTGTGAAGGCCAGTTATGGGTGTGGGCGGTGACCAGTGTCTTATAACCACATCCTTCACATTAAAATAGGTTAGTGTTGGGGGGCGGAGCTAGCCAGAGACCACAATGGACATCTGAGAGCGGATCTCCAGGTTCAGCAGGACTTTATCAGCGCATAGCAGCACATCCGAGCGACCAACAAACACCAAAACACAGCGTTTTATCTCCCCAAGATGGCAGCAAGAGATACTGAAATGCCCAGGCACAAGAAAGAGGGAAATCGTTCCCAGAAGCTGACAGAGTATTTTCCACCAGAGCCCAGGCAAAATGGTGCTGGCGCCACATCCACGCCGGCATCAGGATCACGATCCCAGCCAGTCCAACAAGGGAGACCTCAAAAAAGAAGCAGCCCTCCTAAATCTCCCAACTCTTCACCACCCACACCCTCATCTGGGAGCTCAACGGATGCAACGGATGATGAGGTGAGCCCGTTCCATATATTAGGTGATGATACCAGGGAGGACACCAGGAAGCTGCCAGACTCAATTTAAGTGTTTCCCACTAACAATCAGCCAGTCTTAGATACCGTTCTAAAAGAGATGCTAGTCTCCTTGAGAAGCTCATTACATTCAGACATGGTACCTTGTATGCATAAGTTCAGTAAGGACCTGGGCTCTGTCTCTGAGAGAGTGTCACATATTGAAAACAAGATGGGGGAATATGCTGTAACAATCAATGACTTGGTGGATGCAAATAATGAAAGGGATGAAGAAATTGAGGCGCTAAAAGCCAAAATGGTGGACATGGAGGACAGGGCCAGGAGAAATAATGTAAAGATAAAGGTAATCCCAGAATCTGTTCAGCGGCATGACCTGCGTAGCTATGCATCCCAACTCTTTGCCACAATCCTCCCCGACATGTCAGAGCTAGACTTTACGGTTGATAGAATACACAGACTACCTAAACCCTCCTACCTCTCTGAGAATGTCCCTAGAGACGTTATACTGAGGCTGCATTTCTATCAAACTAAAGAGAGATTGATGGTAATGTCAAGGCAAAAAGATCAGATTCTTGCACCTTACACCAATCTGCAATTGTATGCTGACTCACGCTGCAAAAACGCAGGAATTTGAACACGATAACAAAAGCCCTCAGAAATCACAAATTGAGCTACAAATGGGGTTTCCCAACAAAACTCATAGTTACCAAAGAGGGAGTGGATTATGTGATGGAAACAATGGAAAAAGGATTGGTCCTACTCAATTCCTGGGGCATAATCCCGGATACACAGCCACAAAACCACAACAACACAACTGCTCCAACCTTAACCAAGAATAGCGCACAGGTAATCAGAAAAACGCCCGCACTCACAAATAAAACGGATAGGGGTATATCCTAACACATACCCACCTGCTGGAGAAAATGTTCATACGTTCCGTTACACCTTTCTGGCTTGAACCTCTTACCCTCACTTATATGAGTGGCCATGCGCCACACTCAAATCTTGGTTATACCTGTTGGGCTTATAGCCTATGTTAGACTATGTTACAGTTCAAAAAATAACATGTTTTTCTCATTAGTCAGAAACCAATTCATTAATGCAAAGAAACCAAGGACATCCTGAAGGAATACCCAGTTCCCGAGCAACAGCACCGGATGCCAAGGACCCTACAAACATGGAAGCATATACTACTAACTGTAAGTGGAATATACACACCGCACGCCTCTCAACACCATTCTAAATTTCAATTATGATTAAGTTTATGCCCATTAATGCTAAAGAACTCAATCACCCGGCAAAAAGAAGGTCACTTTGGAAGGAGGCTATACACCAAAAATACGACACATTGTGTGTCCAAGAAACCCACTTCAACAACTAATCCCCACCCAAATGCTCTCATCCTAGATTTCCCCATCAATTCAACAGTAATGTTGACTCAAAGAAAAAATCGGTAATGATAGTGATAAAAGACTCAATTGCCTTCAAGTTATACAAAGCAATTATAGATCCACAAGGCCGCTTCCTGATTCTAGTTTGTGACATAAATTCCACCACATACACAGTGGCAAATATATATGTGCCAAATAAGGGTCAGATTTGTTTCTTCCATAAGATTATGAAAAAAATTCAAGCTATAAAGAAAGGAAGAGTGATGCTGTGTGGAGACTTTAACATTACTCCTGACTCCTTGACTCCACAGCTACACCAAAAAGGACACCACCTTCCCTTAAAGAGGTGCTAAGATCGCATGACTTGTTTGACTCCTGGAGATGTCTCAACGCTAATGAAAGGGACTATTCCTTTTTTTCCAACAGCCACAGATCATATAGCAGGACTGATTTATTCTTAGTGGATAAGTGGTTATTGTTTAATTGCAAAAGGGCTGATATCAATGTTATCACTTGGTCGGACCATGCCTCGGTCACTTTAACAGTGGGAGAGTCTTCTAGCCACAACCCCACATACATCTGGAGAGCTAAACCCAGGCTGTTCCAGGATGCTCCGACCAAGTCTAGAATTGATAAGAGAATTTTTTTAACTTAACTGTCATTCAGTGTTTGACCCATTTGTAGTATGAACCGCCCACAAGGCATTTGTGCAGGGGGTACTGATCCAACAAGGAGCGAGGAATAAGAGGATGAGGCAGCAACACATAACACAATTAATTTCTAATATAGCAACACTCGAAAAACAAAATATGACTATCCCATCCTTGCACCTCACTGCACAACTAACCAAACTCCGCACTGACTTGAGACTATTGTTTCTGGAGGATTATGAAAAGGCCTTCAGAAGACTTAAATTAAGCTACTACACAAGTGGTAATAGGGCAGGGAAATTGCTAGCCAACAAACACAGAGGACAAAGACACAAAACACACATCCCATACATATTACATCGCACCACAAAAAAACAAACAATACCACCCACAAGACATAGCGAATGCTTTTAGTCAGTACTATGGATTGCTATACAACCTTAAAGATGATTCCACTAGTCCACAACCAAATACTGCACTCTTTGAATCATTCCTGCAAAAAATTGATCTCCCTAAACTCTCTCCTGAACATCTAAGAGACCTGAACTCTCCCATCTCTGATACTGAAGTGGAAGACAACTGAAGACAAATAATACACAATCTACCCAACAACAAATCCCTGGGACCGGATGGTTTCACGGGGGAATATTTCAAAACATTACAAGACACATTGACCCCACACTTGGTCGATATATTCAATTCAGCTGCTGTCTGATAAACGTGATCCATGTGGCTGATGGACACAGAATGCCTTCTCTGCTTCTTGAGCTGGATGCAGAGAAGGCGTTCGATAGGATTCACTCGTTTCTATCACAGGTGTTGAGTAAATTTGGTTTTACAGGATCCATTTTTTCGGCTATAATGGCATTGTACACTCTCCCTTCTGCACAGGTGTATATATCAGGAGCACTATCTACCCCATTTGAAATAATCAATGGGACTAGGCAGGGCTGCCTCCTCTCCCCATTGATTTTCAACTTGTTGATGGAACCTTTGGCCTCCTATCTACGAATGCACCCCAATATAAATGGTATAGTAGTAGGGAAAAGACAACATGTCATCAGCCTATTATTCGCTGACGACATTATTTTAATGCTGTCCAATACAGAAACTTCTCTACCAGCAGTTCACCAAGCACTGCAAAAAATCAACGCTGTATCATATTACAAAGTGAATGAAACAAAATCATATATACTGAATCTAGGTATCCCTGAAACAACAGAACACAAACTTATGTGTAAACAGTACTTAAACCTCTAAAAAAAATAGTGGAGTAAATAATGGTGCTGAATAAAAAACTAATAAACAAACATGTGAATGGGGCGTGGCCTGGATGGCAATGTGAGAGGACGTGTGTGACCAGAGCTCCGCTGTGGCGATCCTTCTACCCTCATCCTGCACCTAAAACCGGCCTGAAACTCACCCAAAACTTTGTGTACCGGCGGCGCAGACATACCGGACCATGTCCCCTCCAAAGAGAAACACCGTTGGCTCCTCTTCCCTGGACAGATACCGGAGGACGGAGCGGGACACTGAGGAGCAAGATGGCGCTGCGCCAGCAACACATGCGGCACCCCCCTCTGATCCATCAGCCGACGGAACGGCTAAGGTACTGGAAGCTATCTCACTATGCCAGACCACTCTGACGTCTAAAATTGAGGAAGTTAAGGTGGACATATCACTTATTAGACATGACATGACTAAACTAAGGGAGAGGGTCACTGAGGCTGAGACCAGGATAGGGCGGGCGGAAGACATTATACATCCTCTGCAACACTCTTATGAGGACCTGCAGAGACAGATACAGGAACTCGCACAGAAGCATGATGATCTTGAGAACCGATCTCGTAGATCCAATCTGCGATTTATCGGCCTGCCTGAGGGCGCGGAGGGTACAGACCCTGCCACCTTCCTTGAGAAGCTCCTGAAAAAACGCATACGGCAGAGATACCTTCTCTACTACTTTTGTGGTGGAGCGCGCTCACCGCATGCCGGCACGCCGTCCACCTGAAGGAGCACCACCCCGAACCTTTATTGCAAAACTACTGAACTTTAAAGATCGTGATGCTGTACTGCGAATGGCCAGGCTCAAGGGCAACATTCCCTTTCAATCTGGATTCATATCAGCATTCCCAGATTTCTCTGCTGAGGTGCAGAGGCAGCGAGCACGCTTTACAGAGGTCAAATGCCGCCTACGTGCACACCACATTAAATATGCAATGCTGTTTCCAGCTCGCCTCCGCGTGGTTGGAGAAGATCGAGTGCACTTCTTTGAGGATCCTGCTATGGCCTCGGAATGGATAGATCAACAAGATGCTGCAAGAAATCGCCCAGCATGATAGCACCATCGCCCTAACACTGATGTAAGTGCCTTCTTCTATTTTACCAAGACGTTTTCCTCCCTCACCATATAAGACCCGTTTTCCCAACATCACCGCATGACCAGGAACACTTTAAATCCACAATGACTCTAGCCCAGCATTTACAGGATACCCGGTCCCCTAGACCAAAATACTTCTGATGGGACTTCCGCCACCTTGTCTTTTCAATTTTCAGAACACTCGCCAGCCCTAATTCAGGGCCGCCAAATTATCCTCAATAGGTAGTTTCCGCAGTGGACATGCTGCAATTGGTGACGACACACAGGCTAGAACTTGGAACTGCTCGTCTCCCCCCTTGGCTAAATCATCACACCCAGACACGGGGGGTACTTCAAGAACACTCCATAACCCTAGTCACCTACCCTCTTTCTTTCCTCCCCCCCCGTTTGTGTTTTATTTTTTATTTTTTCTTATTTCCTCTTGTTCCCCTTTTTGGTGACAATACCTTAAGTTCTGATGCCACAGCGGAGCATTGGCTCAGGTTAATGGGACACACCCACAGCAGTGGGCCACAGAGGTTACACGTTCTCCATTGCTGGATTTTTTATCCAGAATCTGTTCGCACCCAAAGGTTGCTAATTACACCGCCACCGGCGCTGCCAAATAGGCTCCCGCTGGTGGGGGTACGTTCTAAAGTGCAATACCCCCTTTTCTTTTTCTTTTTATTTCTTTTTGATCCTTGTTAGTTTTATGCGCTCAACTTTTTGCTATTGCACTAGTTTTGGGATGTATACCCCAGTCAAGTTTGGGAGGCTGAGGGTAGGGAGGGGGGTGAAGGGCAATGTTAAGTTAAGAAACATGTTTAGTGTTATTTCATGTCTCAGAAGGTTAATGCATAGCTGTTTCCCTGCAAGAGGAGGGACAGAGTTATATCTACCGGGGTGCGGAGTGTGCTGGGGTGTGAGCCCTCATAATATTCCATGTTCATCCTCCCATTACTTGCCAATAGAGTACTATGGCTAATATAAAATTTCTCTCCTGGAACGTCCGGGGACTCCGGGACAAAATCAAACGCACGGCGATATTTAATATACTTAAATCATACAGAGCGGACATTATAGTCCTTGCAGAAACGCATGCAACAGGACAACTTCAACGAGCGTTGAGGCGCCCCTGGATTGGCTGGGCGTTCCACTCCACCCATACTCCGTACTTCCGGGGAATTTCAATTCTCATAGCAAAAACTACCCCATTTGCAATAATTTCAGTTCGTACAGACCTACAGGGCAGGTATATATTCTTACACTGTACGCTTAATGGAATACAGTACTTATTATTGGCATTTTATATCCCTCCCCCATACAACTCCACCTTAATCACAGAGGGTCTATTATATATGACACAACACCCCAACATCCAAAGCATCTGGTTAGGGGACTTCAATATGGTACTCAACCCCCGCAAAGATAGACTACAAACACATCCAAATCCCCACCCCCCTGACACCACTAGATTTGGGCGCACACTAACAGAATTTTCACTTACTGATACTTGGAGATATAAATATCCCAATACCACGATATACTCCTGCTTCTCGGCGACACACTCTACTATGTCCCGGATCGATCTCATCCTAATATCAGACACCCTACTCCCCCTACTGACCGACTCAGGGTACCACACTAGATCCCTCTCAGACCACGCCCCATGCTGGGCCTCGTTAAAGCTGACCCCAAATAGTGGCCCCCGTACATGGCGCCTACACCCTTTTTGGCTAGATACACTAAAGGACCAAGAGGACATTCACAGTGAATGGAAATACTACTTTAATACTAATAGGAACACAGCCCCTGTGGGTATGGTATGGGAAACATTTAAACTTCACGCACGCACTATGTTATCCTCCCGGATAAACAGAGCCAAAACCTCCTCCAAAGCCATCTTATGCCAGGCCTCTGACAAACTGGACTTGATCACTAGGGAGTTCCAAAATGATCCCTCACAGAAAAGGGCGTCCACACTCAAGCTTCAAACCTGCCTTGTTGACCAGTTACACTTTGAAAAAGCTAAACAAAAACTTTTTTTTGTGAAGCAACGTATTTTTGAACAAGGTGAACGCGCGGGCAAATTATTAGCACACCTTGCTCGTCAGGGTATGAGTCCACCAGTGGTGATTACACTTCTCGGGCCAGACTCTGTCACATACTCAGACCCTCCAACAGTGGCAAAAGCCTTTCAAACATACTTTATGGACCTATACTCCTCAAAAGTGCAAGTCACCACACAAGAGACCCAGACCTTTCTTAAAGACATCCCCTTTCCCCAATTGTCAGAGTCTCAGGTCACTGAGCTAGAAGCCCCCCTTAACTTGGATGAAATAGCACTCGCCATAGCATCCCTGGCACCAGCAAAAGCCCCTGGAGGCGATGGGTTGCCACTCGACTTCTATGCGGCCTACTCAGAAATCCTTATACCCGAGTTATTACTGCTGTTCAACCATATATTTGAAACCGAGACCCTGCCTGATTCCCTTCGCCAAGCAGTGATCATAGTGATCCCCAAACCTGGCAAGGACCCCCACCACCTAGAATCCTACCGCCCAATCTCGCTCCTACAAGCTGACATTAAAATACTAGCCAAAATTTTGTCCATGCGTCTTAACCAAAGTATTCTCTCCTTAATAAATTCGGATCAAACGGGGTTCATGCCTGGCATGAATACAGCCATGAACTTACGACGATTATACATGAATATTCAAGCTGATCATGAGAATGTGGGAGACAGGGCAGTGGTGGCGTTAGACGCCGCAAAAGCTTTTGATTCGGTGGAATGGGGGTACCTGTGGGAATGCCTTAAGGGGTTCGGATTCGGGCCCAAGTTTATTAAATGGGTAAAATTACTATACTATTCCCCCATGGCTAGAGTGGTAGTTAATGGGCACACATCCGACCCTTTCCCCCTTGGACGCGGAACCAGGCAGGGTTGCCCGTTGTCCCCACTGCTTTATGCCCTGGCTGTGGAACCCCTGGCCATATCACTTAGATTAAGCCCAAATGTACAAGGACTGACCAAGGGACAACTAACAGAAAAACTGAGTTTATATGCCGACGATATGCTGCTATATTTGGAGGACACTGGCCCTTCTCTCCAAAAGGTTCTTGATATTATTGGGGCTTTTGGGAAGCATTCGGGGCTGACTATGAATTGGTCCAAATCACAGATTCTCCCCCTTGACCACTCACCCCCCCCCATCATGCGGCCTCCCTGCCACTACAAAGAGTGGCCTCAATTAAATATCTGGGCGTGATTATTACAAGAGATCTCAGTGAATTTATAGCAAATAACATCGAACCACTCTTCCCCCTCCTAAAATCTCGCACACAATCCTGGGCTAGACTCCCTCTGGGAGTAATGGGGAGAATTAATTTATTTAAAATGATACTCCTGTCAAAACTTTTGTATATATTTTGGAACTCCCCAGTGTTAATCCCACTAGAAATCTTCAAAAAGATGGATCAAATCATCAACTCCTTCATATGGGGATCTAATAGGCACAAACTTGCTTGGAACACGATTAAAAACCCAACCTCGTCAGGCGGAGCGGCCGTACCAGACTTACACACCTATTATATAGCTGCGCAACTCTCACATTTTTATCATATTCACAAGACTGACGAACTCAGATATCAAACATTGGTATGTGAAAGACCAAATGACGATATGCACTCCCCACTACAAGTCCTATTTGGGAACGAGAGCAGGAGGCGAACAAATAAGATACGGCACCCTTTGCTACACCAGCACTGTCATGTCTGGCGAAAAGCGATCAAAATGTCCAATACCGATTTTTTTCACTCACACACACCCCTATGGCACAACCCTCTTCTGAGGGAACTTCTGACCCTGCAGGGAGCTAACAGGTGGGCTGCTAGGGGCATAGTGTTCCTCTTCCAGGTTATTACAATATTTGGGGTAAGACACTTCCAAACACTCTGTGAAGAGTTTGACCTTCCCTCTACCATGCAATTTAGCTATTTGCAATTAAAACACGCGCTTCAGGCGCAATTCACAAACGGATTTCCCAATACAAAAACGCTCCCACTAGTGGATATCATCACAGGTTCCTCATCAGAAAAACTTATATCTAACCTATACACCGCACTACGTAATAGCACCACGGCCAGGATAGTAGACATAGCAAAATTCAAATGGGAGACAGACCTTGGCCAAATTGACAACTCTGACTGGGAAACTATACTGGAAAATGTATGGAAAACCTCACCTAAATTACCCGAACGCCTGACCCAACTGTACATTATTCATAAGTCGTATCTCACACCTGCCAGAATAGCCAAATTCTCTTCAAGCCAGAATCTAAATTGCCCAAGATGCCTAGGCACTCCATGCTCCTTTTTTCACTTGATCTGGGCATGCCCAGCAATAACTGAATACTGGACGCAGATCATAAAATTCCTCCATGACCATATGGGTTCACCACTACAACTGGACCCCAGACCGTGTTTACTGGGCCTACTTCCAGACGCCTTGTCCAGACCTCTAGATACACTCCTCAGTGAAACACTCTTCACTGCTAGGAAACTAATTGCCAAACATTGGTTGAGAACCACTTCTCCTTCTGTCCAAGACTGGTTGAGAGAGGTAAATGCGTCCCTGCCATATAAAAAAATACTCTACATACACAGGGGTTGTCCCAAAAAGTACCATAAAATATGGAGCGTATGGCTAACCAACGATAATACCTGTACTACATGATCACTAAGATATACCTACAAGACTATAGAGGATACGACTCTCCT
Source organism: Aquarana catesbeiana (assembly GCF_042186555.1). NCBI lineage: Eukaryota > Metazoa > Chordata > Amphibia > Anura > Ranidae > Aquarana > Aquarana catesbeiana. Next base: position 379,167,719 of record NC_133327.1, read on the forward strand.
CACCCTAGATAGGTATTTTGGGGTAATGCCCAGCTCGATATGAACGATACAATGTAAATGGTTAACCTAGCTACAATGTCCAATTATGTACGTACCAATACCTCCCTAGCCCGATGTAAACTATGATGGAAATAGCAAGCTGGAATACCTGTAATGCTGTAACCACTGATGCTGATGACATGACATGCTTCTATTTTTTTTGTATGATGTTTTCTGTCAACAATAAACATGTTCTTTTCAAAAAAAAAAAAAAAAAAACAAACATGTGAATGAATAATAAACAATAAGTCAGATATAAATATACAAGTGGTATCAACAAATATTAGTGACACCTGGTGATCAGTGACAAACTATATATGAATGAGCACTTATATTTCATATCACATTACAAAAAAACACCCTGTGATAAGTGTGAAATAATCCAGTCTCTATTGCTAGAATACTAATATATAGTCCATATAAACTGTGAATAAATCCGATGAATGGTGTGAAAACAAATATTCTGCATGTTGTTCTTGTGATCATCCACCACACCTCAGTGCCTGTGTTTCCACTCCCCTCAAAGACTCGCACTCACCAGCTGCATTTGCCTCCCACTCTCGTGTTTGGCTCAACTCGCCTCAACCCACACGTATAGGGATTAAAATTGATCTCCAAACTCCAAGCGTATATGACAATGTTCCTTTTTTCTCAAGAAGTGATTGCTCCATATGCAAATGAAAAAAACGCTACAATAGTGTGATATAGTACAAACCAATTTATTAAAAAACTAAGCAATCCCACACCATTGCACTCACATGTGCCAAGTTCAAAACAAGCCAAAAGTTGTCACAACAAAGAATTCCATGCACTGATAAAATGATCTAAAGCGGTTGCGGCGGACCCAGGGTGTGTGGTAGCTGTTACTAGTCTCACCCACTCCTCCTCCCAAGCCTCCACTCCCTGTGTCCCCATACCCGCAATACATCGGTTATTGAAACTTAATACTGTGGATACAATCAAATATTGTCAAAGCAACAGTATACAAATAGAAGAATGTATAGATATCATTTTAGCTAATCTGACCGCCTGTCATATGCTCGATAATCAACCAGCATCACGCATAGCATGCCCACTAGCTTCTCAAAACCTAGTTGCACTGCCATTTGACATGCAAATGCACCTTATATTTGTGAGATCACCCATAAAAATGACCAATGATATACGCTTAAAAAATAAAATAAAATATAAAAGTATATATAAAACAACTGATGATTCACATCATATCTTATTGAGTTAGTGAGACCGAGCAGTGTATAGGAATGATGAACACCCCCTCCTTGAATCTCCTACAACAGTCTCCATCCCCCTGCTCTCTAACTTCATATACTATATTAAAATGAATATTAAATATCAAAAAAATGCAATAGGCTACTGATTACCTATATGAGACCCTATACTCATTCGTGGTGTACACATTCTTTTCAATTCTGGCTTATGCATAAGCAACCCTAGCACCAAAACACATTTAAAATGAATAGTATTACTACAGCTATTAAAAGTTATTGATGAAACAATTAAGATCTAATTCAATGTTCATCCCTCTAATGCCCCATACACACGGTCGGACATTGATCGGACATTCCGACAACAAAATCCTAGGATTTTTTCCGACGGATTTTGGCTCAAACTTGTCTTGCATACACACGGTCACACAAAGTTGTCGGAAAATCCGATCATTCTGAACGCGGTTACGTAAAACACGTACGTCGCGACTATAAACGGGGCAGTAGCCAATAGCTTTCATCTCTTTATTTATTCTGAGCACGCGTGGCACTTTGTGCGTCGGATTTGTGTACGCACGATCGTAATTTCCGACAATGGATTTTGTTGTCGGAAAATTTTATCTCCTGCTCTCCAACTTTGTGTGTCGGAAAATCCGATGGAAAATGTGTAATGGAGCCCACACACGGTCGGAATTTCCAACAACAAGGTCCTATCACACATTTTCCGTCGGAAACCGTGTGTACAGGGCATTATAGATAAACACTTCAGCAAAAAAATTTACGGGCACGGGGACACAGGGAGTGCGCAGAAGCAAGGGATCTTGTTTTTCCGCCCGCTTTGGGCATTCAGTGGATAAAGGGAGGATCACCGCGCCATGCAGCCAATGCCATGATTAAGTCCTTTGTGACAAAACATGTCAGGGCATGGCTATATGGCAACCATCTAAGCATGACGTAGGACGTTGTGACGTGACGCGCTGCATCGGGAAGTGGAGGCTTAGGACGAGGAGTGGGTGAGACTAGTAACAGCTACCGCACACCCTGGGTCCGCCGTGACTGCTTTAGATCATTTTATCAGTGCATGGAATTCCTTGTTGTGACAACTTTTGGCTTGTTTTGAATTTGGTACATGTGAGTGCAATGGTGTGGGATTGCTGAATTTTTTAATAAATTGGTTTGTACTATATCACACTATTGGAGCGTTTTTTCATTTGCATGTGGAGCAATCACTTCTTGAGAAAAAAGGAACCTTGTCATATAGGTTTGGAGATCAATTTTAACCCCTATATGTGTGGGTTGAGGCGAGTTCAGCCAAACGCGAGAGTGGGAGGCAAATGCAGCTGGTGAGTGCGAGTCTTTGAGGGGAGTGGAAGCACAAGCACTAAGATGTGGTGGATGATCACAAGAACAACATTCAGAATATTTCTTTTCAAACCATTCATCGGATTTATCGACAGTTTATATGGACTATAGATTAGTATTCTAGCAATAGAGACTGGATTATTTCACACTTATCACAGGGTGTTTTTTTGTAGTGTGATATGAAATATAAGTGCTCATTCATATATAGTTTGTCACTGATCACCAGGTGTCACTAATATTTGTTGATACCGCTTGCATATTTATATCTCACTTATTGTTTATTATTCATTTGCATGTTTGTTTGTTTATTTGTTTTTTTATTCAGCGACATTATTTACTCCACTATTTTTTTTAGAGGTTTAAGTACTGTTTACACATTTGTTTTATTTAAGTGGCAGCTGTAGGAATTTCTATTTTCATTTTGCACTTATCCAGGAGCGCAGTGGTGGTAACACAGGTGTGGGTGAGGTGTACTTGTATACTATCAGCTTAGAACACAAACTTAGGCAAAAACTCCCATATACATGGAAGAAAGATAGTATCATATATTTGGGCATTATCTTGACTCCTAAAACAAAAGACCTTCTACAGGCCAATTACACACCCTTCTTAGGTACACTAGGAGCCAAGCTATCTAAACTAGCTTTAACACGGCTTAGGTAGATTGGCAGCCTTCAAGATGCAGTTTTTACCGCAAATACTGTACCTCTTTAAGACATTAACGATTTTGATCCCAAACGCGTATTTCAATTATATGCAATCACTGCTGAATAAATACCTATGGCAGGGTATGAGGGCCAGATACGCATTCAGCAAGCTCATTAAACATAGAAAAACAGATGGAATAGGACATATACATGTACAAGATTACTACTTCTCGACCATACTGACTCAACTGAAGCATTGCATCTCACCACAATTCAGTGCTTTGTGGAAAGAACTGGAACTAGCTCAAATCCTACATGGTAATTTACAAGACTTCCTAATGACAGCTCCCTTTACCAAGCCATTGAACACTAAACTAGCACCCCCTATTTTAGCATCACTTAGAGCATGGATACACCTTAGGAAAAATCAAAAAGGGGCTAGCAACTTATCGCCCATTAAGCTTCCTCTTACAGCGATAAGTCTTATGATACCAGAAATCAATATCACTAAATGGGTAGAAAAATGTATTAATTACCTAGAGGATACACTAGAAGGAGGCAAATTAAATCATTTAAAAAACTTCAAATTGCACACCAGCTACCTACAACATCACAATATACACATATGCAGATAGACCATCTACTAAAAAACAAATCCACAGATACTCACATTTTTACCAGAAACAGTATCACAATATTACCAAAATACAGCAACATCAGCTAAAGGTATATCTATCATATACACAAGTTTACAAGACAAAAACACTTATGAGAAAACCCAATCTATCAGAGCGTGGGAACAGGACATAGGGGTAGAGTACACGACCAAACACTGGGAAAAAACCTTTTGCCTCATTTATTCCTCCACTAATGCATGAACTTATGGGAAATGCAACAAAAAATAACACTTAGGTGGTACCTTACACCGTATTGGATCTCTAAAATATACCCAGAGTCTTCTCCACATTGTTGGAGATTATGAGGTGGTGTGGGCACATTGTACCATGTTTTATGATCATGCCCCCACCTCCGCCTTCTATGGTCCCAAATTGAAAGGCTACTATCTATTATCACAAGCTCCCAACAAGTGCTAACGCCGGGTATGGTGCTATTGTCACTGGAACTGCACAATAGATCATTGCACTATAGAACAGTGACCTCACACATTATCTTAGCCACACGTCTTATCATCCTAAGACAACACCCACAGTCACGGAGGTCATAAACACTGTCCATACTCAAAGCACACATGAGATACTTCACTCTTCAGTGTTAGGGAAATATGACAAAACCTCACAAGAATGGAGTCCATGGTTGGACTGGTACCGTAAGGGAACGTTATTGTAACTTAAACTGGTCAACTTTACTAATTCTATTCTGACTAAATTAGATCTTATATATAGTTTAAAGTTTAAGTTGTTAATGCTTTCAAGGGTACAACACCATTAAAATCATAAATGGTGGTTTACTACACCACACAAGGAGATGGACCTACATTAACAGAGATCGCCCACCGTGACCATTGAGAGAGATCACATGGGACGGATCATAAGGTAAAGGCCCAAATTTGGGGCTTACATGATTATCTTCTGATGACAAAAAATTCAATAAAAAAACTATTGAAACTAAAATAGGTTAGTGTTATTTTACACGTTTTTTCTTTCAGTGTCCATGATCGGGTAATACAAAGTACACAAGCAGAAAGCCAAAGGTACATTCCCATGTGGTAAACATAGCCAATATCCATGGATCTGGGAAGAAATCAATATAACACTACCAAATGGGCAAATATGGACCCCTAAGCCCCATGTAAATTGCCAGACTGTGGGGGTGGTGTATTTAATGTTGTGCATCTTAGTTTTTTTTACATTGGCAAGACCAAAAGACAATTTTACAGACACATCAATGATGATGTATACCTGATAGTCAATGGTGAATTGAATACAACAGAGAGCCATCATGTAGGAATGCACCACAATTTTAACGCTTCAGCAATCAAATTTTATGCATTTCGGCATAGCCAAGCCAATGAAAGAGAAATTAAATAGATAGATAGCTCTCATGTAGCAAAACCAAGTAATTACAAACCTTAAAGGCTATGGATATGCCTGGGCTTAATGAGAATCTGACATACAAATCTATTTTTTAAGATATGCATTAGGAAGGATCAGATGTGCATGGCCTATAGATGCATAAAATAAGTTCATATGGTATATTTGATGGAAAAATATAAACCAGTGTAACAGTATCTTTTGGATTTGTTATGAGCCTGAGTATTTCTGTATATGTGTATTAATTTTTTTGTTTGAACTATGCCACTTAGGAATTTGTTGCACATTTTATTGTATCTAAGGAATCAAAAACTGGTCCTCCATTTATGTGTTTACATTTATGTTGTGTTATTTATGCTGCAAACTGTGGAGATAGGGGAGATGTAGAAGCTGGTGGGCATGCTCTTCTCCCTTTTTGAGCTAATACTAGGGGCTGTACAGACACACGGTGGGTGGGGGGTTCTTTTTTTATATGTCCCTCAAAGGACTATCCCCTCTCTCTCTTCCTTATCCCCATGTTGTGCCTAGGTCACTCCTGATTGGCTTTGGCCAAGGGGTGTGATGAAGAAGGGGCCAAATTGGGAGGTGGACAATATTAATGCAACCTGTAGGCAATGTCTTCTGCTCAGATACATGATATCAGCACTTGAGATGTGTGGTAAATGTATCCATATGGCTGGTGATGTTAAATGCTTTTAGGCAGGATACGTGGCAGCAGTGGTGGGAACTTTAAATGGAGATGGTGGATTGCAGCCATAGTAGCACGTGAAGTTGTACAGGAAGTGCACTGACTAGCAAATTTTATTGCTGGGTAAATGAGAACTTTTGTGGGTGAAATACATCTTTATTTTACTGATACTCTGCTGAGCAGTACATCTCCCTTTATTAGAGGGACATCTGGGGATGGAATATCCTGGGGGCATACTGAGGAGTAAAATTAAGGGGAGTTGCATTATGTAATTCATAGTCTGGGTCCTCTATACCCCGAAACCCTTTTAAGGTTGCAAGCACAATTATATTATAGCTACAACAGTAAAATACACATAATATTCAAATTTAGAAGAGTCAGAATATACAAGATAATATGGATAGTTAATCAATAAATGTAATGGGAGTATATTCATCTAACTTTGATTTTGGTGCCCACCACTTATCTTCTCCATTTTTTCTCCCCCTGTGGCCCTCACCCAATAGGGGTGGGAGTAATTTGATCCACTGGTTGCACCATGCACTTCTCTAATGGTCCTGTTCTGCAGCACATACATACAACTGCATTATTATCTACTTTTCTCATATAAACTAGAGCAAATCTAAGCCATGACGTAGAAAGCTTTCAAGCCATCCTATGCTATTAGGTGGGTGTTAGGACTACTAAAATCAATTAAATTGCTAAAATGTTTTTATGACAGTGACCACACCAAAAAGTTTGCATGATTTGTTATAACATTGGAAGAAGTATGGCACACTATAGTATATGAAATCCTTCAACTGAGAGCAGTCATAGAGAAATCATGTACTTGGAAAGTGTAAATATCTCTTACGCTGCGTACACACGATCGGACTTCTCATCGGAAAAACATATGATGGCTTTTCCAACAGGATTCCGCTCAAGTTTGCTTTGGATACACACGGTCACACAAAAGTTCGCTGAACTTACGACTGTCAAGAACGCGGTGACGTACAATACTACGATGAGCCAAGAAAATGAAGCTCAATGCTTCCGAGCACGTGTCGAATTGTTTCCGAGCAAGCGTAGGAATTTTGTGCGTCTGAATTGCCACAGACGATCGCATTTTCGGATAGGAACTTTTTCAGACTGAAAAATTGAGAACATGCTCTCAATCTTTTGCTGGCTAGAATTTGGCCAGCAAAAGTCAGATGGAGCATACACACAGTCGCATTTCCGATGAAAAACTCTCATCGGTCTTTTGCGGGCCAAAATTCTGATTGTGTGTACGCGACATTAGACACACATATGGCTTATTTACAAAAACCAAATTGGCTGCTCACTTTCCAAATTACTTTTCCCTTAGCTTAGTGAATGCAGTGAACATTTCCATTTTCATGCCAAATCACATTAAAGGAAAACAAAAAATGCAATGTTTTTGCTTACATATGAATGGATGATGGGAGTTCGCAGAGCTTCACCTAATGCACTATGGGAAATTCCCTAGAAATGTGACAATTCCCTTGCAAAGTGAACAGACTTTAATAAACTAACCCAACATAATCACTAAAAATTCACTAGACTTAGATGAGAAGCCAAAATCACAAGATGAGTCAGAAAAAAAATATATTAGTATTTGCATTCTGAAAGAAGTAGCTTATAGCAGGTGGAAGCTCCACTGTGCTTGTGACCATAATAAACAGAAGATGAGACCCATTTCTTGCTTTACTGCAAAAAAGGTAAAAAGGGATGGAACATATAATGATAGCAAAAAGCAGGACAGGCGTAAAATAGGCTTAATGTAAGAGGTTGAATCACTGGAAAACTAAAGTGAAAAAATCCAGAAAAAGACTGACAGAAATAGCATTGGTTTTGCTGCAATTATCAGCACATACTAGATAATACCTGAGGATGTGGGAGCTCAACATTCAATGACTGTAGTTACTGTATGCAGTTTAAAAAGTATAGAATTGATGCTTATCATTCTCTATCATTAGAATTAAAGTATACAGTGTATGGTCCTAGATTTAGGAAAGATGCTTGATAGTAATATAAATGGTGATTTAGGTTTAAACTCCAATAAAGATAATCAAATATGTTTCAAGTTACTTTTACTTTTTTTAAAAGATGTGGGATAAAATATAAGCAGCTGGATGCACATTTTAAGCTAGTGAACAACTTGCCATCATGTAATGATGTAGCAACATTCAGAAAACACTAGACACTTTTTTAAGATCAGACTGAAAGGACAAAAATGTGTACATGATCAAAAATGTAACTTAAGCCTTAAAACTGCTAATTCGGTAATGCATTGTTTTTTTAATGTAAAGACTAACTGGCACCTGTTCCTTCTTATGCCATTATACTCTGTTTTACTGGAAAATAGACTGAGGATCCTGCCATTTTCCCTTCCCCCTATTGCTTTCTAACAATGCTAGGTATTGAAAGAGATCTGTCCTAGAGAGGTCAGTTTGCTTCTCTATTTCTAAATTGGGATCTTCAGGATGCCGTGACAACACAGTGGGGTTGATTTACTAAAATTTGAGAGTGCAAAATCTGGTGCAGTCATGCATGGTAGCCAATCATCAACTTCAGCTTGTTCAATTAAGCTTTGACAAAAAAAAAAACTGGAAGCTGATTGATTCTATGCAGAGCTGATTTTGCAACCCCAGTGTGCCTGTAGGTCCAGTAGTCATTCTACTGCTGACATACCTTCCACTGCTAGCACACCCCTCAAAACATGTGGATCTCATATTACCATTTGCTGTAGACAGGGAGTGTCTGCTTATTAATATTTGATTTAGATTTGATAATGATAATTCTCATGCATTTGGTTCTGATTTAATGTTGATCAACTTATTACTTTTTTCCTTATTTTTGGGAAGCTTTCAGGTCTGTCACAGCTTGAATGACAATTGCGCGGTCATGCAACACTGTACCCAAATGAAATTTTTAGCATTTTTTTTACACAAATAAAGCTTTCTTTTGGTGGTATTTAATCACTGCTGTTTTTTTTTATTTCTTTCTAAAAAAAATTAAAAAAAGACCTAAAAATGTTAAGAAAAAAAAGTTTTCCTTAAGCCACATACACACGATTGGATATTCTGATGGGAAATGTTCGATGTGACACTTTCGTTGGAAAGTCTGACCGTGTGTATGCTCCATCGAACATTTGCTGTCGGAATTTCCGCCCACAAATGTTTGAGAGCAGGTTCTCAAATTTTCAGCCAACTTAACTTTGTTGTCGAAAAGTCCGATCGTGTGTACACAAGTCCTCACACCAAAGTTCACGCATGCTCGGAATCAAGTACAAGACGGAAGCGCTCGGTCTTGTAAAACTAGCATTCGTAATAGAGATAGCACATTCGTTACGTGGCAAATTTTTAAATCTTTCAATGCAGCGCATTCTCTTCTTCTTTAGAATGCTAGAATAATGAAGTTGCTTTGCTGCTGATATTCACACAGAGTTCTGTCAAACGGATTTTATATTATTTCTTGTGATCTCCTGAATAATCTTTGTTTCTGTTGTTTTTTTTTTCTCAAATCTCCAGAATATAAAATATTTTTTTTCTCAAGATCTCCAGAAGAATCTTTTTTTTTATATAGTGATCTCGTTAATATTTTTTGTGGTTTTGTGTGTCAAGTTACCACAACACCATTATTATCTTGCATTTTTTAACCTCAAAGAGATACAACTATGTTGGTGACCCTTGTTAATTTGACGTATTTTTAAAATGTACCTGCCTACTCACAAACAAACTGTCCTTTTTGAAGTAAAACACATAGCCAAGTATTTGTCAAAACTAAAATTAGGAATTTAATAGGGGTCTTAACAAAATAAAGAGGAAGGCAATGCTGGAGAAACAGTTGGAATTGGTGAAGCCTTTGTACCACAGGGCAGACATCAATTATTTGACAGGCAAAATTGGTAACCTGAGGAGTCCATTTAATAGGTAGCACAATACGGTCCAGGACACCAAGAAATGGGGAGCAGCAGCAGATGACATATATGGCCCGAAGCTGTGGTCGTACAACAGCCTGCATCTTTTGCCAGACCACACCAAACCCAGGCCATCACTCTCAGCACTTCCTTCCAGGCTTCTTTCCAGGCTGCTGTGATGGGTTGGGTGGCTGTGGTGGTGGTGGTGTTGCTGGAGGTGGTGGAGGAGTATGGTCCAACTCACACAGGTGACTTTTAGTTGTGAGTTGGCCCCTCGTCCCCTTGCTTAAGGCCTGAAGAATTATCTCCTCACAATGAGGCGTTGGCCCTCCTTCATTCGTTCCAGTTTACTGGCTGTCAGATAGCCGTATGACTTGGGGCCACCAGGGGTCGTTGGTAGTTTCGCAGTAGCCTGGTAAATTAAAGTAGTCGCTGACTCCTCCAGGTACCTCACCTTCCTGGCCCTTTTGGTTGGAAGGCGGAGGCAAGGAACCTGGGATTCTGTCAGGCTGCTTTCCACAGCCTCCTCCTGGCTGAGACTTTCCTCTGTATGAAAATGGTACATAGTTTTAGTTTTTTTGTTATCAATCACACACAATTTTGAGCTCAGGACTGTTGCAAATTAAATGTTAACAAATAGAAAAGATTATAATTTTGACCCCAACATTTTTCATTCTTGTCCCAATCGTTTTTGGCTACTATTGTCTATTGATATGTAAACCACTTTGTTAAATCAGAAATTAGCATCTAGTTAACATCATTACATTTTTGGCCAAAAATATTTTGAACACTGCTATACCTGGCTCAAGCTGGGCTCCTATACATCTTCCTGGGTGGAAGGCCCAGGTTGGACATCTGAAGTTGAAGGAAGTGTGGAAAGAAGTGTGGAAGGAAGTGTAGATAGTGATGGCCTGGGTTCACTCTGGTCTGACCAAAAACGCAGTCTGTCGTAGTACCACAGCCTGGGGACATAAACGTCATCTGCTGATGCTCCTGATCTCATGGAATCCTGGACCTTATTGCACTCACTATTATATGTGCTCCTCGGGCTACCAATTTTGGCCTTCAAATAGGTGATGTCACCGGCTTCACATTCCAACAGTTGCTCTAGCGCTGCCTTCCTCTTTAGCTTGTTGGAGTAGTCCCTGTTTTTGATATGCCAGAGACATGGCAGCTCCCTGTACCTGTCTATGAAGTTTGGCAGGAAGTCAGGGTCTGTAAATGAATTAATTTTCTCTGCAAGACACAAGACAAACCCTAATGTCAGGCTAAACTCTCCTACTCTTGTCCCATTTCAGGCCTCAATCTATAAGCAGTATAGGCCACTAACCACTGATGCCCCAAGTTAAAATTGTACCTTTGTTTGCACGATCGGCGCTTACGCTACTCCATCCTCCGCTCACAGATCGTATGTACGACGCTCGCTTTATATGCACTGCGCATGCCTGAAACTCCACCCCTGTCCTTCTTTCTAGTGTATTCCCCACCTCTTCTCTTTCTGCGCAGTGGGAGAGCACATGGCGGAGACAGAGCAGGTGCCTGCAGAGAGCAGCAACAACGAAAGCCCGGAGCAAGGCAGTTCCACATCCAGGTCGTGATATAAGGCCTCAAATATGTCCTTTGTAGAGATGGTGGACATCTTGAAGAGGGCAGACTATGATGGGAAGTATGGACCTTACACAAACCCAAATGTGAGAAAGGCCAAGATCATGACTAAAGTTGTGAGAAGTCTTCACAGGAATTTTGGGGTACGACGATCCAAGGAGTAATTGAGGAAATGCTGGTCAGACCTGAAATTGAGGCAGCACGATCGGTATAGAAGGATCAGGAAAGTGCTGCAAAAAATTAAGTATTTGTCACGTGTTTCTATTATTATTATTACTTTAGTGCTGCTCCGTGTGCTTTTCTTTACTGTTGTACAGTTTAAAATGGCAAGTTTGAGGTTCGTGGGCACAGTAATCGTTCATAGTAAACATCGTTCCTTCGACCACTAATACAACGTTTTTGGCAGATGCTGGTTAACTACATTTGTTCATGCCTATTTGTATGAAAAGAAGTTTAGTACATTGTTGTCTAGATGTGTTTGTAACTATAATGAAATGCAAACTTTATTCAGTGTAAGGAGAGGACACTCAGCAGCTGTTTACACATCTGGATGCAGGAGCACTAGTGTGGGACACCAGAACAACCTTTTTATGGTGTCCCACGCAGGTGCTCCAGTGGATACTAGGGGTCTCTCAATGTGTGAAACTTTAACAAAACAGGTAAGTATTCCAGCTTTGGAAAAGTAAAAAATCATGTCATCAGCTTGGAACTCTACCAAAACAGACAATTTGAGGACACTTCAAAGCAATGTTTCATATTCCTATTTCTTTCCTCAAATATCTGTGTGCTAAGTATACCTTTTTTGTATTCATATAGGGGAGAAAAGAATCGGGACATCTGAGGACACCAGGAACCCCACACCTCATGAAGAAGGGGAACTCCCCATACACCATGAAGATGTGGAATCCGAGGTTCACAAAGTGGGCGAAATGGTGACCACAACAGGTCAATGTCTGAGACCACAGCTTCAGGTAATAGATGTATGCCTGCATATTTATAATACATGGTGTGTTTTTTAATTTTTAGGTGATGTGGATATTGTGGAAGAAGAAACTCACTTCAACGGTGCAAGTGCACAAATTCTGATCAGCAAAATAATGGTGTGCAATCATAAATTAGAGACGGTCAAGGAAAACATCAATGGTGTTGAAAAAAGACTCACCGACTTCAATGATGTTTTAGCCAAAATCTAACAAAAAAAGAAAAATGTCAATGTTGTCGTTATTTTTCATTTTTATATAAATTTTAAAGTCATTTGAAAGACAAATTTTGAAGATGCACACAGTGTGTCAACATGTGCTATCAGCCATTATGGGATATCAATGTACGCGTTTTATAGGTGCAACACCTTCCTCGCAACTAAAGTTAGTGAGAAGAAGGGGTTGCACCCCCGAAACACGTCCACTGATCCCCCATTATGGGATCTAGCATATGTTGACACACTGTGTGTTTTGTGGCTTTAGAAAAATAGATGTAGGGAAAAAACATACACTTTAGTCATGGGATCATGATGGAAATCCACATTTTTTAGTCCAAATTGTGTGCATCTTCAAAATTTGGCTTCTACAGGGGTGACATCACCCTATCTAATGAAGGCAAAATCAACACAGTTTTGACATAATAATGTCTTATATTGCCCTCACTTTATCAAAGTTGAACTTTGTAAGTTCCTGAGTTGTGGATGAGTTCCTGAGTTGTGTATGTGTATGTTATGGTTTTAAACATGCCTATATACTGCTATACTGTCACACATACATGTTATACACGAAAGATTTTGGTTTGTTAAAAACCCTTTTATAATGCACATGTGAATGTGCTTGGAGTAAAATGTTTTATACTCAACAATGTATGGCTTCTTCTTTCAATGCTCAATACCAGTTTTTGGAGTAAGTTGGTGTAGTTACAGTGCCAATGGGGGTTATTTACTAAAGGCAAATCCACTTTGCACTACAAGTGCACTTTCAGTGCAGTTTCAGTGCACTTTCAAGTGCACTTGTAGTGCAAAGTGTATTTGCCTTTAGTAAATAACCCCCACAGTGCTCTAAAATGTGTCCCAATAAGGCCAAGGGACACCAAAAAATCAATTCATGGATTCAAAAATGATTATTTTTATCATTAATGCATTACATACATTAACAACAAAAACATTGTGTGTGTGTAGCAGACCCATAGCACAACATAATAGTTTGCTGAAGAAGAGATTGTCACCTCATGTATCAAATAAGTTACGTTTGCACTATTTAAGAAAATGCCCCCCCCCCCAAAAAAAAAAAAGGCCATTGGAGAACCTAGGAGACAGATAAAAGAAACACAAGCAGTAAATCAAATGACATATGAGTTCAGTTTTTAACAACAAATTTATTTTCCATAGGTTTTAAACAGTATCTGGCATATCAATTGCCCCCCTACCCACGAAGTACTCCAGATAGCTTTGCCGTACTTTGCTGGCACTTTGGGGGGCAAGCCAGGATGGCCAGGTTTAAGTGCCATCATGTTTTTGTCCAGCGAGCCAGCCTCAGTCGCAACTGCGGCCAGATAGTTGGCTGCATTTTTTTCTTAAAATCATGTGCAAAATGCAGCAGCAAAGAATAATGTGGTTTAGTTTATATGCCGCCATATTTATTGCAGTAAGGAAGAGGCGGAACTGGCTGGCCATTATGCCAAAGGCATTTTCAACCACTCTTCTGGCTCTGGCCAGCCAGTAATTAACCTTCCTGGTGGTATGATTATTTCAGATTTTTGCATCTCAAAGCGGTACAATTATTTTGCAAATTTGGCGTTTTATATTGTAGGTCTGTAATTCTTAGCGATAACACACTTATATCTGTCCACCAAGAGTCTAGTGGATATCCCGGGTATGATGAAGTTTGAAACACAAAATCATAAATTATAATATAATAAATAAATATAAGTAATTAAAAAAAAAAATAATATAATAATAATAATAATAATAATAATAATAAAATAAATTTTCCCACGATTCACTATCGCTCAATTCTGCAAGTGTTCTAATTTACTATCGCTGTTTTCTAGCTGGTCTAAAGCCACTTTTGATGTAAAGGGACACTTTTTGCTATGGACAATCTCAAGTTTCCAGGCAGAAAGAACAGTATATAAAATATAAAACTGCATGCAGGGCATGGGCCAAAGCACTGGGGAAAAAAGGGAAGTGAAATGATTTCATACAATACTGTAATCTATAAGATTACAGTACTGTATGTGTTATGATTTTTAAATTTTTTTGAATTTGCCACCAGGCTCTGCCCCCATGCGTCGCGACGCTCGCAGGGAATGGAGCCTGGCACAGAGAGGCTTTGGGCAGAGGACGGAGCCCGCAGACAGTGCGGGGGGACATCGCAGGATCCTGGGGACAAGGTAAGTAACCTGCACCAGGATCCTGAGATGTAATCCTGAGTGTGGCTCGGGGTTACCGCTAATGGTGCTGAAATTTAACCCCAAGATACACACGGGAGTACCATCAGGGAGGCTACAAACCCTCTGGTCCGGGGTGAGGGTCCTCATAGGGAATGGCCGCATATGGTCACCCAGCGCAAATGCTTCATCTGCTCAGTGGGGAATCCTGCTGACAGCTGATGACTCATTAGTTGTTAAGGAAGCGGTGGCCACCCACTCCTTAACAACTGGCTATTCACAATTTGTTAAGGAGAAAAAAAACGCAAAACGCATGAAAAAAAACATAACAAAACACGTTTTTGGTGCTGGTCTATTGAAGTCTATTACAGGCAAAATGCAATCTGCTGTGGAAAAAAAAAGTCCTTGACCCTTTCCAAATATGCAGCAGCTGAAAAATGCATAGAGGTGAATGTGTTCCACCCTGTTACCTGAAACCATGTTAAATGAACTGTAGTGTGTTTCTGCAAACCACAAAATGCACTAAAAGGTGTAAACCTAGCCTTAAGGTGGTTTATGAAATCTGTAATCTCCTGAATTTCATGCTAACTACCGTGGGCTATAGTATGATGGTCGTAATATGCTATAATCTTGGAGAGACTTCATAAGCACCATTTGAGCATGCTTTGGTCATACTGAGCTTAACTTTAATTGCAATTAAATTGGTTTGTACACATTTAATAAATGGTATGAAAAGGATATATTTCTTATCAGAGAGTTTTCATTGAAGTTATGTATTCTTTTATCGATATATCCTTATAAGAGCTGATAGGAGATATTGTAGATTTACAAAAAAAAATGTTTACCTATAGGTATCTCTACTAGAATATACTATGTATACAGAAACCTGTATATGGATCTAAAATGTGCTTTATTCATCATATGCGGCAAATTGAAAAATATAAAACCATAAAGAATTTAGGCTGTTCAGCTCTTTTTACAATCTTCTGATGGATGAAGCACCATGTCAACATTTCATCGCTATTTCTAAAATTTCACTTTCCATCTGAACTGAAAAAAAAATAGATTTCAAAAGTTATTTTAGAATGGGACCGTAGGCAGAACCAGAAATTAACTAATAAAACACAATACAATATACTCAGAGGTGTAACTAGAACCTTCAGGGCTCCGGTGCAAAAAAACATAAAGGGCCCCCCTGACCCCCATCTGGGGACCCCCATGGTGATGAAACACAAGGGCCCAGTCGCAGGTGCACTCTAGGCTTCACACAGAGTGCAGAGTTCAGGGGTACACTAACTACATACAGAGTTCAGAGTTCAGGAGTGCATTATGTATAGAGCGCAGTTTCAGGGAAGTCCTATATACAGAGTGCAGATTTCAGGGGTGCTTTATGAACATAGTGCAGTTCCAGGGGTACCCTTTGCACTGAGTGCAGAGTTCAGGGGTGCACTATGTACAGAGTAAAAGGTTTAGGGGTGCGCTGTGTACAAAATGCAGGGTTTAGTTGTGCTCTTTGCACAGTGTGCAACACCCACTCCCCAACTTGCCTGGCTCTAGTAACTCCCTATGTAGGCAGCCCCAGGCCCATCCTGTGTAGGTGGCACTGTTATACCTCCCTGTGTAGGCCCTCCACTCCACTGTAATGCCCTGTACACAAGGTTGGATTTTCCGACTGAAAATATTCAATGGGAGTTTTTTGTCGGAAATTCCGACACACAAAATTTGGCTCTCAAATTTTCTGACAACAAAATCCATTGTCGGAAATTCTGATCGTGTGTACACAATTCTGACGCACAAAGTTCCACGCATGCTTGGAATCAAGCAGAAGAGCCGCACTGGCTATTGAACTTCAGTTTTCTCGGCTCATCGTATGTGTTGTACGTCACCACCAGGGATGGGCTTTATGTTTGGGTTGAACATGAGTTCGACTCGAACATTGGCTGTTTGCCCGTTCGCCGAATAGCGAACAATTTGGGGTGTTCTCGGCAAATTCGAAAGCCGCGGAACACCCTTTAAAAGTCTATTGGAGAAATCAAAAGTGCTCATTTTAAAGGCTTATTTGCAATTTATTGTCATAAAAAGTGTTTGAGGACCTGGGTCCTGCCCCAGGGGACATGTATCAATCCAAAAAAAAGTTTTAAAAACAGGTGTTTTTTCGGGAGCAGTGATTTTAATAAAGCTTAAAATGAAACAATAAAAGTGAAATATTCCTTTAAATTTCATACCTGGGGGGGTGTCTATAGTATGCGTGTAAAGTAGCGCTTTTTTCCCATGTTTAGAATAGTCTGACAGCATAATGATGTTTCTAAAGGGAAAAAAAAGTCATGAAGTAATAGCGGCTATAGTGAATTGTCGGCTATAGTGAATTGTCAGCTATAGTGAATTGTCTATGGGAGAAAACAAAAGTGCTAATTTAGTGTTTGGGGACCCGGGTCCTGCCCCAGGGGACATGTAGCAATGCAAAAAAAGTTTTAAAAAGGGCCGTTTTTTCGGGAGCAGTGATTTTAATAATGCTTAAAGTGAAACAATAAAAGTGTAATATTCCTTTAAATTTCATACCTGGGGGGTGTCTATAGTATGCCTTTAAAGTGTTGCATGTTTCCCGTGTTTAAAACAGTCTGACAGCAAAATGACATTTCTAAAGGGAAAAAAAAGTCATTTCAAAGTGCTAGCGCTAGTGCCGGCTATAAATTGTCGGTCCGGCAATACACATAAAAGTTAATTGACAAAAATGGCATGGGATTCCCCCACAGCGGAACCCTAAACCAAAATTTAAAAAAAAAAAAAATGCATGAGGGTCCCCCTAAATTCCATACCAGGCCTTTCAGGTCTGGTATGGATATTAAGAGGAACCCCACGCCAAAATTAAAAAAAATGGCGTGGGGGTCCCCCTCAAAATCCATACCAGACCCTTCAGGTCTGGTATGGATTTTAAGGGGAACCCCACGCCAAAATTTAAAAAAAATATGGCGTGGGGCCCCCCAAAAATCCATACCAGACCCTTATCCGAGCCTGCAACCTGGCCGCAGGTAAAGAGGGGGGATGAGAGAGCGCCCCCCGAACTGTACCAGGTAACATGCCCTCAACATTGCAGGGTGCTTTGGGGTAGCCCCCCAAAGCACCTTGTCCCCATGTTGATGGGGAGAAGGGTCTCATCCCCACAACTCTTGCCCGGTGGTTGTCAGAGGGGGCGGGGTCACCCTGTTTATGTAAACAGGTGACCCCGCCCCCTCTGACAACATGGGGAAAGCCATAGGCATATCCCCGTATGTCAGAGAGGGTGGGGTCACCGGGTGGCCCTGCCCTCCATTATATAAGGACTGTCACCTCAACAGAAGCGTCACACAGTGGAACACTCCCACTGAGGCGGATCATGTGGAGGACGAAGGCAGAGAAGCCAGAGGAAGATGCCGGATGAGAAGGCCGGAGAAGGAAGCGGAGGAAGATGCAGGGGAAGAAGAAGATAGAGGAAGAAGAAGAACAACAAAGGAAGACCAGAAGAAAGAAGATGGAAGAAGAAATGGGGAAAGAAGAAGAAATTAATAAAGGAATTGCCAAAAACCATCTCTTGTCTTTTTTAACATTTTTGACACTTTTTTTGTGAAATGGTAGGGGTACATTTGTACCCCATTACCAATTCACACAGGGGGGGCAGGATCTGGGGGTCCCCTTGTTAAAGGGGGCTTCCAGATTCCGATAAGCCCCCTGCCCGCAGACCCCCACAACCACCGGGCAAGGGTTGTGGGGATGAGGCCCTTCTCCCCATCAACATGGGGACAAGATGCTTTTGGGGGCTACCCAAAAGCACCCTCCCAATGTTGAGGGAATGTGGCCTGGTATGGTTCAGGAGTTGGGGGCGTTCTCTCATCCCTCCCTCTTTTCCTGCAGCCTGCCAGGTTGTGTGCTTGGATAAGGGTCTGGTATGGATTTTTGGGGGGACCCCACGCCATATTTATTTTAAATTTTTGTGCGGGGTTCCCCTTAAAATCCATACCAGACTTGAAGGGTCTGGTATGGATTTTGAGGGGGACCTCCACGCCATTTTTTTTAAAATTTTGCCACGGGGTTCCCCTTAATAACCATACCAGACCTGAAGGGCCTGGTATGGAATTTAGAGGGACCCCCACAAATTTTTTTTAAAAATTTTGGTTCGGGCTTCCCCTTTGGGGAAATTCCATGCCGTTTTTATCAATGAACTTTTATGTGTATTGCCGGGCCGACAATTCATTATAGCCGGCACTAGCGCTAGCACTTTTAAATTACTTTTTTCTCCCTTTAGAAATGTCATTTTGCTGTCAGACTGTTCTAAACACGGGAAACATGCGCCACTTTACAGGCATACTATAGATAACCCCCAGGTATGAAATTTAAAGGAATATTACACTTTTATTGTTTCACTTTAAGCATTATTAAAATTACTGCTCCCGAAAAAACGGCAGTTTTTAAAACTTTTTTTGCATTGATACATGTCCCCTGGGGCAGAACCCAGGTCCCCAAACACTTTTTATGACAATAACTTGCATATTAACCCTTAAAATTAGCACTTTTGATTTCTTCCATAGACAATTCACTATAGCCGACAATTCACTATAAATCACAAATGTAAACGTATAATAACACAGAGTGGTACTGTGGATACCTGGACAGTAAAAAAGTGCAGCGTCCTAGAACTAAATTGGCAAAGAAAAAAGGGAGGGACTTTGGACTTTTTAGGCACAGTAACACCAAGTATATCACAAAAATAGTTTATTGAAAAAACATAAACATAAATAAAACACTAATTGTTAAAAAAACACAAATCATCTATATACATGAATACTTAATAAAGTTGTTGCTATACAGAACCATCTATATGTATGAGAACTCGGACATGAGGATAGCCATCCAAGGTAGGTAGAGGTCCGAGAGAGTGGCTGGATAGCAGATCAACAGAAAAAATATTTCATACCAAGAAGGTGCTCAACATGTTACGTGTGCCTTCACGCTTCTTGATGTTCGGAATTTCCGACAAGATTTGTGTGACCGTGTGTAAGATAAGTTTGATTCAACATCCATCGGAAAAAAAACATGGATTTTGTTGTCGGAAAATCCTATCATGTGTACAGGGATCTGTTACATCTGGAAGCCGCTGAGAGCAAAGCTGTCCCATGTAAACACAGAAATCTTCTGTGTTTACAAGTGACAGCAGTGAGCGGAAGCGGAATATGACAGCTGGAGATGGTAGAATGAAGTTTTGCCACATTCTGGCTGCAAAACTGGGTGGGAGGGCCACGTGACAATGCCTACAACGTGGAGCATGCTGCAGGCAGTTATTCAAGGAGCAGAAAATCTTGTGTTCACAGGTACCACCATACCAGGGTTATGCCATGCTCACACTATAGATTACACAGTGCATGGTGTGACTATACTGAACACAACTATGCAGACTTTACTATGCCCACCATACACATCCTATATGGACGTTACACTGTGCACACATGACATGCAGACTACATGCAGCACACATCACACACAGTCTTGTACCCACAGCTCCCCATATATAGACATCTCAGCCCAGGTAAGAAGGTGCAAGGTATAGACCCCCTGTGTTCACACTCTGCAGATGTCTCTCTCTGATTAGACACTGCATACTAATTGCATATAAAACAGCCCTGTGACATGTCTCCCACCACCTCCCCTGCCCCCCCAGGTTCTCACATAGAGAGTGCAAAACAAAAAGTTGCATACCTCCTTCCAGAGCGATACAGCCCTGTACAGTGACAGCAGCCATGTCAAGGACTCCCAGAGGGGCCCGTGTGCCCGGCTGGTTTCCGCACCACTATGTGCAGGGCTGCCACAGTAATGAGGATCGCACTCTGGAATGTTCCATTGCGGCACTCGGTGGAGGGGGTGGTGCGTGGTCTGTGCCTAGTACAAAGCTCCCCGCCTAGCAGGTGTAGAGCTTCCTCCTGTTTCCCCGCACATAGTACTGTTGAAGATAAAAGCAAGATCGCTCTAGGGGAAGCAGAGCCCGCACTGAGAAAAATATTATGATATGATGGAGGGTACTGACAGGGCCCTCCCGCAAGGCCCCCCTGGAGCATGGGGCCCGGTTCCTAGCAGTAACTAAGCACCGCCAGAATGGTGCAGAACAGCCAGGCGGACCCCTGACAGTGGAGAACAGCCAGCCCCCCCCCCCACAGTGGCAGAACTCCAGGGTCCAGTTGCAAGTGTGACTGTTTTGACCCTGGTAGTTCCACCACTGAATATACTGGATTGAAAAAATTACTTTATTATTGGTTTAGATGTAAACAATAAAAATAATTTTTACATTATATGATCCATGAAAGCTTAAAACAGTATTGAACCCAAAACCAAACTAATGCAGCAATCACATCTAAAAATTGGTAAGCTGCAACTTAGTAAATATTTGCTTTTGGGTTTAATTCTGATTTAATCAATACTTGTAACAAGTAATAACATTACATTCAAGCATTTAAACATTAAATTCAACTCAGCCATAACAGCTCAAGTTGCCATAACACTAAAAATGACCATTGTCCCAAATGCCAGACTCAACTAAAAGGAGCTTGGCATCCCACATGCACCACGATCAATTTAATGCAATATTGCAGATCCAGGTCAAAGATATTCAATGCAATATCTGACAGATATATTATCCAGTCTGTAAACACCAGGCAAACCCCCCTTCAAGATCAACATAGCATAAAAGACAAGCTGTCGACCAAAGGCATACAGTAAATTGAGCAATCGCCCTAATAATACATTTCCATATTTTTTCAGGGTGCTTAAATTCATGCACAACCAATCACTGTAAATTGGAAACTATTTCTGAAAACACAAAAATAGCAATACAGGGTGTAAATGGAATTGAATCATACTTAATTTGATAAATACAGTAATATGCAGAGTTTACCTAAAACTAATATCATGACCTTAAAAATAAATGCTATAATATAACGGGTAGACCAGGACAAAGTCTGTCATAAATCATAGCATTTCAGGGATGATTTTTCATACTAATTTTAAAATGATTAGCAAGCGGAATCACGTTAATGCCATAAACTCATTTGAAAATTCTGTAGTTAACCCAAAAAATGAAACATTTTCCCATTATCCATAAATGTAGTTAATACTTGTAACAATCAAAGATGTAGATCAAGTCAACATAAGATTGATAACACATAAGCTTCCAACCACCCAAATGTTTAATAGCAGTTTCAGACAAGCCCAATCTAGTGGCTTCTTGTCACCATTCCGATACAAAACATATGGGGCCGTAATATTGAAATGTTTGAAAATAAGAGCAAGTAAATATTATTTAAGTATAGCCACAAACTAATGTTTGTTCACTCTGATGGATGAGGAGGTGATTATTAAGTGATAGTATCATTCCTAAAAATTGTTTAGTTAATGAAAAGGGTCAAATAGGAGACAAAAAGGGGAAAATCCAATGAGCTTAACAGCTTTACTATTATGTACTACATTCTAAGTAAATCAGCACTGAGTACAGCATTGCAAACCTTAAAACTCATTCTGGGGGAGTAATTTGGAAAGGCAAAAAGGCACAGAAAAAAACAAAGAACATTTGAAGTATCAAGGTCTCATAAAGATTAAAACAAATTGTAGCAGCCGTCCAACAATTCTGAGGTTAAATAACAGGAGTAATAGTTAACCAGGAATCAACAGTAAAATGTGTTTTACAATATCACTTTAAAGCGTGTTTGACAGGGAAAAAGTGTGTACAAGGATGGGTGTTGTTCAATTTAAAGAAAAAAGCAACTTCCAGCAGTATTTTAACGATATGGGAATAAAAATAAGAACATAACATTAGACTATTAAGTACCAATAACACCAAGGATTCTGAAAAACATGGTGGAACAGGAAAAAAGTAAAAAAGTCAAAGGAAGGAGTACAAAAAAGATCACACAGCCGGATTATTGGGAAACATAGAAGGTGCCATTGAGGTTTGCATAGAACTCTGAATAGGATTTTTTGTCAGTGTCAGTCATAACATCCAAATAAAATCAATGAAAGTCAGTGCAGGTCATGGGCCACACTTACCTTTCAGGTGCCAAAGGATTTATGGAAAAAAGTGGAAGATATGTCCGCCTCTATCACCCACTGCTCTGCGCCAGGTTTTACTGAGAGATGTGATGTAGACAAAGCAGCTGCTTAAATAAAATCAACGCATGTATGTAGGCAATAAAATCATAGAAAACACAAACTCCCGATGCCCAAAAAGAGTCTCTTATCACTTATTGCAGCAGCGCTATGTGTCAAGTTGGTCCAGACACATGAAGAAAAAACATTAATGATTAAGGAGATCCAGGAAAGTTCAAATAGCTGTGTTCTACTGTAGTGGAGAGCTTCTTTCACCAAGGATAATCACCACGTGCAGGGGACATCTCCTCAATGAAATTACACTCACCAAAAAAACAGCATACATAAGCCTTTATGATAACCGCTTTCCTTCTCCTTCATCCAACCACCAGATGTCAGTCATATTCTTAGTTGATACCGCATTACATATGGGAGGAATGAAATAACCATATAGTGTAATATTGCTAAAATAATTTTATTCAAGCTTTAAAAGTATTCCCCCTTTGTTAACATGCGTACCAGATATGCAATAAAAACGAGCATTTGTTAAAAGTGCACTGTGCCTACTTATCCCGTCTCTGGGAGGTCCTCTGGAACGTTTACTGGATACAAGAGCCAAGCCTACTTCCTTGTTCCTCACAGGTGCGTGGAACGCACACGTCACTTCCGGTGAATTACTTCCCTGACACGTTTCATCACTTCCGGACGTCGTCTGAGAGCGTAATCCACCTTCTGAATAGCCAGTATTTATGTAGGTGACAATTGCGCCGGCCAATCATGTGAGCCCTGCTGACCAGACCACACCCCGCATGTGATCATGCTCTGAGAGCTGTCAGCAATGGGGGATACAAGCTTAATCACACCATTGGCTTAGCTGAATACTATTGGCCACCGCAACCTTGTCATCACTGGTCATAAAATGGAAGCTGACACATCAAGCCGTTACTGGAGTTAGCATTATCATATGTAATTTTAGCAAGCGGATCTGTTTTTTTTATATAAAAGTTATGGTATAATGTCCGCTAACTGCAGGATAATGTACATCCTAAACCTGATCACGGCAAGCGTGTCAATCTAGTGAGATGTAATTGTATCCCGTATACAGATGCCTCATATTTTACTATCAACATAAATGTATTCTGTAAACATGCATATAAAATATCGAGCACAATCCACGGGTAATGATAAAAATTGCAGCACTAATGTTATTAATATCATGCTGCCCTAAAATATAAATCATATATGGCAAATATAGATACCTATACACTATTAAGATTATCTACAATTAGAGTATGACCTACTTATAATTTAGAAAACATATAATAATATATAAAATGATAAATATGTAAAACCTTATATATAAAACACAAGACACAAAATCAAAAATATCACTTCAATTCTGCCACTCTATTTGAAACTACTTTAAAACTCTGTCTAAAACCAATTTGAATCCCTATAACACAGATTATTTGTGATTATATATACCGGCCAGTGTTATATGTCGCTACTTTGAGCTCCTAAAACCCATTATGTGTCACTAATAAAGCAATTAATGTCCAGCTCAATGTTGAGACCCCTGGGGGAGAGCACATCCACAGAATGGATCCACCAAGTCTCACGTTTAGATAATTTGCGGATGCGATTCATACCTCGCCAATGGGTTTGTAGATGTTCAACCCCCCAAAATTCCAACCCCGCTGGATTCCTGTTGTGTTTCAACTTAAAATGTAATGAAACATTGTGGTCTTTGTAGCCAATTTTAATGTTGTTGATATGCTCAGAGATTCTGATTCGTAGCAGTCTCTTTGTGCGGCCTATAAAAATAAGACCGCAAGGGCACCTGAGGGCATAGACCACATAAGTGCTATTGCACGTTATAAATTGTTTGATGTCGAAAGAACGATCATTAACAGGTGACACAAAATTTTCAATTCCCCTCAGTGGTCTAGCGACTTCTCTGCATGCTTTGCATTTTCTGCAGGCAAAGAATCCGTTTCGGTCCCAGAATGACTGAGGGCTTTCAGGAGGGTCTATAACCTTTTTTACCACTTTATCACCAAAATTCGTGGTTTTTCTTTAGATAAATTGAGGTGTAGGTGGAAGTACGGTAGTGAGTTTCTTGTCCATTAGGAGTATATGCCAGTGCTTTTTAAAAATCTCCTCCACTTCCTTATACTGAGAATGGAATTGGGAAATGAAGCCCCATTCTTTACTACGGTTTTTCTTATTCATCAAGGGTGCATCTGAACTCCCCTGATCCGTCTCTTGTAAACACAATGTTCTTGGCAGGGCTGCTACTTCTTCCACCACTTTTTTGAGAGTCTCAGGTTTGTACCCCTTAGCTTCAAACCTCTCAGTTAAGATTTTGGACTGTAGAAAGAATTCTGCTTCTTCAGAGCAATTTCTTTTTACTCTCATGATTTGACCCTTTGGAATATTTTTGAGCCATAGGGGATGATGGCCACTGGAAATGGGTAAATAACTATTCCTATCGGTTTTCTTAAAAAATACCTTTGTTTCTAACTTGTCATTTTGTCGATATATGGTCACATCAAGGAAATTAATCGTATCTCTATGCCAATTAGAGGTCAAGACTATATTGTTCTCATTCCGATTTAAAACTTGTAAAAATGATTCTAATGACTCTGGTGATCCAACCCAGATAAAAAGCAGGTCGTCAATGAATCATTTATAAAAAATCGATTCAGGACGTTGTTCTCTGAAGATGATTTTATCTTCCCACTCAGCCATAAAAAGATTTGCGATGCTGGGCGCGAATTTCGCGCCAATCGCAACACCTCTCTGTTGTGTATAAAAATTCCCAGCGTACCAAAAGTAATTGTGACTGAGGCAAAAATCGAGAGCATTTCTCAAAAAAACTTTTTGATTGTGGGGAAGGTCATCCCTTTGAGATAAAGCCCAATTTAGCGCCAGCAGGGCATCATCGTGCTGTATAATGGAATCTAACGGATCTAACGAATACAAAATACAGAATATTGATCTAACGGATAAACCACAGGCCCTTTTGGTCACAGCAGATGTTGCATCTCTGTATTCCATTATACATTCTCAGTATAAGGAAGTGGAGGAGATTTTTAAAAAGCACTGGCATATACTCCTAATGGACAAGAAACTCACTACCATACTTCCACCTACACCTCAATTTATCTATAGAAAAACCACGAATTTTGGTGATAAAGTGGTAAAAAAGGTTATAGACCCTCCTGAACGCCCTCAGTCATTCTGGGACCGAAATGGATTCTTTGCCTGCAGAAAATGCAAAGCATGCAGATAAGTCACTAGACCACTGAGAGGAATTGAAAATTTTGTGTCACCTGTTAATGATCATCCTTTCGACATCAAACAATTTATAACGTGCAATAGCACTTATGCGGTCTATGCCCTCAGATGCCCTTGCGGTCTTATTTATATAGGTCGCATGAAGAGACTGCTACGAATCAGAATCTCTGAGCATATCAACAACATTAAAATTGGCTACAAAGACCACAATGTTTCATTACATTTTAAGTTGAAACACAACAGGGATCCAGTGGGGTTGGAATTTTGGGGGGTTGAACATCTACAAACCCATTGGCGAGGTATGAATCGCATCCGCGAATTATCTAAACGTGAGACTCGGTGGATCCATTCTGTGGATGTGCTCTCCCCAGGGGTCTCAACATTGAGCTGGACATTAATTGCTTTATTAGTGACACATAATGGGTTTTAGGGGCTCAAAGTAGCGACATATAACACTGACCGGTATATACAATCACAAATAATCTGTGTTATAGGGATTCAAAGTGGTTTTAGACAGAGTTTTAAAGTAGTTTCAAATAGAGTGGCAGAATTGAAGTGATATTTTTGATTTTGTGTCTTGTGTTTTATATATAAGGTTTTACATATTTATCATTTTATATATTTATTATATGTTTTCTAAATTATAAGTAGGTCATACTCTAATTGTAGATAATCTTAATAGTGTATAGGAATCTATAGTTGCCATATATGATTTATATTTTAGGGCAGCATGATATTATTAACATTAGTGCTGCAATTTTTAACATTACCCGTGGATTGTGCGCAATATTTTATATGCATGTTTACAGAATACATTTATGTTGATAGTAAAATATGAGGCATCTGTATACGGGATACAATTACATCTCACTAGATTGACACGCTTGCCGTGATCAGGTTTAGGATGTACATTATCCTGCGGTTAGCGGACATTATACCGTAACTTTTATATCAAAAAGATCCGCTTGCTAAAATTACATATGATAATGCTAACTCCAGTAACGGCTTGATGTGTCAGCTTCCATTTTATGACCAGTGATGACAAGGTTGCGGTGGCCAATAGTATTCAGCTAAGCCAATGGTGTGATTAAGCTTGTATCCCCCATTGCTGACAGCTCTCAGAGCATGATCACATGCGGGGTGTGGTCCGGTCAGCAGGGCTCACACGATTGGCCAGCGCAATTGTCACCTACATAAATACTGGCTATTCAGAAGGTGGATTACGCCCTCAGACGACGTCTGGAAGTGACGAAACGCGTCAGGGAAGTAATTCACCGGAAGTGACGTTTGCCTTCCACGCACCTGAGAGGAACAAGGAAGTAGGCTGGCTCTTGTATCCAGTAAACGTTCCAGAGGACCTCCCAGGAGACGGGATAAGCAGGCACAGTGCACTTTTAACAAATGCTCGTTTTTATTGCATATCTGGTACGCATATTAACAAAGTGGGAATACTTTTAAAGCTTGAATAAAATTGTTTTAGCAATATTACACTATATGGTTATTTCATTCCTCCCATATGTAATGCGGTATCAACTAAGAATATGACTGACATCTGGTGGTTGGATGAAGGAGAAGGAAAGCGGTTATCATAAAGGCTTATGTATGCTGTTTTTTGGTGAGTGTAATTTCATTGGGGAGATGTCCCCTGCACGTGGTGAATATCCTTGGTGAAAGAAGCTCTCCACTACAGTAGAACACAGCTATTTGAACTTTCCTGGATCTTCTTAATCATTAATGTTTTATGTTTAATTAATGTATGTAATTAATGTATGTTTCATGTGTCCGGACCAACTTGACACATAGCGCTGCTGCAATAAGTGATTAGAGACTTTATTGCCTACATACAAGCCAAAGGATTTATAACAAATAATTTGACATTCACCAAATACATGTGGACAGTCATTGGAATCTGATGGCCTAATGAAAAAAAAGTCTAGATAATGTACTACAATATTAACTAAATTAAAAATGAATTATTACCCATCCTAAAAAGTGGATAACATTTTAAAATAATGACAAGACAAGAAAAATTCTATAGGTAGACAGTTGTCATAAAAATACCAATAGAGTTGGACCGAAACCCCCACCCCGTTTGGTTTGCGCCATAGGTGTGCGCAGCCTATTGCATTAGGGTGTGCACCCCAAATGTATTAAAACATGGACAGTGTTAGTAGAGCAGTGGATGGTGTCAGTAGAGCAGTGGACTTGTCAGTAGGGCAGTGGATGGTGTCAGTAGTTTTTTATATTTACTTCCTGTATTCATTTATTATTCTTTACAATTTTTTAGGAGCCCTGTTGGGGGCTTTGGTGAAATATCAGCAGCGGGAATCTGCGCCGCACTGGGTGATTAGGATGTACCCAGGAACACCCGGCACACCCCCTTCGCATGCCTATGATTTGCGCCAGAACTCTCGAACATCAGACCCAGAATTGCGAAACCTTAGTAAAGCCTATAACACCCAAACTAGAAAAATCAACCCCCTATTTTCAAGGCTTTATATGCAAGTTATTGGCCAAAAAAGGGTATGGAGGCCTGGGTATTGCCCTGGGGGACATGTACCAATGCAAATATTTTTTTTTTAAATATTGTTTTTTAAAGGAGCAGTGGTTTTAATGATGCTTAATATGAAACAATAAAAATGAAAAATCCCTTTAAATATAGTGCCTGGGGGGTCCCCTTAGTCTCCCTGTAAAGTGGCACATCTGTATCGTGTATAGAGCCTGCTGCAGCAAAACTGACATTTATAAAGAAAAAAAATGACATTTAAATGGATTTTCCCATGCTGCAAGCTTTCTTTATTTTGTAAACAACAGCTTTGGGAGCCAGTCAGTATGATGAGGCCACAATTTATTGACTTGGAACAAGATTAGAGTTTTTTGGATAAATTCTGTCTCTTTAGCAGACTTTGGGTGGAAATAACAAAGTTTTGCACCACAGTGAGCAAGCCTTATGTGAAGAAGCCAGATTATAGTACACTAAGGCCAAGATTAACATTTTTTTTTAGATAAAGCTTGGTGTCTCTTTCGCAGACTTTGGATAGAAGAACCAGGTGTGGAACAATTGGGCTTTGGGTGTTGGTGGTGCCTTTACAACATAACCCTATAGAGGTACTCTTGATGAAAGCAAGAATTGGCCTTGTTAAAAAAAATGAAATTATATGCACCTGTCAAACAAGTATGGAAAAATTGGGCTTTGGGTGTTGGTGGTGCCTTCACACTATAACCCTATAGAGGCATTCTTGATAAAAGCAAGAATTGGCCTTGCTGTAAAAAAATAAAATTATACGCACCTGTCAAACAGGTGTGGAAAAATTTATCTTTGGGTGTTGGTGGTGCCTTCACAATGTAACCCTATAGAGGTGAAAAGCAAGAATTGGCCTTGCTGTAAAAATATGAATTCATATGCACTTGTCAAACAGGTGCAGAAAAAGTGTGGGTGTTAGTTGTGCCCATGAAACCTATACTAAAAAATTACTTCAAGATACAATCTGAAGAAATAGGGACTGGGAACCTGCCATTGTGGTACAGCACATTCAGCAATTTTACAGAAAGGGGCAGAATCCAACAGACAGAAAGGGATGAGTTGTAAAGCCAGCAATTTGGACAAGCTGGAATTTAGACGTTGGGCATGTGGGTGGCACGGAGTGTATTTTTTTCCGCTGCAGCAGCTGGGGCAGAGAAATCTGCCTGCTATACTCTACAGCTGGTGGTGTGCTGCTGGCAGATGTGTTGCAATGACCGGTGATACCCTTTTCTATACCATCATTTCTGTCATTGGAGGCTGCTGAGAGGTCATGAGATGTAGCCGGGGTAGACATGAAAGGTGAGGAGTGAGGAGGAGAAGAATTGTGCACCTTTTGTGTGGCTTTCAGGTGCACTTGCCAACGGGCTCAGCGGTGGGAGGTTAAATGCCTTTGCAAGCATGTGGTACCAAAATGGCTGGTGTTTTTGCCACATTTGATCTGCTTGTACCCAAGTAAATCGATCAATCAACTTGGTACATTAATGGTTCGAATCTTGCTCGGTTCCTGCTGAACCGTCTGAGATTCGAACATTATATGGCCGGCCCTAGCCAGTAATGCAGATCTACTAAATTAGCTTAAGCTATTGAAGGCATCGTGAAACAAAGAATATGAAATGGAACATAACACAGGGTCAATATTATCATTAAGAAAAAAGCCTTTGGGATAGGACAAATGGTGTAAAAATATAAAAGATTTTGGATCCTTCTTGGGAAATAATCCCAAAGAAGAAATCTTGAAACTAGGAAATGGAGGTGAAGAGAAAGGGCAAGCTACCCTCCCTTTCGTAACCATAAATATTTTACTACTACACATTTACTACTCACTACATCGATGTAATGAGAATCAGAAGATAAATTATCAAAAACAGTAAATCTAATGTATAACCAAAAAGAGACATCTATATTTAAGGGAGCTGTCATCTGTTGGTAACATTTCTTGAGTTTTCACAACAGTGATTTCTTTTGATAAAAAGGTCATTGGGCTGTTGCTGCTTCATACTAGCCAATTTTCTAAAACAATGGGAAGCAGAATGGGCCCCACAACAAAATGCTCATTCAGGCTTGCATTTGCAAGAATTGGGCTGGTGACTTAAAGCTGAAACAAAACTCTTTTTTATCAAAAGCAGCTAAATGGCATATTCAGCCACAATAAAATGTCCTTTGTGCCCCACTGTAAATTCTTGTGAACCTAAAGCTTTTAAAGGAATGATTCTTCATTAAAAAACCTCAATACAATATTAAAAATATGTAGGAGCATGGCCAATACCAATTTGAGAGGTAGAAATAGTGTTGTTAGGAATAGGGTCCAACCTTTTATTTATCTCCTCCCCCATCAGCTCTAGCAGGAGATGTGGAAGAAATTTTAGATTTAAATTTGCCAACTACAACCCCTGGCAAAAAGTATGGAATTACCACTCTTGGAAAATGTTCATTTAATTGTTTGATTGTGTAGAAAAAAACTAATCACAGACATGCCTCAAAACTATTTAATTTAACATTCCAACCTTCTGGCTTTAAGAAACACTTTAACAAACTAAAAAAGAAAGAAAACTGTAGTCAATTGCAACTGTTTTTGCAGATCAAGCAGAAGAAAAAAAATGGCATCACTAAATCCTGAGGAAAATAGTATGGAATAGTATGGAATGACTGTGTACTTTAACCCCTTAAGGACCAGCCGTCGCAGTTATCCTGCAGCAGGTTGTCTCCTGGGCAAATCGCTGTCATGTCACTTTAAGACCTCTAGGGGCACACAGGCACTGCCTGAGGCGCAACGCCAGAGCCGATGAGTGTGGCCGGATGCCACGTTGTAAGCTGGGCACCTGCAATTACTCCTGAGAGCAACAGAACAGAGATCTGTCCATGTAAACAGATGAGAGGAGAGGCAGATCTGCTGTCCCTAGTGATTAGGAACAGCGATTGGTCTCCTCCTCCAGGCAGTCCCATCCCACCACAGTTAGAAACAGTCCCTAGGGAACACATTTACCCCTTGATCGCCCCCTAGTGTTAATCCCTTCCCTTCAAGTGACATTTATATAGTAATCAGTGGCTATTTTTAGCTCTGATCATTGTATAAATGTCAACGGTCCCAAAAAAGTGTCAAAAGTGTCCAATCTGTCTGCCGCAATGTCGCAGTCCTGCTAAAAATCGCAGATCACCGCCATTACTAGTAAAAAAAATTAATAATAAAAATGCCATAAATCTATCCCCTATTTTGTAGACGCTATAACTTTTGTGCAAACCAGTCAATATACGCTTATTCGATTTTTTTACCAAAAATATGTAGAAGAATATATATCGGCCTAAACTGATGAAAATATTTTTTGGGGGGATATTTTTATAGCAAAAAGTAAAAAAAAAGTCAAGAAAGAAAAGGAAGACATCAAAGCGTCAAGATAGAAAACTTAAAGAAATATGCCTTGAAAACAGAAAATTCACAACAAAACAAATGAGGAACAAATGGTCAGAAACTGGAGTCAATGTCTGTGACCGAACTGTAAGACATCGGCTAAAGGAAATTAGATTTACGTACAGAAAAGCCAAACGAAAACTATCATTAACACCTAAACAGAAAAAAATAAGGTTACAGGGGGCTAAAGAAAAGGACTGGATGACTAGATGAAAGTGATATTCAGTGATGAATCACAAATCTGCATTGGGAAGGGTGATGATGCTGGAACTTTTGTTTGATGCCGTTCCAATGAAATGTATGAAGATGACTGCCTGAAGAAGAAAACATGCACATTTTCACAATCATTGATGATATGGGATTGCATGTCAGGTAAAGGGGGAGATGGAAGTCATTAAATCTTCAATAGATGCACAAGTTTATATTGATATTTTGGACACTTTTCTTATTCCATCAATTGAAAGGATGTTTGTTGATGATGGCATAATTTTTCAGGATGATAATGCCTCCTGCCATAGGGCAAAAGCTGTGAAAACTTTCCTTTAACCACTTCAGCCCCGGAAGAATTTACCCCCTTCCTGACAGCACTTTTTGCGATTCGGCACTGTGTCGCTTCAACTGACAATTGTGTGGTCATGCGACGTGGCTCCCAAACAAAATTGACGTCCTTTTTTTTCCCACAAATAGAGCTTTCTTTTGGTGGTATTTGATCACCTCTGCGGTTTTCATTTTTTGCACTATAAACAAAAAAATAGCAACAATTTTGAAAAAAACGCATTATTTTTTACTTTTTGCTATAATAAATACCCCCCAAAAATAATTAAAAAATACATTTTTTTTCCTCAGTTTAGTCCGATACGTATTCTTCTACATATTTTTGGTAAAAAAAAAATCACAATAAGCGATCATTGATTGGTTTGCACAAAAGTTATAGCGTTTACAAAATAGTAAATGCCATAGTTTTATGGCATTTTTATTAATAATTTTTTTTTACTAGTAATGGCGGCGATCAGTGATTTTTATTGTGACTGCGACATTATAGCGGACACAATGGACATTTTTGACACATTTTTGGGACCATTGTCATTTATACAGCAATCACCGCTATAAAAATGCACTGATTCCTGTGTAAATGACACTGGCAGTGAAGAGGTTAACCACTAGGGGGCGGGCAGGGGTTAAGTCAGTACTAGGGAGTGTTTTCTAACTGTAGGGGGGATGGGCTAGCTGTGACACGTCACTGATCTCTGCTCCAGATCACAGGGAGCAGAGATCAATGACACTGTCACTAGGCAGAACGGGGAGATGCTTGTTTACATCAGCATCTCCCTGTTTGTCCTCTCCATGAGGCGATTGCGGGTAACCCCGCGGCGATCAAGTCCGTGGGACCCACGACCCGACTCACGGAGCTCCCGGCCGGCGCACGTGCACGCGCACGCAATGGCACGGTGGGGAATTCAAATGGGATTTACAGGTACGCCCATTTGCCCAGCCGTGCCATTCTGCCGACGTACATCGGCGTGCGCCGGTCGGGAAGTGGTTAAGAAAGACATATAATGTCAATGGCATGGACTAAAAAGACATTAATCCAATTGAAAATCTATAGTGGAAATAAAAAGATAATGGTCCATGACAAGACTCCAACCAGCAAAGCTGATCTGGCAACTATGGATGGCCGAACGGACCCCTGTTCGGTTCGCATCAGAACTTCCGAATACCGCGAAAGTTCGGACCCGAATAACGAACCCCATTAAAGTCAATGGGACCCGAACTTCAAAAATCAAAAGTGCCCATTTTGAAAGCTTATATGCAAGTAATTGGGCATACAATGGTTATAGGGGTCTGGGTCCTGCCCTGGGGGACATGTATCAATTAAAAAAAAGTTTGTGAAAAACGTCATTTTTAAATGAGCAGTGATTTTTTAATTTTTAAAGTGAAAGTATAAAAATGAACAATTCCTTCCACTATAGTGCCTGGGGGGGGGGGGGGTCCCCTTAGTCTACCTATAAAGTGGCAGATCTGTAACATGTCTAGAATCTGCTGCAGTAATAATTGCATTTATAAAGCCACAAAAATGAAATTTTCCCTGCAAGCTGCCTTTATTTTGCTCAGCAACAGCTGGGGAGCCAGTGTATATGATGAGGCCACAATATAGTGCACTAGGAACAAGATTAGACATTTTTTGGATACATTCTGGCGTCACTTTGACTTTGGATAGAAGTAACGGGTGCGGAAAAATTGGGCTTTGGGTGTCGTTGGTGCCTTCCCATCGTAACCCTATAGAGGTTCTCTTGATGAAAGCGAGAATTGGCTTTGCTGTAAAAAATTGCAATGATATGCACCTGTCAAACAGGTGCAGAAAAATTACTCTTCGGGTGTTGGGGGTAATTCCCACCGTAAACCTATAGATGTGCTCTTGATGAAGGCAAAAAAATTGCAATGATATGCATATGGTTGGTGTTTTTACCACGTTTGATGTGCCTGAGACACAGTTTGCAGATAGCAACAGTGCGATCTGCTGCAGAAGTGCTGAAAAAGGCTCAGACAGCTGAGCTTTGGGGAGTGGGCCAGGAGATAACAGCTGCAGAATGTGATAGAATAGGGTGGCTGCTCTCTACTCTTTCTTGATGTCGGCCTTCTTGGGGTTGTGCCGCCTCACCTTCAGTTTCCTCCTCTGCTCTATCTGGCACCCCATCAGTGACCTCATCATCATCGTCTCCATCTCCTCCATCTTCATCATTACCACTGGAGACAACTTGGCAATATGCTGTGGCTTGGGGAACATGAATGCCAATTTGTCTACCAGTGTTCCTCCCTCTCTCTAGGCTCATGTTCCTGTCATCCTCAACCTCAGAACCAACATCTAAATCCAGTAATGGCTGGGCATCATCAAGGAGCAAGTGGCTGACGCTGTGGTTAAATAACTCAGCTGACTATGGCAGGAATAGATGTGGACAAGGAGGCAGGTTTATCCACTCTGGCAACTGCAGGGGACTGCACACTTGTCTCTGCTTGCATGACAGAGGATGAGGAGGATTAGGAAGGTTTAGTAAGCCAGTCCACCATCTCCTCTGCATGCTGTGGCTGGATAGCATGGGCAAACTCACTAAACAGAGGAAATGATGCCCTGCCTGAGGACTGACCACCACGTCCACCTTTTCCTGTGGACACATTTGTTGCTGGCCCCCTTACAGTGCCAAGGGAACGTCTGCCTCTCCTTGTTGTCCGCCCAGACATTATTGGGAGGAAGCGGGCAGTGCTTATAAGCAAATGTAAAAACGAAGTTGAAATCTGTACGTAGATGCACTTTAATCAATGTAAAGAGGTGTTTGATGCACTTTGAGTACTCACACTACACAGACACACTCCACGGATACACTATAATATACTTCAATATAATGCGCCAAATGTACAGTGACGCACAGAACTATATGGCGTTAAACTGGCAGTAACGCACACATAACAATATGGTGTTAAACTGTCAGTAACGCACACAGAACTATATGATGTTAAACTGACAGTAACGTACCCATAACTACATGGCGTTAAACTGGCAGTAATGCACACAGAACTATATGGCGTTAAACTGGCAGTAATGCACACAAAATTATATGGCGATAAACTGGTAGTAACGCAGACAGAAGTAAATGGTGTTAAACTGGCAGTAACGCAATCAAATAGATGGTGTTCAACCGTCACTACACTGACGCTATCTGAACTGTCCCTACTCTAGCTATACACTAATGTAAAGATCACTGACACGGTCTCACTACACTACAGTGAAACTATCAGAGCTGTCCCTACTCTAGATGCACACTATGCAACGCTGAATGATGGTTCCCCTCACTACACTCACACTATCCCTAGACTGACACTAAACTAATATTCTGCACTGAAAATTGAAGCAAAATAGCACAGTATAGCACACTAACTAACTAATAGCATCAAACAGAGCCCTTCTATTGAAAGAATACTTTTATACTGTGGGGCAGGAATGAGCCATGATTGGATAAAGTCCTGATAACAGTGTCCAGTCACAACTCTGACAGTGCTCTGTAGCCTGATTGGCTGAAGCTTTCACTGCTTCAGCCAATCAGGGCTTGCAATGCACTGTTTAGCGCCGCAATGCATTGTGGTTGGTTCGGGGGCGAACAAATGGTTGAACGGCCTGTTTGTTGGGCTGTTCGTCGAACGTCTGAACAGTGAAAGTTTGGCCCAAACTTATGCTTGGGCCGAACCATTCGCCCATCCCTACTGGCAATTGCAATAAGAGAAAGTTGGAGTTGGATTGATGAAGAATACTGTTTGTTTAAGGTTAAATCCATGCTTCAGAAAATGAATGCTATTATAAAAGCCAGAGGTGGTGCAACAAAGTACTAGTGGTGTACTGTAGTGTTTTTTTTTTTTTTCATGATTCCATAATATTTTCCTTAGAATTTAGTGATTCCATATTTTTTTTTCTCTGCTTGATCTGCAAAAACAGTTGCAATTGACTACAGTTTCTTTATTTTTTTTATTTTTTAAGTGTTTTTTAAAGGTTGGAATGTTAAATGAAAATAGTTTTGAGGCATGTCTGTGATTATTTTTTTTTTCTACACAATTAAACAATTGAATGAACATTTTCCAAGAGTGGTGATTCCATACTTTTTTCCAGGGGTTTTTAATGTAGAGAAAGTACAAGCAAATGCCAGTAATTTAAATCACAAAAACTAGAACAGAAAAAGAGCCTGAACATTAAGCATTTGGTACTGGCTCCTGCATTCCTAAGTACTGCTGCTCCAGGATTCACATCAGCCTTTCCAGCGCACTTCATTAGCTCGCTGAAGAAAGCTTTTATGGTGATAAAAGAGGGAATGGAGACCAGCAGATGCTCTTGTGTGAGATACATTGCTCTGGATTAACCACTGGCAGATCTTCCACCGTACCTATACTGCGACAGGGCATCTACTCTGTGCCAGTTTACGTACCTAGTAAGTGATCTGACACTTCCGGATCTGGGGCACGTGTGCTTGATGTCCGCTGGCACCTGCCGATGCTTTGGTACACAGGCAGAATGGCAGTCTGCATATGTAAACAATGCAGATTGCCATTCTGTCAGTACAGAAGGCATGTATTCTGTGTTCCTGTAAAGCAGGGACATCGATTCATGCCTTCTACTAGTATAAACACCTCCCCCACTACTCTGAAGCACAAGCTAGGCACACATTTAACTCTTTGATCGCCCCTGATGTTAACCCCTACCAAAGCCAGTGTCATTAGTACAGTGACAGTGCATATTTTTTAGCACTGATCGCTGTATTCGTTTCACTGGTCCCCAAAAAGTGTCAGTTAGTGTCCCATTTTTCCACCGCAATATCACAGTCCCGCTATAAGATGCTGATCACTGCCATTACTAGTAAAAAAAAATAAAAATATCCCATAGTTTGTAGACACTATAACTTTTGAGCAAACCAATCAATATATGCTTATTGGGATTTGTTTTACCAAAAATATGTAGCAGAATACATATTGGCCTAAATTGATGATTGATTGATTTTTTTTTACATTTTTTTTATTGGATATGTTTTATAGCAGAAAATAAAAAATATAGTTTTTTTTTTTCAAACTTGTGGGCTTTTATATATATATAAATATAATATAAATATATAAATATATGTTTATAGCACAAAAAATAGAAACCTCAGAAGTGATCAAATACAGCCAAAAGAAAGCTCTATTTGTAGGAAAAAAAGGACATACATTTTATTTGGGTACAGTGTTGCACGACCGTGCGATTGTCAGTTAAAATAACACAGTGCTGTATTGCAAAAAAAAAAAGCCTGGTCATTAGGGATGAGCTCGATGTTTGAGTCGAACGTAAGTTTGACTCGAACATCAGGTGTTCGCCCGTTCACCAAACAGCAAACATTATGGGGTGGAATGCCCCATAATGCACTGTGAGATCAGAGTGCATTGCTGTATGATGATTGGCCAAAGCATGCACCTGACCTGCATGCTTTGGCCAATCACAGCACGTTCTACTGAGAGAGCAGGGTGCCTTTGGCCAAACATGGCTCAGGGGTACTAAGTCCACGTCCCACACTATATAAGACTGCTTACATAGAGGCCACGTGTTGTGTTGTTGGCGTGGATGGAGAGATAGCTTGAATTAGATTAAGCAGGCAGGTTACTTAGTTAGTGGCAGTGTATTTGATATATATATATATATATATATATATATATATATATATATACAGTAACAGAAGTGAGTACACCCCTCACATTTTTGTAAATTTTTTATTATATCTTTTCATGTGACAACGCTGAAGAAATTGCACTTAGCTACAATGTAAAGTAGTGTGTGTGTACAGCTTGTATAACAGTGCAAATTTTCTGTCCCCTCAATATAACTCAACACACAGCCATTAATCTCTAAACCGCTGGCAACAAAAGTAAGTACTGTACACCACTAAGTGTAAATGTCCAAATTAGGTTCAATTAGCCATTTTCCCTCCCCGATGTCATGTGACTCGTTAGTGTTACAAAGTCTCAGGTGTGAGTGGGAGGCAGGAGTGTTAAATTTGGTGTTATCACTCTCACTCTCTCATACTGGTCATTGGAAGTTCAACATGGCACCTCATGGCAAAGAACTCTCTGAGGATCTAAAAAAAAGAATTGTTGCTCTACATAAAGATGGCCTAGGCTAAAAGAAGATTGCCAAGACCCTGAAACTGAGCTGCGGCATGGTGGACAAGACCATACAGCGTAACAGGACAGTTTCCACTCAGAACAGGCTTCGCCATGGTCGACCAAAAAGGTTGAGTGCACATGCTCAGCGTCATATCCAGAGGTTGTCTTTGGGAGATAGACGTATGGGTGCTGCCATAAGTGCTGCCAGCATTGCTGAGGAGGTTGAAGGGGTGGGTGGTCAACCTGTCAGTGTTCAGACCATACGCTGCACACTGCATCAAATTGGTCTGCATTTCTGTCGTCCCAGAAGGAAGCCTCTTCTAAAGATGATGCACAAGAAAGCCCGCATACAGCTTGCAAGACAAGCAGACTAAGCACATGGATTACTGGAACCATGTCCTGTTACCTGATGAGACCAGGATAAACTTATATGGTTCAGATGGTGTCAAGCGTGTGTGGCAGCAACCAGGTGAGGAGTACAAAGATAAGTATGTCTTGCCTACAGTCAAGCATGGTGGTGGGAGTGTCATGGTCTGGGGCTGCATGAGTGCTGCCAGCACTGGGGAGCTACAGTTTATTGAGGGAACCATTAACACCAAAATGTACTGTGACATACTGAA
The DNA here is from genome assembly GCF_042186555.1 of Aquarana catesbeiana. NCBI lineage: Eukaryota > Metazoa > Chordata > Amphibia > Anura > Ranidae > Aquarana > Aquarana catesbeiana. The sequence goes on from NC_133327.1 coordinate 379,207,250, forward strand.
GCAGAGCATGATCCCCTCCCTTCGGAGACTGGGCCGCAGGGCAGTATTTCAACGTGATAGCGACCCCAAACTCACCTCCAAGATGACCACTGCCTTGCTAAAGAAGCTGGGGGTAAAGATGGACTGGCCAAGCATGTCTCCAGACCTAAACCCTATTGAGCATCTGTGGGGCATCCTCAAATGGAAGGTGGAGGAACGCAAGGTCTCTAACATGCACCAGCTCTGTGATGTCATCATGGGGGAGTAGAAGAGCACTCTCTCCCTCTTGGGCTGGTGAACTCCATGCCCAAGGGGGTTAAGGCAGTGCTGGAAAATAATGGTGTCCACACAAAATATCAAAATATTGACACTTTGGGCCCAATTTGGACATTTTCACTTAGGGGTGTACTCACTTTTGTTGTCAGCATTATTGGCTGTGTGTTGAGTTATTTTGAGTGGACAGCAAATTTACACTGTTATACAAGCTGCACACTCACTACTTTGTAGCAAAGTATCATTTCTTCAGTGTTGTCACATGAAAAGATATAATAAAACATTTACAAAAATGTGAGGGGTGTACTTTTGTATGTATATACAGTCTAGTGTATATATATATATATATATATATATATATATATATATATATACTAGACTATATATATATATTAATGAATACACTGCCTGTAAACCACGGAATGCACTGTACAGTATCTCACAAAAGTGAGTACACCCCTCACATTTTTGTAAATATATTATTATATCTTTTCATGCGACAACACTGAGGAAATTACACTTTGCTACAATGTAATGCAGTGAGTGTACAGCTTGTATAACAGTGTAAATTTGCTGTCCCCTCAAAATAACTCAACACACAGCCATTAATGTCTAAACCGCTGGCAACAAAAGTGAGTACACCCCAAGTGAAAATGTCCAAATTGGGTTCAATTAGCCATTTTCCCTCCCCGGTGTCATGTGCCTCGTTAGTGTTCCAAGGTCTCAGGTGTGAATGGGGAGCAGGTGTGTTAAATTTGGTGTTATTGCTCTCACTCTTTCATACTGGTCACTGGAAGTTTCAACATGGAACCTCATGGCAAAGAACTCTCTGAGGATCTGAAAGAATTGTTACTCTTCATAAAGATGGCCTAGGCTATAAGAAGATTGGCAAGTCCCTGAAACTAAACTGCAGCACGGTGGCCATGACCATGCAGCGGTTTAACAGGACAGGTTCCACTCAGAAAAGGCCTCGTCATGGTCGACCAAAGAGGTTGAGTGCACGTGCTCAGCGTCACATTCATAGGTTGTCTATGGGAAATAGACATATGAGTGCTGCAAGCATTGCTGCAGATGTTGAAGGGGTGGGTGGTCAGCCTGTCAGTGCTCAGACCATACGCTACACACTGCATCAAATTGGTCTGCATTTCTGTCGTCCCAGAAGGAAGCCTCTTCTAAAGATGATGCACAAGAAAGGCCACAGACAGTTTGCTGAAGACAAGCAGACTAAGGACATGGATTACTGAAACCATGTCCTGTGGTCTGATGAGACCAAGATAAACTTATTTGTTTCAGATGGTGTCGAAGGGGGGGGTGGCAACCAGGTGAGGAATACAAAGACAAGTGTGTCTTGCTTACAGTCAAGCATGGTGGTGGGGCTGCATGAGTCCTGCCGGCACTGGGGAGCTACAGTTCATTGCGGGAACCATGAATGCCAACATGTACTGTGACATACTGAAGCAGAGCATGATCCCCTCCCTTTGGAGACTGGGCCGCAGGGCAGTATTCCAACATGATAACGATCCCAAACACACCCCCAAGATGACCACTGCCTTGCTATAGAAGCTGAGAGTAAAGGTGATGGACTGGCCAAGCATGTCTCCAGACCTAAACCCTATTAAGCATCTGTGGGGCATCCTCAAACGGAAGGTGGAGGAGCGCAAGGTCTCTAACATCCACCAGTTCTGTGATGTCATCATGGAGGAGTGGAAGAGGACTCCAGTGGCAACCTGTGAAGCTCTGGTGAACTCCATGCCCAAGAGCTTTAAGGCGGCTACACAAAATATTGACACTTTGGGCCCAATTTGGACATTTTCACTTAGGGGTGTACTCACTTTTGTTGCCAGCGGTTTGGACATTAATGGCTGTGTATTGAGTTATTTTGAGGGGACAGCAAATTTACAATGTTATACAAGCTGTACACTCACTGCATTACATTGTAGCAAAGTGTCATTTCCTCATTTCCTTAGTGTTGTCACATGAATACGGGGTGGGGGTACGATGTTGGTCTAATGAGTAGGGTGGACCCACATCCCAAAATGTCAGGGAAAAATGGAAATTTGATCCTCTTACGGGACTTTGAAGGGGACACCTACTTGTGAGTAATAGAGTATAATAAGGAGTATAGATAGTATAAGTTTGATTGCAAAGATTCAGGTATTTATTAAGGTATGGGTTCGGGTAGGTCTAGGGTACAACAGATAAGCTTGCATAGGATACAGGATACATAATACAAACATGAAACATGGCAATACAATATGCAGAAGATCCACAATCATAGAACTCCGGTATGTATGGAACACACACACAGAGAATAGCTGACGCGTTTCGATATAAACTCTTCCTCAGGGGTGTCTGATTGGAATCAGCAAACAAAGAAGAATGTCTATAAATCAAAAAGACAGTAATAAACCAGTTGTACAGTAATATATATTAAAAATCAATAGCAACATAAAAGTATAGCTGTAATGATACGGATGTGTACTATGCATACATGGTAAGAAACAGTGAGGTACTGACCATATCGTGTTGCTTGGAAGGCATGTGTTGCTGTATTGTATCCATGAAAAAGTGTTGTCACATGAAACGATATAACATATTTACAAAAATGTGAGGGTGTACTCACTCTTGTGAGATACTGTATATATAGGCTACACTGAATGCAGAGTATATATATATATATATATATATATATATATGCTCTGCATTCAATGTAGTCTATATATACAGTGCATTCCATGATGCACAATTTCTAATACACTTTAGGCGGTGTACACAGTATATAATACAGTGTGTACAGTTTCTAATACACTTCTGGTGGTGTACACAGTATATACTACAGTGCAGCCAGTGTAGCGTTTCTAATACAGTACAGGAGGTGTACACAGTATATAATATAGTGTGTACTGTTTCTAATACACTTCAGGCAATGTATTAAGAAATATATATATATATATATATATATATATATATATCTATATACAGTCTAGTTATATATATATACTCTGCATTCAGTGTAGCATATATATACAGTTCATTCAGTGGTGTACAGTTCCTAATACGCTTCTGGTGGTGTACACAGTACATACTACAATGCCAGTGCAGCCAGTGTACAGTTTCTAATACAGTGCAGGCGGTGTACATAGTATATAATACAGTGTGTACAGTTTCTAATACACTTCAGGCAGAGTACACAGCATATAATATATTGCAGCCGGTGTACAGTTTCTAATGCAGTGCAGGCAGTGTACACAGTATATAATACAGTGTGTACAGTTTCTAATACACTTCAGGCGGTGTATTTATATATATATATATATATATATATATATATATATATATATATATATATATATAAAATGTATCAATAACTCTCGGTGGAGCTGCTGGTTTAAAACGGGCCTGTCCTCTTATCTCTTTACCCCTCTTAAATTTTTTTTTTTTTTTCAAAAGATTTTATTGAAATTTCACAGAATAACAAGTAGAGTTTGACATACAGCTCAGTGAAGCAAAACACACTTTTTCAATAGGCATCGATAGTTAAAAACAGGGAATACAAGAGCAGTCGTTAGAAAGTGAGTACGTGCATATAGCCCTGTCAGTTAATAAAGTAAATATCACTATATATGAACTATAGGTGTTGGTTTGATGAGGTCGGATGTATTGTGCGAAGATGATTCAGACCGTTTTGTGAACCATTCCGGTTTCGTTCACCCCTAAAAGGGATCTTCGCTGTGAACGAAAAGGGAGGAACATGAAGAGGCGTGGGATATGTTTAACTATAACGGTCTGGCGAGTAACGGAGGGATTTGCCGATGGAGGTTAAGTACATCAGAGCCTAAGATAAACAGAGCCTAAGGGGAGTCAGTCGTGTGGGGGAGAACTGTTAGTGATGAAAAAGGAAGGGTAGAGTGCGCATGCGCGGGACTTCCGGAGCGACACGCTGACCGAGAGCTCCGCACCGCTCCGGCCCTCCAGAGCACAGCACGGACGCTATAATTAGCGGTTTTCGGCAGGAGGACCAGATATCAGACCCTCGTACATTCGGGCACCAGCCTATATGTCCGGATCCCAACAGAAAAAAGACGTTAATAGGCAGCTGAACTTTGGCCTAGCTCCCCCGGGACCTTCCAAGATGGCGGCCGCAACAGCTCCATGCGGAGACACAGCAATCACACAAGGCCCGGTGTTTCCTCCAGCGTTATCCACTCCTACTTCAGCACATGTGAGTAACATTATGGGGGCTCAAAGCTACTTAACGTCCCCTGCGTCCACCGAATCGCTCCTCAGCAGAATGCAGAACGGCAACCCTTATTCCCCCCTTCTCAACTCCCCTGACACTATTGCAGATTCCCCACAGGCCTCCCCCACCACCAATAATCAACCCCTAGAAATGGCACAACTGCTTAACTGCTTCTCAGACATGCTAGCCACAGGGCTGGCACAAAACGCCATGCAAATCACTACATCAATTAAAGCAGATCTCCAGAGTCTAGGGGCAAGAATAGACGCTATTGAACAAGCTGTCGATGAGTCCGCAGCACGCACAAACCAACATGCCACCTGTATTCATTCGCTACAGGATCAACTCGAGAATGCTCTGGCCAAAATCGAAGACCTGGAGAACAGAAGCAGACGATACAACTTTAGAGTGCGAGGTATTCCTGAGGCCAACATGGACATCCCTAAAACAGTCAAAGCCCTAATCAAAGAACTCATCCCAGACATTCCGGACGACAAGCTCGAATTGGATAGGGCCCACAGAGTGCTTCAACCCCCCCGCCAAGATGGTCTCCCCAGGGACATAGTAGTCAAGACACACTTTTACGGGACAAAAGAAGAGGTAATGAAAAGATCCCGCTACAAAGATGACATCACCCTGTTTGGCAATAAAATCCAGATATTCGCAGATATCTCACCGACCACAATCCAAAAAAGAAGAGCACTTAAACCACTCCTAGAAGTCCTCACACAGAAAATGATCAAGTATAGATGGACATTTCCTTTCCGACTACAATTCAACTACAAAGAGAAATCATATGGCTTTTCGAATTTCCAAATGGGTGAGCAACTGCTTCTTCGCCTTGGGCTAATCTCTCAAGATATTTCCCAGCACAACATGGAAATTCGACCAACTTCATCTAAAAGGCCACCCCCAAACAGCCCCCTCACCCCACTATGGGTGAAACAGCAAACAAAGAAACAACGGGAATCCATCCCCCCCAGATGAACTCTGTTACCACCTTCACACGTAGTACAAATCTTCCAATAGGAAATGTGTAGAAGCCTCTCCTACACATCCATGGTCTTTTTCAAGACCCGACCCACTTGGGACACCCTTCACCAGTTTTTACCACTACCCTCCGAAGCACCAAATGCAGACTGTCACGTCATCTTAGGAGGACTGCCAAAGTCTTACTAATTTTTTTTCCCTTCCTTCTAGGTCTCAGGTCTAGACCCTACCTGGGAACATCCCAATTCCCCTTAAGTCATTCCCCCCTCACTCCTCTTCCCCCTTACCTTTCCCCATCCCTTCCCCCTCTCCCTTCCTTTCCCACATCTTTCCTAACAACCTCCGTACTGTATTAATTTGTATAACAGATTTATCCAACAGGAAATGACACAGATCATCCTCTTGTTTATAGTATATACAGATTGTACTAGTTTTACTATATTGAGTTCACAAGGGCGAACCTACCTCTTTTATCTAGAGATGATACTTGAATAACATTCCAATTCGCTCATGTTCAGTTAATATCAACTTTTCTTATAGGGAGAGTTCTCCATTAGCTCTCTTAGTTAGATTTACTTTATTTGTTTTTTCATTGTTTATAACATATGCTCTATGGCCGGAGCGGCTCTACATGCCACCCCACCTATTGTAACCTAGAGGAAATTTTACCCCTTGGTCACAATAGACGTACGACCCCATTTGGGATCGTCCATATTTTACTGAGCCCCTTACTTTAGGGACTCAGTGCAGGTCTCTGATCCTGCATTTAAAGAATCCACTGTTCTATTTACACACTGGATCCCTTCTCTTTCAGTTGGTTCTATTTCTTTTTTCTGTTACTCTCTGTCCTGCTCTTTTCCCCACCCTTTCTCTCTCTCAGCCGGACGCCTTCGAGGGGAGCCGAACAAACAAAACACCTGAAAATCCACAGCCAAGACTATGGTCCAGGGACAGATGAAGCCCTAACCCTGGATTGGGTAAGAAACCGTTTATTATTGTCGAATACCTCACACAATGTCCATGGCTGACGAATGTACCCCACAATCATCTCTTAACATAGCAACCCACAATGCTCAGGGACTAAACTCACCAGTTAAAAGGCGCAAAGCCTTTCATAGCTACCACTCTAGAGGACTGGACATTATACTTATCCAAGAGACTCACTTTCCTAACTCTTTCAATCCATCATTCCTACACCGTAACTATCCCACCTTCTATTTGGCTAACGCAGATGACAAGAAAAGAGGAGTAGCTGTACTTATCTCCAAACGCTCACAATTTTCTCTAACCAACACTATTAAGGACAAAGAGGGGAGATATATACTTGTGAAGGGTCAGATAAACGGTGCAACTCTCTCCATAGTATCGTACTATGCTCCTAACAAAGGACAGGCTTCTTTCTTCTCGTCTATGTTCAACTCGCTCTCCCCACATTTGGAGGGCAAAGTGATCATGGGAGGGGACTCTAATATTGCTTTTGACCATATGCTGGACAAATCAACAAAAAGCATTTCGAAGCTCAAAAGACCCCCCAATCAGAGCCTTCATATTGCTCAACTTCTACACTCCTTGGGTATGATTGATGTATGGAGAGAGTTGAACCCTAGTGCGAAAGACTATACCCACTATTCAGCCCCTCACAGAACATACGCGCGTATAGACCATATCTTCATACACACCACTGATATTCACCTAGTATCTCGGGCAGTAATTAGCGAAGTACCTTGGTCTGACCATTCATTGGTCTCTACCAAGCTAAACGGATTCCTACACACAAGAAGCCCACCTCAATGGCGGCTCAATGAGACTCTCCTATCCAACCCGGTACACTGCACCATGATAGAAAAAGACATCTTGGAATATTTCCGCCTTAATGACACACAGGAGATTTCCCCAGGAACCCTATGGGGAGCTCACAAAACAGTAATACGGGGTAACCTTATACAACTTGCAGCGAAACTAAAAAGAGAAAAACAAATTGACATTAAAAAATTGCAAAAAGAATTCCAAATCATATGTAAGCAGCACAAACAAAAACCCACACCCGAGTCCTTAGCCAAAATGGATTCCTCTAGGATTGCCTTAAACACTGCTCTAACATCCTCCGCAGAAAAACACCTCAATTGGGTCAGGGGAAGATTTTATCTTAATACTGATAAATTTGGCCCCCAATTAGCCTCAAAACTTTCCCCCAGACATAGATTCCAAGCCCTACCCAAAATTAAATCCAGTTCGGGTCCATTAACACAAAACCCCAAGACAATACTGGAAACATTCCACGCGTTTTATTCCAAGCTATACTCCTATCCTAGTCAAGAGAAGGCCCAGAAACTCAACGAATTTTTTGATAGCATCCCCCTCCCCAAAATATCTAATTCTCATCGCTCCCTAATGGAAGCCCCTATTTCTATAGAGGAGGTATTGGAAGTCATAAAGGAATCTAAAATAGGCTCAGCTCCTGGCCCTGATGGATTCTCGTCACTGTATTATAAAAAATTTGGAAATTCCTTGGCTCCTTATCTGGTCCGGTTCTTTAATTCCCTTAACAAAGACTCTCACGTAGACCCAACGACAAACCTAGCCTATATCTCAGTCATACCCAAACCGGGAAAAGATCAAAGCTTGGTAAGCAACTACAGACCTATATCCCTCATGAATAACGACCTAAAAATAATGACCAAAATCCTCTCCAACAGACTAGGCTCCTTTATAGGAGCATACGTTCATAAGGACCAAGTGGGTTTTATACCAGGGAGGCAGGGCCCGGACCAGATAAGGAGAGCTATAGACGTAATATCTATACTTCAATCAAAATGGGATGGTAACCCACCCCAGGAAGGATACCTCCTATCTATAGACCTCCAAAAAGCCTTTGACTCTATTACATGGCCATACCTTTTTGGAACGTTAGAGCGATGGGGTTTCGGCTCCCATTTCTTAAATATCCTAGCAGCTCTCTATTCACACCCCAGAGCCCAAATCAAGATCCAAGGCCATTTATCGGAACCATTACCCATAACCAAAGGGACTAGACAAGGATGCCCTTTATCACCCTTACTCTTCGCCATTGGTATAGAAAATTTAGCTATTGCAATAAGGAACCACCCGGACATACATGGCGTTAACTGTGGCCAGTCAACACACAAATGCGCTCTTTTCGCAGATGATGTCCTACTCTTCATCACTTCCCCTCTCGTCTCTACCCCCAATATTCTCTCCCTTTTAAACAATTTTGGACGGATCTCTGGTTTACAAGTGAATATGTCCAAATCCATAGCACTTAACATATCCACTCCATCACACACAGTGGAAAGCTTAAAGGAACACTTCCCTTTTGCTTGGAGCTCAAATTCCATCACATATTTAGGTATTCAACTAACCCCCCTAATAGAGCAACTATATCGCTTTAACTACCCCCCCATGTTCAAAAAACTTAACTCTGATCTTATTCAATGGTCACTACACAAATTATCTTGGCTAGGAAGACTAAATGCAGTCAAAATGACACTACTACCGCGAATTTTATATTTGTTCCGCTCCCTCCCCATCCCTGTCCCCAAATTTCACATCTCAAAACTACAATCCTCGATCATCCAATTTATTTGGAATAAATCAAATCACAGGCTCCCTAAAAAAACTCTTTTTAGACCAAGGAAAAAAGGAGGTCTTGGACTCCCTAACCTCTGGTGGTACTACCAGGCAGCACACCTTAGTCAGTTTTCAGCCATTTACTATAGAGGCCCCAAACCCGAATGGATAGAGATGGAAAGACAAGCTATACCCAATTTCACTATAGACTATCTTTTATGGCGCCCACATAAAACTAGACCACCAATCCTCTCCCCCTCCCTTTCACATTCATTCACATTATGTGACACCATGCACAAACTACACAATCTAATATCTTCATGGAGACCCTTAGCACATATTTTTAATAATCCCCTCTTCCCTCCAGGCACAAACACAAGAGCTTTCCAATGGTGGCTTGATAGGGGAATGTACAGAATAGGTCATTTCTGTAACTCTGGGGGCCCCCTCACGTTAACACAATGCACCTCGAAACTCAAAATGCCCCAATCCGAAAAATTTCGCTTGCACCAACTGAGACATTTCCTACTCTCCACCCTATCCCAAGAACCGCTTCCACTTCACACCACCCCCTATGAACAGTGGTGCTCCTCAGCCATGGACATGAAAGGGGGAATTTCGCTCATATACTCAGCACTAGCAGAACCTCAAGAGAAAGCTAACTACATGATAACCTGGGAACGTGATGTCGGATTCGAATGGGATCTTGACACATGGCACTCCAATGTAGCGTCTGCTTTTAAGGGTATCATTAATGTCTCTCTGGTCGAAGCAGATCTCAAAATCATAACGCGATGGTACCTAGTCCCAACTAGGCTAGCTAAGTTCTATCCAAACTCCTCCCCTACATGTTTTAGGGAATGCGGGCACTTAGGCACCCTCTTACATATTTTTTGGGAATGCCCACGTATCAGAGGATACTGGAACAAAATTTTCAATTTAATTCGCAAAGTCACGGGATTAGCGATCCCGCAAACTCCAATTATAGCACTATTAAACCAAAAAATTCCCAAAATCTCAAAATACGACCTAATCCTAATCCACTTCATTCTTATAGCAGCCAAAATTACAATAGCCCGGGCATGGAAACTTCCTAAAGTTTCATTCCATGTAGCCAAACAGAAAATCTCCTGGATCATGTACCAGGAGAAAATTTCTAACATCATTCTTGACAAGACTGAGAAATTCAAACGTATATGGGATCCATGGGCCCGCCTTATGGGAGTGACTCTCTAAATCCCTAAACCAGCTACTCATGCTGCCAACTAAGTTTCCCTGCCCGGCTAACTGACAACCCAACACGGCTCTCCTCGAGGGATCTGGTAAACCTTCCTCACTCAATAATCTCATATCTCTCTCTCCCCCTTTCTTAATATTTCTCTCTTTTCTCTCCTTTCCCTTAACTTTTTATTATATTATTAAGTAAAATAAAATTTCTCTTGATGCTCCCTCTCCCACTGAATCAGAAAGGTGGGAGATGAAATTGAAGATACAGGATTATACATATGCCTATTAAGATCTTTTAGGTTATTACTTTAAAAATGTTATTTTTCTTACAAGAATATATAAGTTTGTAAAAAAAAAAGGAAAAAAAAAAGATATATATTTCTGAATAAGACACGAACGCGGTGATCTTGAATCTTAAACTGTAAAATTACTTTCAAGTACTTAAATGTTTAGCACTGTATCATTTTTCATGTACCGTTGGGAAACTACCTTTTGGCAGGAAACTGGAGCCCGGAGGACCCAGACACAGCATGATCCCGATTCGGGGTGTCTGGTCACCGGGGCAACTGGACTTTTGTTAAAAATGCTCAATTGGAACATGAGGAATTTTTTTATATTTTATTAGTTCTATATGGAAATTCCGGATGTCAAATTTTACTGAGCAGAGACTTTCAAGTCAATTCCACTTGTATATGTATCTATATGTTCAAAACCTTATATTTGCCCTTTTCCCCTGTGTGGGAAAAACTTTGTTGATGTTTAACCTATTGCCTCAATAAACAATTTTAAAACTAAAAAAAAAAAAAAAAAAAAAAAAAAGAAAAAGGAAGGGTAGTGAGTGGGGAGAACGGGGTAGTAGGGGATAGAGGGGGGGGTTTGGGGGGGGAACAATTGGGGACAGGCCGCAGAGAGTTCTCAGGGGTAAGGAGGAGATGAAGGAGGCAAGGTCGAGCCTGTTTGGGGGCGTCTGTAGTGAAGCCAGCATGCCCAAGTTGTCTGGAATTTGGTGGGTGTGTCATTGGCTTGGGCAATCCATATTCGCTATCCTGTCTACCCTGCGGATCCATTCCTCTACCGTGGGAGGGGCGGTGTTTCTCCAGTGCGCAGGGATACACAGGTTGGCTGCGTTGATCAGATGTATAGTTAGGGATTTTTTGTAGGAGCCGGGGGACCCTGGGGTGTGGTGTAACAAGTAGCGGGTAGGAGAGAAGTCTGGGGTGTATGTAGTGATTTGGGAGATTAACCGATGGATTTCTGCCCAGAATGATTGTATGAGGGAGCATTCCCACCATATGTGGAGGAGGGTACCACGAGAATCATTACACCTCCAGCATGTTGGGGGGACTGAGGGGTGGAAGTGGTGTATCCTGTCGGGGGTCCGATACCATTTTGAGAATATCTTGTATCTATTTTCCTGTGTCGTGACGTTGATGGAGCCTTTATGCATGAGGGTGAATATGTGATCCCAGTCAGTGGGAGTGAGGTCTAATGTCAGTTCTTTTTCCCACTGTTGTATAATTTTGTCCTCTTTGACCTTATGGCCTGAAAATAGAAGGGAGTAGTTTACAGAAATTAGGTGACCCTGAGGTTCTGTAGAAGTGCAGAGAGATTCGAACTGGGTGAGGTCCCTGTGCCAGAGGGAGGGTTGTCTGGATCATTGAAGGAAATGTCTCACCTGTAAATATTTGTAAAAGGGTATGTCATGGTTGGGCATTGTGGCTGAAAGAGTGTGGAAAGGGAGGAGAGTCCCATTATGATAGAAGTTCTGTGCCCTAGCTTGTGAGATGAGAGTATCTAAGGTTGGGTCTTTTAAGGCGAGTCCAGGGGGGAAGTCTGGGTTCTTGTCCAGAGGGGTCATGGGGCCAGGTGAGGGTGAAAGGGCGAGCAATTTGCAAGATCTTTTGAAAAGAGAGAGTGTGGTACCAATGAGAGGGTGTGAGGTGAGTTCTCTGGGAATGTTGGTGTGGTTCATCCAAGGAGTATTAGCGATGGGGAGGTCTGCGAATGAAGCTTCCAAGGCGATCCAGTCCTTTGAGGGACGGTGTACATGCCAGTCCACCAGTCTGGTCAGGTGGCAGGCCCAATAATATTTTTGGAGATCTGGAAGCCCCAATCCCCCCCTAAGTTTGGGAAGAGTTAGCCTGTCCCAGCTAATGCGTGGACGTTTGGAGGCCCACACAAAGGTCCTGCAGAGAAGTCTGTAGGAGGCAAAGAAAGAAGGTGGTAGTGTGATCGGGATGGCTTGGAGGAGATATAAAAGTCTGGGGAGAATATTCATCTTTAATATTGCGATTCTGCCCATCCAAGAAAATGATCCTAGATTCCACTTCTTTAGGTCATCTTGGACGGATCTAATCAGTGGAGGGAAATTTTTGGTGTACAGGTCTGATAGGCGGGTGGTAATGTTGATCCCCAGGTATGTGATTGCAGATTTTTCCCAGACGAACGGAAAGTTACTCCGGCAAAGGTCTACCGTCTCAGTCGGTAAGGTGATATTGAGGGCTTTGGATTTTTCAAAACTTATTTAAAGATTGGATACGTTTTTGAAAAGAGCGAAGTCTGCAAGGAGGTTAGGGATGGTCGTTATAGGGTCCGTGAGGAAGAGTAAGATATCGTCGGCGTAACCCGCTAGTTTATATTGCTTTTGTCGGATGTCAATCCCTCTGATAGCAGGATTATGTCTCAGTTTGCGGAGTAAGGGTTCCATTGTCATGATGAAAATTAGGGATGACAGGGGGCATCCCTGGCGTGTCACATTGGACACAGAGAAGGCGTCCGACAAGCCACCGTTAATCCGTAGTCTAGCAGTCGGAGAGGTGTATAGTGCTAGGATCATTTGTAACATACGTGGTGGAAGGCCGGCTGCCCGTAGGGTGGCTTCCATGTAGTCCCAGGTGACCCGGTCGAACGCCTTCTCTGCGTCCAGGGAGAGAAAGAATCCTTTTGTAGCTGTTCTGGTAAGCCAGTGGTGGATGTTAAGTGCTTTTGTGGTGTTGTCCCTGGCCTCTCGGCCAGGGACAAAACCTACTTGATCAAGAGAGATTAGGGATGGAATAAAGGGGAGAATACGATTGGCTAGAACTTTAGCATATAGTTTTAAATCCACGTTAAGAAGAGATATGGGGCAATAGTTGGGAACTAATGTGGGGTCCTTGCCCTGTTTTGGAATAAGTGTAATATGGGCTTCCATTAGATCTTTGTGAGCGGCCGAGGTTGTTGTCATTGAGTGCTTTGGTTAAGTGTGGTACAAGGAGATTCGGGAATGCTTTGTAGTAGGCTGTCGTGAGGCCATCTGGGCCTGGGCTTTTGCCGGCCTTCATTTGTTTTAAGGCTTCGAGGATTTCGTTTGACGATATTGGAAGATCAAGTGTATGTGAGACTTCAGGTGAGAGCGGAGTAGGGCCAAATTGTGCTAAGAAGTCGGTAAGCGCTTTCTCACGCCCACCCGCTGTGTCTGTCATTTGGGTAGGTGTAAGGTTATATAATTTTGTGAAATATTGGACGAACTGCGCTGAGATGCCTTCATTAGTGACCACTGCCTCTCCCTTGGGAGTGATGAGCTTGTGGATGGTGTGAGAGGCTTTTTTGATTTGAAGAGCCCTCGCCAGAAGTTTACCGGCTTTGTTGCCAAATTTGTAGTAGAGTTTTTGTGACAATGCGAACTTGCGTTTAACCGTTGCAGTCAGTGCTTCTAGGAGTTCCTCTCTAGCCTGAGAGAGGTCTTCCAGTGTCGCGGTAGCTTGGAGGCCTTATGTGTCTGTTCCAGAGCGCGGATGCGAGCCGTTAACTCCTCAATGTGGGTGTTTGCGAGTTTGTTTCGGTGTGCAGCTATGGCCATTAGTTCTCCGCGGATGACACATTTGTGCGCCGCCCACGTGACTGTAGGTGCTATATCTGGAGCAGAGTTTTCTTGAAAAAAGTTCGAGAGGCAAGTGGTCAGTTTTTGAATGTTCGTCTCATCAGTCAGTAAAGAGCTATCTAGTCGCCAGATGTGTGTCTTTATGTTGGGTGAATTCCAACGTAAGGTCATGGAGATGGGGTTGTGATCTGAGAGTATGGCCGGTTCTATGGTTGCTGTAGAGAGGTGGGAAAGGTCTGTCTGTGAAAGAAAGAAGTGGTCAAGTCTAGAGTACTTATTGTGTGGAGTAGAGAAGAAAGTAAAATCTTTTTCTTTGGGATGTAATGTACGCCAAGTATCATGAAGAAGTAGGTTGTGTAACTGTTGCTTGATCGACCTTAATGCCCGGTAGGATAGGGAGGAGGCGCCATTGGATGTGTCCAGGGAGGGGGTTAAGGGTACGTTGAAATCGCCGCCCACAATGAGGGTCCCTGATTGGAAGCTAGAAAGTTGTTGGAAGATGTTACGAAAGAAGGCGACTTGGCCTGTATTAGGAGCATAGATGTTGGCGATGGTGATATGTAATTGGTGCAAGGTGCCTTTGATGAAGAGAAATCGACCAAATGGGTCAGTTTGTACGTTAGAAATTTGGATTGGACACTGTTTAGAGATAAGTATGGAGACACCTTTTAATTTAGCCTCCGAATTTGAGGAGTGGAAGGCTGTGGGGAAGAAATGGTTTTTTAGTTTGGGAATAGAGTCTGTCCGGAAGTGGGTCTCTTGTATAAGAGCAATATGTGTTTTGGATCGTTGTAGAGAATGAAGGAGTTTGGATCGCTTTTCAGGCACGTTAAGTCCCCGCATGTTAATGGAAAGCAGTTTGAGGGAGTGCAGCTGCTTTTGAGGCGAATCCATGGGAGTGCTAGTGTTCTGCGTGCCTGCCATTGGCAGAGAGGGGGAGCGTCAAGAGGGGGGTAAGGGAGGGAGGGAAGGTGAAGTCCGGAGAACCGGAGAAGGGTGTGGGTGAAGGGTGTATGTATCTGAGGAAAATCCGAAGAGGTGTGGAACTATGTGTCCGACGGCCTCGGGGGTTAGTAATCGGCGTGGGACGGAGCACGAGCAGTGAGGGAGCCCCAACAGGTGTGACTACGCCACTGCCCGACCCCGTGTGGGGGTTAACCAAAAACCCTGGCAGAGAGGGAAAAACTAGGGGTGATGTGCAGCAAACGGGAAGGGAGCCGCCACCACAGGGAGGTGTGTAGTGGCTTAGTAGGAGGTGTTACTGATGCATCGTCTGGAAGGGGCCAAAAACTGTCCTAACAGGTGAGTACCTTATGAGGACACCATATTGGGAGTAATATGGAGTGTGAGGAAGGCCATGGCCAATGCAATTGAGGGGGCCTGCAAGTTGGAGATGCGAGTACCCTTCATGGCCTGTGGTATAGGGCACTCTAGTGTTTCAAGCCCCTATCCCGGGGCAGTTATCATCCCCGGGGGGGGTGAGGATAGCGGCGTACGCAGGGGGTAAAAACCTGCAGCACTCGAAACACATAGTGAGGTGTGCTATCATGCCTAGGAGGTGTGTAAACATTTGTCTTAGCAAAACATTTCTAACTGCAAGAACTCTGTAATAAAAGGTTGGTAATTAAGACTATGCAACAAGCATATAGGAGAAACAATCAATTCGTACCTAGATATTATGGGCACGTAAAACATAGGTGCAACAACGGCCTCCTACGGACACATTCAGGTATGGAGCTGGGACCTCCACTCCGTCTTATAGCCTGGTCAATGGGGTGATGGGCAGCCTAACCGATCCCAACAATGTAGGGAGTGCGTCAGATGGTGGCCGATCAGCTGAGTGGAGTGGGAGTTCCAGGTCCACTTGATAAGGAACCGTTAAAAAAAAAAAGGGGGGGATGGGGGGGGTAACCCGTAGTTGTGCCATTTGGTGCATTCCGCTAGGGTTACAGTTGCAGTACAGATATACTTGCGGGTTGCTGAGACTAGGGATGTAAGAGTGAAGGGTCCAGGACTCTTCTCTGCTGGTCTGCGGTCGGAGGATAGAATGAGAGGAGACCTTCGGATCAAATTGCTGATAGGAGGTTAAATCCGCACAGTGCTCAGTGACAGGTGGGTTATGGTCTTGCGTGGATCCGGAGCCTTGGAGCATATCAGACTGGCAGAAATGTGCTTCAATCGGGGGGCCTGTCCATGTTGAGCCATTTGTTCGGCTCATGGTAGTCCCAGATCCTCAGGTGATGGGGGCGGAAGAAGCGATCTGTGGGCGGAAGTCTGTGTCACTGGCAAGTTGAGACCCCCGGATGTCCGCGATGTACAGGTCGTGCTGGGGTGTGTCTGTTGTGTGGGGCGCGGCAAGGAGGACCATGTAATGTGTCCCGAAGGGGGTGGTCCTCTTATCATGGTGTGTTGTGGGAGTTGTAGTCTCTACTGGAGAGAGGTGTTGTTGGGCAGAGGGGGAAGTGGGCAAGGAGGCCGGCTGCTATAACCAGTAAGTATGATCCGTGCCCAAAGTAACACAGGCTAACTGGCCCAAGTAATGAGAACAAAGTAAAAACGAATTGTAAAACAAAATCCAGTAACTGTCAGGCAAAAAGACTAAATGATGTCAGAAAATGCCAATAGGAACCAGTAGCACTAATTCTGAAGGGCCCAGTAGTTAATTAACGGTCCCTGCGAGCCCTCCTGGATCGCGGCGAGTCAGAGGGACTGTCAGCATGGTGCCCCGAACGCGGGCCGATAGGATGCCTGTTGGCAGATGGGGATCTCCTCCTGCGGTATCTCGTTCCCTGTGCCTCCATCGGTTCCTCTACAGGGGCAGCTTTTCTAGCTACTGTGTGGCGGAATTCAGCGTACCAGTTCGGTACCTCAATGAGTGGTATACCCATGGCACCGCAGAAGTGCGGCAAATCTTCAGGCACTTTCAGGAGGGCCGTGCGACCCATCGTTGAGGCTAATAGGCAGAAAGGGTACTTCCATTTATATGGGATACCTTTTGAGCGGAGGGTATCCAGGAGAGGTTTCAGGTCCCGACGGTGTTGCAAGGTGATCCCTGACAGATCTTGAAATATCTGTATGGTGTGCCCTTCATGTAGAATCTGTGTTCTGCCCCTCGCTTGGCGGAGAATCTCTTCTTTGGTTGTATAGTTGACGATGCAGCATATGATGTCTCGCGGGGGGTCTGTGTCTCTCCCCTTGGGTCTCAAGGCCCTGTGGATTCTCTCCATAGCGACCGCTGTTTGTGGTGGTCTGCCTAGAAGGTTGTTAAAGAGGCTGGTCACTGCAGCAGGCATGTCGTTTCCCTCAAAAGATTCCGGCAGACCTCGTATCCGGAGGTTGTGTCTTCTGCCTCTGTTGTCGAGGTCTTCTAAGTGATGCTGCATGTCCCTCATCTGTAGGGTATGAGAGTCAATCCGGGTGGCAGCTTTGCATATTGTTGTCTCGTGGCGATCGACAGTTTTTTCAGTGATGTGGACTCTGTCATTCAGTGAGCGTAAGTCCAGTCTGAGCTCTGAGATGGCGGCAGATAGAGTGTCCTTTATGTCATCTGCAATTGCCCGGAGATCCTGCATACTGAGAGGCGGGTGTGGGGAGAGCTCAATGCCTGTTCCGAGTGCTCGGGATTGAGACTGTGGGGACAGCGTCGGCTCCGTAGGAGCTGAAGGCAGAGGCTGTGAGAGGAGCGGTCCGTGGCGGGAAGACGCCATGTTCCCTCTCTGGGAGCGGAACATCTCCGGGATATTGCGGTTTACCCCTCCGTTTAGTTCCCGGGGCGAGCGGGATCTAGATGCCGAGGAGTTTCGGGAAGCGGTTCCCATAATTTGTAAAAAGGACAGGGTCGGTATTCCTCCAAAGTTAATCGGGGTATCCCTGTGGTGGCGGGAGCTCGGGAATTAGGCTTCCATCACCATGCCAGGTCCGGCCACACCCCCTACCCCTCTTAAATTATTCAATCCCCTTGGCACAGCTGTAGTGCAGTGTTGTAATGATATGAGTATTTACTTTAACCCACAATATACACTTACATTTATATTTACCTCTACCTGGGTGTCTGTAGCTCCACCTGCAGGAGAAATAACAACACTGCACACAAACTTCAATAATAACCAGAAATAACTTCTTTCTTTGAGTAAGTAGTATATTTATATAAAGGGTTATTACAATGACTACACTATCACACCAACGTAGTGCAATATATAGTAAATAGTTATGACAATTGGTAACATACACAAATATACATAATTGTATATATCTATACCAGGGAGCTTCCCCTGCTCTAAACTGTAAAGTCACTATACTTAGTAAATAAATGCAGAGCCCTGCAATAAAAAAAATAGTCTTGACGTCTTCAGTCTTCGCTAGCTAAGAACTTTTAATTGTAATCCACAAGGGGTTCCTCTTGGGTGTTGCGCAGTGTAAGGTAATACACTAAGGCAGTTATAATCCGGCAGACTGACTAAGTGTTCTCATATGAAGAAGACAAACATCTAGCATCCGCTCTTGAATACTGAAGTCTATGCAGATGTACTGTTTTCCAACTTAACTTGTTCTGTGGGACTATCAGTCCCAGCAACACTCTGTAACAGTTCTAAGTGTGTGTGTAGTATTAAACAAACTTCCGGGTGTCAACCCTCTCACCACACGGGATACAGGCAGATGGATGTCTCCGTTTCAGCAGTTCTCAGTCCGTATGGAGGCACCACCACACCGTCACACTGTTCCGTTCACTAACGACCAGGAGTCCTCGGTTACCTCCCCACGGGTCTCCAGGATGATCACTTCTGCTGCTCCAGCACACTGTGATACGACAGCAGGATCCTTGCAGCTGCTTCGCTCCTTCTCAAAGTAGGCCGCAACCCTGTGGGATACACACACCCACAGAGTCCTGCTGGCAGGCCACGCGTCCCAGGAACAAGGGAGTTAAGATGGCTGCTCCTTACCCTTTTATATCCTCCCACAATGCAGTTCAGTTCTCCTCTTGTCCAGGAGCACTGTGGGTGGGTCACAGCTAAAGTTCCGAAGTAAACAATCAATCACTTCAATGTCACTTCACTTAATCATGAAACGTAAAAGTATTGTACCTTTTCAATTATCCACAAGATGGCACTATAACAAGTTATGTACTGCATAACACACATATGGCTAAAATCAACAGTTGTCAGCGCTACATACTCCCCCTGCTTTAAATCTTTGGTCCCCAAAGATATGTAAGAACTTGTTACTGCTACACATCTTAGCTTCTAAACAAGTGCACAGGACCGACAGAGGAGCCTCCCACCAATTCTCAGGTGTTGGAAAGCTACTCTGTGTACCTACAACTGACACCTTAGTATCAGATACAGGTGTGCCAAGGGGTGAAACAGGGCTCTCATTGTCCAGATTAACTGAGGAGGAACAAGGCTCATCCACATTCCTTTTGCTGGTAACCTTTGTTGTCTCAGAACACTCGCCCAAAGTATCATAGGTTAGTCTCTTGGGTGGGCGAATGTTCCTCTTTCCCCTTTGTTCTTTTGATGTGTTCTCTATTTCTGGATGGACACTATTCTCTTCTAATTCAGTGGGAGATAAACACTTCTCAACTCTTTCGGACAATGGTATAAACTCTGAAGATTCTGGCCTAAGGGCCTCACTACCCTCTTTGGTTGTTGGTGATGAAAC
Source organism: Aquarana catesbeiana (assembly GCF_042186555.1). Classification (NCBI taxonomy): domain Eukaryota; kingdom Metazoa; phylum Chordata; class Amphibia; order Anura; family Ranidae; genus Aquarana; species Aquarana catesbeiana. Next base: position 379,227,064 of record NC_133327.1, read on the forward strand.
ACTCTCTTCAGCTTCGGGTATATTAGATGACCACAACCAGCTAATGTCCATCTCTCTCTCCTCACTGTCTGCAGTTGTCAAAGGCCCAGACTGGGACCTAGTTACAGGCCGTTGTGCAACTTCTGATGTAGATGATAACTCCTCCTTGGGGATTATCCTGACTGCATCAGTAAGGGGCAAAAGGTGATTCCGATGCCAAGTCTTGGTTGGTCTAGCACTTCCTTCTGGCCTAATTTCAAATACTGGAAGTCCTGGGAGCTGTTTACAAACAATGTATGGCTGTGACCTACAGCGATTCGCTAGCTTGTGTTTCCCAGGAATGCTTAAATTCCTTAATAGAACTCGGTCACCAGGCTGTAGATCTTGAATCCTCACTTTGAGGTCAAAGTTTCTTATATTTCTACTCTCTCTGCTGTCTGACATAGTCCGAGCCTTCTCATAAGCAATCTTCAGACTCTTTCTCAGCCTATTTGTATATCCTCGATGAGAAGCCTCTGAGGTGTGGTCCAGAGAAGTTCCAAAAGCCAGGTCCACTGGTAACCTAGCCTCTCGCCCAAACATCAGCCGATAAGGTGAATATCCTGTGACGTCACTCTTGGTGCTGTTATATGCATGTACTAAAGCGGCAATATGCTCACTCCAGTTGGGCTTTTGCTCAGAGGTTAGTGTCCCCAACATATTTAAGAAGCGTTCTATTAAACCTTTCTGGCTGAGGGTCTCCTTGTGAATGATAGGGTGTAGTTCTGGACTTTTGAATTCCCAATAGATCCAGCAATCTCCTGATGAGTGTACTCTCAAAGTCCCTTCCTTGATCTGAGTGGATCCTCTGTGGTAAGCCGTAATGGATGAAGAACTTCTCCACTAATGTCTTTGCCATTGTGACTGCCTTCTGATCTTTCGTGAAGAAAGCTTGAGCATATCTGGTAAAATGGTCTGTGACTACCAGGATATTTACTTGCCCACTCAAGTCAGATTCTAAACACAGGAAATCTATGCAAACTAGATCCATAGGACCTTGGCTTTATAAATGTCCCATTGGGGCTGCCCGCTGCGGCAGAGTCTTTCTCTGGATACACCTATGGCAGGAGTGACAGTAACTCTCCACTTCTTTCCTCATGTAAGGCCAGTAGAATCTATCCCTTATCAATTGAAAAGTTCTTTCTGACCCCAAATGTCCATGACAATCATGTAGAGCGATTAACACTGTCTCTCTGTGCTTCTCTGGCAGAAACAGCTGCCACTTCTCCTCCGGATCTTCAGAGGGGCCCCCTCGGTAGACCACCCCTTGCATCAACTGCAACTGATCCCACTCTTTGTGTAACAACAGAGCTTCTTTTCGGGCGCTTTTCAAAAGTAAATCAGGGTGTTTACCCTCCAGAGCTTCCAATACCAAGCTGCAGAGTGGATCTTCTTGTTGATCTTTCCTAAGATCTTTCCTTGATAACTTAGGTAAACCCTCTGCAGCAATCTGGGAGACATTACAGTAATACCTGGGTACTCCTGCTGTAGTCACTCCAATCTCTTCAGCTCTGGCTCCACCTTTCTCCTGCTTAACTGCTCCTTCACAGAGGGCTCTTACCTCTTCAGGGGCAAGTTGAATCCAATCCTCTTGGGAGCTCAAGGAACTGTGGGGTCTTCTCGACAGCGCATCTGCATCTCTGTTGTCCACTTCCGGTCTTTTTTTCAGGCTGAAGGAGAATGTTGAGAGAGCAGCCAACCACCTATGGCCTGTGGCATCCAGTTTTGCGGTGGTGAGTAAGTATGTGAGGGGATTGTTATCTGTTTTAACTACAAATTCGGCACCATACAGATAATCTCTCAGCTTGTCTACCACAACCCACTTCAAGGCCAGAAACTCAAGTTTATGAGTTGGGTAGTTCTTCTCAGCAGGGGACAGGCTCCGGCTCACATAAGCAACAGACCTTAAATGTCCAGTATGATCCTGATAGAGTACTCCGCCCAGCCCATCTCGGCTGGCATCCACATGCAGTTCATAGGGCTTGGTAGAATCCGCATAAGCTGACACTGGAGCAGTTGTAAGACTTTTCTTCAATTGACTGAATGTCTCTTCACATTCTTGAGTCCACTGATCCAGGATAGATTCCCTTTTCTTCCGGGGCCCTTCTTTTTGTCTCCCAGGTTTCTCCGAATCCACATGAGCCTCTTCCTGATTCTTCAGTAGTTCTGTAAGTGGGTGGGCTATCTTTGCGAACCCCTCCACAAACCTCCGGTAGTAGGAGCAGAATCCTAGGAATGACCTAAGCTCAGTCACATTCGTGGGCCTTGGCCAAGAGGTAACAGCTTCCAATATCTCAGTGTCAGTTGCTATCCCTTCTTCAGACACAATGTGCCCCAAATAGTTCACTAAAGATTGATAGAACTGACATTTCTCCATTGAAAGTTTCAAACTCTCTTCATGTAGCCTCTTTAGAACCTTTTCCAGTCGCTCTTCATGTTCTTCAACAGTTCAGCCAAATACAATGATACTGTCTAAGTATACTAAGACGTCAATCAAGTTCATGTCGCCTACTGTCTTCTCCATGAGCCATTGGAAAGTTGCTGGGGCCCCAGACAGACCTTGTGGCATCCGGTTGAATTCATAGAACCCCACGGGGGTGATGAAAGCAGTCTTCTTCTTATCCTCAGGACTCATGGGGATCTGATAATAGCCACTCTTCAGATCTAATACACTGAACCACTTCGCCCCTGACAGGCTCTGTAGGGCATCTTCTATACGGGGGTTAGTGTATTGATCAGGAATGGTCCATCGGTTCAGAGTCCTGTAGTCCATACACAGCCGGAGTGACCCATTTTTCTTCCTCACCACCACTATCGGAGAGGCGTATGGACTCCTGGACTCCTTGATAATCCCAGTCCTTTTCAGCTCAGCCAGCTGTTCTCGGAGGTCTTCAAGATCTCCCAGTGGGACCCTCCTGACCCTTTCCCGAAAAGGTTTGTCTTCTTCCAACTGGATCTTGTGCTCTGCACTCTTGGCATACCCCACATCAAACTCGCTCTTTGAGAAAACTTCTTTCCATCTCATGAGCTGGGCTTTGGCCCTCTCCATCCATGCAGGCATAAGGGAGGTGTTTTTTTTCGGGTAAAAATTCTCTATGGTAATCTCCTCTTCTGGCCCCCTTTTCACATCTCTTGGCGAAACCGGGGTTGCTTGATTTACCTGCCCAAGTAGCATTCTTGCTGGTATCCTCACAGGCAAGGCTGTCGTGTTCCGAACACTGACTGAGACTCTCCCCCTGCTTCTCTTAAGTGCCTTAGTAGATAACACTTTTGGGAGTATCTCCAGACCCACATCTTCTTCCTGAGTGTCTGTCTCCAAGACAATAAAAGGACCAGGTTGTCTCCAACTCAACTTGACAGAGGCTCTCATGCATACCACTTCACCCGGTTGTAGCAGTTCTTCACCTCGGTCTAAACGCCAAACTTTTCCCACCCCTTCTGGTGGGGCCTTTTGTTCGTGAACTATGTTCCTGTACACTTGGGTTAGCATGGGATGCACCTTCATGACCGGGGCACTTTCCTTCTGTACAAGCGGTGTCAGGAGTCTTCTGACCAGATCAGTATTTGTTCCGATGATAAGGGAACTTTTATGAGCCCCAGGGGGTCGGGGACACACAACCGCCAGGGTGTCAAAAGTCTTTGCCTTTCCAGCCACACTTGGGTCAAAGGTGAGTTTAATAGGGATATATCCCTCATAAGGAAAGTTCTGGGTACCTAGACCCCATATCTCCAATTCTTCCAACTTTTGCAGGGGCAGATGCTTGAGATGCTTCATGTAAAAATCTTTGTATAATAAGGTCACTTGAGCTCTGTTATCCAATAGTGCCTTAGCGTAGATTCCTTCTACCTGGATTGGGATAATCGGAGAGGGTCCCACTAAGTTGCGGGGAAATTCACCCTGAGTATTTGGCTTCTTCTGCCTACTAGAACGCACCTTGACTTGGGTTTCATTGGAGATGATGACAGTTACAGGGCGCCCAGCTGACTCCTTCACTGGGGCCCTTTGAAGTTTTCTGCCGGCTTTTGACATTGTTCTGCTGCCCTTGGACTTGGGCACATGTTCCCAAAGTGTCCGACCCCTCCACAGTTCAAACGAAGTCCAGATCGGCTTCTGAAGGTGGAGTCTGATACTCTCTTCAAATTTTTTGTCCCTCCATTGGGCGGATTTGGGGGTCTCGTGGTCAGCAAAGCCATCATTTCCATTAACTGAGCCACCTGAGTCTTAAGAAGCTCAATCTGGGGATCATCCTCCATCACACTGACTGCTCCTTCCGCCTCACACCACTGCGCCACAGTGGGGGGATCCATTCTATGGTTCTTAAGGGGGTGCTTGATTTCAGAGTGACAGTTATCCTGGACGAGCCCCCACATGTAGCAATAACTCTCGGTGGAGCTTCTGGGTTAAAGCGGGCCTGTCCTCTTATCTCTTTACCCCTCTTAAATTGTTCAATCCCCTTAGCACAGCTGTAGTGCAGTGTTGTAATGATATGAGTATTTACTTTAACCCACAATATACACTTACATTTATATTTACCTCTACCTGGGTGTCTGTAGCTCCACCGGCAGGAGAAATAACAACACTGCACACAAACTTCAATAATAACCAGAAAAAACTTCTTTCTTTGCGTAAGTAGTATATTTATATAAAGGGTTATTACAATGACTACACTATCTCACTAACGTAGTGCAATAGTATAGTAAATAGTTATGACAATTGGTAACGTACACAAATATACATAATTGTATATATCTATACCAGGGAGCTCCCCCTGCTCTAAACTGTAAAGTCACTATACTTAGTAAATAAATGCAGAGCCCTGCAATAAAAAAAATAGTCTTGACGTCTTCAGTCTTCGCTAGCTAAGAACTTTTAATTGTAATCCACAAGGGGTTCCTCTTGGGTGTTGCACAGTGTAAGGTAATACACTAAGGCAGTTATAATCCGGCAGACTGACTAAGTGTTCTCGTATAAAGAAGACAAACATCTGGCATCCTCTCTTGAATACTGAAGTCTATGCAGATGTACTGTTTTCCAACTTAACTTGTTCTGTGGGACTATCAGTCCCAGCAACACTCTGTAACAGTTCTAAGTGTGTGTGTAGTATTAAACAAACTTCCGGGTGTCAACCCTCTCACCATATGGGATCCAGGCAGATGGATGTCTCAGTTTCAGCAGTTCTCAGTCCGTATGGAGGCACCACCACACCGTCACACTGTTCCATTCACTAACGACCAGGAGTCCTCGGTTACCTCCTCACGGGTCTCCGGAACAATCACTTCTGCTGCTCCAGCACACTGTGATACAATGGCAGGATCCTTGCAGCTGCTCCGCTCCTTCTCAAAGTAGGCCGCAACCCTGTGGGACACACCCACCCACAGAGTCCTGCTGGCAGGCCACGCGCCCCAGAAACAAAAGAGCTAAGATGGCCGCTCCTTACCCTTTTATATCCTCCCACAATGCAGTTCAGTTCTCCTCTTGTCCAGGAGCATTGTGGGTGGGTCACAGCTAAAGTTCCGAAGTAAACAATCAATCACTTCCATGTCACTTCACTTAATCATGAAACGTAAAAGTATTGTACCTTTTCAATTATCCACAAGATGGCACTATAACATATCACACGACGGCAGACTTATTATGAGCCCTGAAAACCTGTGACCTTTCATGAAGTGATGTTAACAACAAGCTGCTGGCAAAGAGTTTTATTCTGAATGCTTTATTACTCCCCAATTCTGGTGAGTTTAACCCCCTAGGGGGAGAGTGTTTGCACCGGGTGGATTTCCTAGCGATCGGTGGAAGGTGCAAGCGGAGGAATGTTTTCATGATCACCTGATTAATATTTGTGAACTACACCCTGAACTTTACATCACTGCCCTTTATAAGGGACTTTCTCCTAAGGGACTTTTCTGTTATAGGATTTTCCTTTGCATGTGTTGTTGGCCACATGTTTTAGTTGCTCAACATTAGCGCTGTCTAGTGTGATGATTTAGTCTAATTTTGGATTATTTTCTAACACAGTGTTCACATAACAAGTTATGTACTGCATAACACACATATGGCTAAAAACAACAGTTGTCAGCGCTACATATATATATACAGTGGGGCAAAAAAGTATTTAGTCAGCCACCAATTGTGCAAGTTCTCCTACTTAAAAAGATGAGAGAGGCCTGTAATAGTCATCTAAGGTATACCTCAACTATGAGAGACAAAATGTGGAAATAAATCCAGACAATCACATTGTCTGATTTTTGAAATAATTTATTTGCAAATTATGGTGGAAAATAAGTATTTGGTCACCTACAAATAAGCAAGATTTATGGCTCTCACAGACTTGTATCTTCTTCTTTAAGAGGCTCCTCTGTCCTCCACTCATTACCTGTATTAATGGCACCTGTTTGAACTTGTTATCTGTATAAAAAACACCTGTCCACAACCTCAAACAGTCACACTCCAAACTCCACTATGGTGAAGACCAAAGAGCTGTCGAAGGACACCAGAAACAAAATTGTAGACCTGCACCAGGCTGGGAAGACTGAATCTGCAATAGGCAAGCAGCTTGGTGTGAAGAAATCAACCGTGGGAGCAATAATTAGAAAATGGAAGACATACAAGACCACTGATAATCTCCCTCGATCTGGGGCTCCAGGCAAGATCTCACCCTGTGGGGTCAAAATGATCACAAGAACGGTGAGTAAAAATCCCAGAACCACACGGTGGGACCTAGTGAATGACCTGCAGAGAGCTGGGACCAACATAACAAAGGCTACCATCAGTAACACACTACGCCGCCAGGGACTCAGATCCTGCAGTGCCAGACGTGTCCACCTGCTTAAGTCAGTACACGTCCGGGCCCATCTGAGATTTGCTAGAGAGCATTTGGATGATCCAGAAGAGGATTGGGAGAATGTCATATGGTCAGATAAAACCAAAGTAGAACTATTTGGTAGAAACACAACTTGTCGTGTTTGGAGGAGAGAGAATGCTGTGAAGCATGGGGGTGGCAACATCATGCTTTGGGGCTGTTTCTCTGTAAAGGGAACAGGACGACTTATCCGTGTACATGAAAGAATGAATGGGACCATGTATCATGAGATTTTGAGTGCAAACCTCCTCCCATCAGTAAGGGCATTGAAGATGAAACATGGCTGGGTCTTTCAGCATGACAATGATCCCAAACACATTGCCTGGGCAATGAAAGAGTGGCTTCGTAATAAGCATTTCAAGCTCCTGGAGTGGCCTAGCCAGTCTCCAGATCTCAACCCCATAGAAAACCTTTGGAGGGAGTTGAAAGTTTGTGTTGCCCAGCGACAGCCCCAAAACATCACTGCTCTAGAGGAGATTTGCATGGAGGAATGGGCCAACATACCAACAACAGTGTATGAAAACCTTGTGAAGACTTACAGAAAACGTTTGACCTCTGTCATTGCCAACAAAGGATAAATAACAAAGTATTGAGATGAACTTTTGATATTGACAAAATACTTATTTTCTACCATAATTTGCAAATAAATTCTTTCAAAAAATGTGATTGTCTGGATTTGTTTCCACATTTTGTCTCTCATAGTTGAGGTATACCTATGATGACAATTACAGGCCTTTCTCATCTTTTTAAGTGGAAGAACTTGCACAATTGGTGGCTGACTAAATACATTTTTGCCCCACTATATATATACAGTCTAGTATATATACATACAGTATATATATACTCTGCATTCAGTGTAGCATATATATACAGTGCATTCAGTGGTGTACAGTTTCCAATACACTTCAGGCCGTGTACACAGTATATAAAACAGTGTGTACAGTTTCTAATACACTTCTGGTGGTGTACACAGTATATACTGTACTGCAGTGCAGTGTACAGTTTCTAATACAGTGCAGACAGTGTGCACAGTATATAATACAGTGTGTACTGTTTCTAATACACTTCAGGTGGTGTACACAGTATATAATACAGTGCAGCCGGTGTACAGTTTCTAATACAGTGCAGGCGGTGTACACAGTATATAATACAGTGTGTACAGTTTCTAATAAACTTCAGATGGTGTACACAGTACATAATACAATGCAAGGGGGAGGTGGCCTCAGTTGACAGTCCGGTCCAGCAGGAGGACAAGCATTTGGCTCGCTGAGGTACTGCTGTTCGTGAGAGAGGCCGGCCGCAATGTAGACACTTCAAAGCGAGGCTTGGAGTGCAGTTGGAAACAGGCGCGGATGGATGATGTCACTGGAAAGGCGACGCACTTCTTAAGCGTGCAAGCTGCAAATGACACGGCAGCTGCGCTCCTTTTTCAAGCTAGCTAGTGGGACTTAGGAGCTGCAATATAAGGAGTGAACTATCGGTGGGTAAAATAAAAAGGGGAGGGGCTGGTATATCTAAACAAGCACAGCATACTCAGGCAATCTGTCACTCAATGGCTGGCAGTACATAATAGAGATTAGATATTGTTTAATGATAGTAATAATAACCGGACAAAGGTCATTATGAGTAGTAATTAGAGAAAGGGGGAAGCATAATATACATACACAAAACATATGACACGTAACAGCATTATTATGAGTAACATGTGAATATTAATGCAGAACATGACAAATTATTAACATCAAAAATAAATGATGAATGAATTAAAACAAAAACAAAATGTGTTAAAAACAGTCCATTAATTGGGAATTGGTATATAAAATTAATTGTAATTATTAAAAATTAATAAAAACAAATTAATTATTATTAAGTGAACAATTAATCAATCACTTTTGAATTCAAATTAAAATGAGTTGTTGGATGTGGGGGGAGGGGAAAACAATAAATTTGTATATATTGTTTTATTATTTTACTATAATCAGTTAATGTAGATAGGCTATAGAGTCAAAATATTTGTATGTTTAAAAAATATATATATACATATGTATACCTATATATATGCATATATATGCTACACTGAATGCAGAGTATATACAGTCAGGTCCATAAATATTGGGACATCAACACAATTCTAATCTTTTTGGCTCTATACACCACCACAATGGATTTGAAATGAAACAAACAAGATATGCTTTAACTGCAGACTTGCAGCTTTAATTTGAGGGTATTTACATCCAAATAAGGTGAACGGTGTAGGAATTACAACAGTTTGTATATGTGCCTTCCACTTTTTAAGGGACCAAAAGTAATGGGACAGATTAACAATCATCCATCAAACTTTCACTTTTTAATACTTGGTTGCAAATCCTTTGCAGTCAATTACAGCCTGAAGTCTGGAACGCATAAACATCACCAGACGCTGGGTTTCATCTCTGGTGATGCTCTGCCAGACCTCTACTTCAACTGTCTTCAGTTCCTGCTTGTTCTTAGGACATTTTCCCTTCAGTTTTGTCTTCAGCAAGTGAAATGCTCGATCGGATTCAGGTCAGGTGATTGACTTGGTCATTGCATAACTTTCCACTTCTTTCCCTTAAAAAACTCTTTGGTTGGTTTTGCAGTATGCTTTGGGTCATTGTCCATCGACACTGTGAAGCGCCGTCCAATGAGTTCTGAAGCATTTTGCTGAATATGAGCAGATAATATTGCCCAAAACACTTCAGAATTCATCCTGTTGCTTTGAATGAATGAGATCGGGAGTACTATCCCAGATGACAATGATATTGTCTATATATCTACTAAAGAAAATTATATTGGCTGAGAATGGGTTATTTTTGTGGATATGGTTAATCTCCCAAAAACCCATGGCCAGGTTGGCATATGAAGGGGCAAAATTTGCCCCCATTACAGTACCCTGTAGTTGCAGATAGTAATCTCCTTCAAAATTAAAATAATTGTGTGTTAAACAGAATTTGGTTGCCTCCACAATGAAGGCTGCCTGTCGAGGGTTGGTTAATGGGTCCATAGCTAAAAATTGTTCCAAGGCCATTAAACCAAAACTATGGGGGATGGAGGTGTACAAAGAGTTTACTTCAAGTGAGAGCCACATGTAAGTTGGCTCCCACCTGTATGGGGACAGTAGTTCCAAAAGATGTGTTCCATCTTGAATATAGGACTGTAATTGGTGTACTAAAGGTTGTAAAAATTGATCTATATATAAGCTGAAGCCTGTGGTGACACTGCCCATCGCTGCCACGATGGGTCTACCTGGGGGGTGATCTAGATTCTAATGGATCCTTGGGAGATGATAGAAGTATGGTATTTGGAAGAAGGCCTTACGTAGGAAGGAGCTTTCTATTTTAGAGATGACACCATCACTAAGTGCAGTGGAAATTAGAATGTCAGCTTCCTTAGCAAAGTCAGCTGTAGGATCCTTTTTTATTTTAACGTATGTTATTTTATCTGAAGAGAGTCTATTTGCTTCTTCCACATAATCCATCTTATTCTGACAGAAAATCCCTCAACCCTTGTCTGCTGATTTAATGACAAATTCATGTGCATGCATCAGTAGGTCCAGGGCTTTAATTTCTTATGGGGAGAGATTTTTATATTTGGTAGTAGAAGTCTGTAACGAGCCCCTTGCTCGCTCAGTTCCACTCTCCCAACACTCCTCTACTGCTATTGAATCAGATTGCAACGTCTGATGGTTCAGTCATCCAGTACTCCGGGATTAAAACTTCAGCTATGTGCCGTTCTAACCCAGTTGTGATAGCTCAGAACAAACACCAGGCAGGCTGTATGTAAGTTCAAACAGGAATCTCTTTTATTGCAATATACAGGCTCTTTTATACACTAAAAGTGGAGGTGCATACCACTCATATTACTCTAACAATACAGCTGTAACCTAATTAACCTAATTAACATGAGCTAATTAACTAATCCCTTTAGACAGCCTAGATGACTCAGACATGACCTTTAGGCCAGACTGGCTGTCTTGTAGTTCAGAAAATCCAATCAACATTATCACAATAGCAGAGTTAATTAAACACAAACAACAATGGGATCTAATGACTCTTAGATCCCATACTAGAGACTTATTTACAATACACATTTTAGCAGACAACAGACAGACAGGTGCTGGAATTTACATCAGCATCCCCTAACAGTATCTCTCCCAGCATTATGAATCAGCCACTATTTCTAATATGGCAAATCCAGGGTCCCCAGAGTCTGTGTGTCCTGGGGGACCAGAACCCGAATCCACAGTAATACCACCTCAAGGGTCCCCAGGCATACAGCTCAGAAAGAGCACCGTTCCCCCAAATGCAAGGGCCCACGATCGATCGGCAAGAGGCTAGCATACGGTCCCCTCCAAAAGTCTCTCTCCCGGCTAGGTCTGTCACATTTCAAGTCTAATTGCAAAGATTTAATAAGTCAGCATAAACTACTGTACAAAAACTTTCCAAATATGGGCCTTTTCGAGTAGGCTGGGTAAAAAATGGATTTGGGTAGAATGAACTATAGGGGGAGATGTGGCCAGATGTTGTGTGAGTAGTCTCAGAGGCTCATCCTCGATAAGCAACATATCTAGGCTGTCAATAGCATCAATATCAAAATCAAACTGATCTAGTGACAGGTTAGATGGGGGACTTTTTGCGTCATTGTGGATATTGCTTCTTTTATTTTCCTGTTTAGGATGGAAATGTCTTTTTAAGGTGAGATTACGTATGAATCTATTGAGGTCTTTGAAAAGGAGAAAGGGGATAGGTGTATTGATTGGGGTGAAATTGAGTCCACGATTAAGGAGAGACATATCTGCAGTAGAAAGGATATGTGAGGAGAGATTAAAAATCTTTATAGTTTTTGGTACTTCTGGGCATTTTGATTTATTTCTAGTTCGTCCTCCTCTACAGCCTCTCCTGTGTTTTATTTTTCTGGATAATGGCGGATGATAGCAGAGGAGGACTGGGCACTTAAAAAGAAGGAGAAGGGGAAGGATCTATGGTATGGATAAGAGTGGGTACAGTACATGTTCTCAAAGTAGATTGATTAGATGGACCTATTGGTGTGGTATTGTGATCCATATGCTCTATAGGTTCAGATGATGTGGTATCTACAGAGGTAGCTGATAAGAGGGTAGGCCAATCAGTTGTATTTAAACTAATAGAGGAAGGTGCTGCCATGGCAAGCTGATTTCTAGAACAATTGGGGGCAGCAGGGTCATTACTCATGGAAATACTCGGCTGGGATAGGAAAGAAGGTGTAGACTGAGAGGTCTCAGTCTGGAAGTCAGATTCTGTATATCCCTAGGGTTATGAATAGAGGTTGGCCTGTTGCAGAACCGATTGAGAGCAGTGATTAAATCACCATTCCTATCGTTGAGATTCTTCTTTGTGCTGGTGTGGATATTGGTATTGTTGTGATTATTTCTGGCGTCATTAAGGTAAGATGATTTAGAGGCCCGGGAGACTGAAATTGACCTATCTTGCCTCTGATGTCTATCAGAGGCAACAGGACTAAAAGGTTGTAATTTCATCAGAGGAAGAAGAAAGCGGCTGACAGGTGGAGGACAAGGTGATTTGGAGATGGGGAGATGGCACTGATGACTGTAGTTGGGGACTGGAGGTATGGATAATCTGGGTGCCATACTTGCATAATTCTTTTTATTCCAAGAAAAAATTCTATTAATATTATAGTCATCCAGATTACGTTGAGCCCGGGTTCACACCACAACGGGCTGCGGATCGCACAGGAGCGCTGTGCGTCCCTGTTCACCATTTCAGGGACGAATCAGGGCCGATTCTATGCCTGAATTCGGCCCTGAAACGCAGTCAAAGACGCACAGCGTTTTTGTGCAGTGCGCACCGCAGCCGCCCCGGAGATATGTGAACTGGCTCCATAGGGAGCCAGTCACATTCTCCTGCTATGCGAATTAGAGGTGCGGAAACGCACCTCTAATTCGCATAGGTGTGAACCCGGGCTTAAACTTTCCAATTTTTGTTTCGATGAGGTTATCTTCATCTTGTTTGGTATTTTTCTTAAGTGCTTCTAACCATGAGGCGGGGACAGGTATTTTATGGCCAAGAATTTCTTCTACTATTTACTGAACTTGACAGCCAAGTTTTTCATATCTAGTGGTTCTGTGGGAAATAAGTATTTCCATCCACTTAGCAGTGAAAAATTCAGCATTATTTTTCCATTTATTTTGTGTTATTATTATCTAAAAAGGTGGGGCAATCTTTCATGATTTTTAAGCCCCTCGGTGAGATCTTAGTGTCAATGTTGGGATTTTTACATGTCTGAGGTTAACTTCACAAATGTGAGTTGCTTGTATTAAGTGTGCATTAAAAACATGTTCTACATCTGCACCTAGAGGTGCCTCTCTCCTTGTCTTTTCAGTGTCTTTGGAACACGGTTCTCTGTTCCTATGTGATGGCAGCCCTGTGTGTTGGATCTCTCACCACCTTCCCTTATGGTCATTGGGCTATTAACACTGTTTATGACCATGGACTACTGTCATTGATTTATTCCTTGGCTCTGATTATTGTGCTGAACTAATGTTCATGACACATTACACTATGGGATTGGTTGCTCTAGTTCTCTGTGCCTTCCACTTTTTAAGGGACCAAAAGTAATGGGACAGATTAACAATCATCCATCAAACTTTCACTTTTTAATACTTGGTTGCAAATCCTTTGCAGTCAATTACAGCCTGAAGTCTGGAATGCATAAACATCACCAGACGCTGGGTTTCATCTCTGGTGATGCTCTGCCAGACCTCTACTTCAACTGTCTTCAGTTCCTGCTTGTTCTTAGGACATTTTCCCTTCAGTTTTGTCTTCAGCAAGTGAAATGCTCGATTGGATTCAGGTCAGGTGATTGACTTGGTCATTGCATAACATTCCACTTCTTTCCCTTAAAAAACTCTTTGGTTGGTTTCACAGTATGCTTTGGGTCATTGTCCATCGGCACTGTGAAGCGCCGTCCAATGAGTTCTGAAGCATTTTGCTGAATATGAGCAGATAATATTGCCCAAAACACTTCAGAATTCATCCTGTTGCTGTGAATGAATGAGATCGGGAGTACTATCCCAGATGACAATGATATTGTCTATATATCTACCAAAGAAAATTATATTGGCTGAGAATGGGTTATTTTTGTGGATATGGTTAATCTCCCAAAAACCCATGGCCAGGTTGGCATAGGAAGGGGCAAAATTTGCCCCCATTACAGTACCATGTAGTTGCAGATAGTAATCTCCTTCAAAATTAAAATAATTGTGTGTTAAACAGAATTTGGTTGCCTCCACAATGAAGGCTGCCTGTCGAGGGTTGGTTAATGGGTCCATAGCTAAAAATTGTTCCAAGGCCATTAAACCAAAACTATGGGGGATGGAGGTGTACAAAGAGTTTACTTCAAGTGAGAGCCACATGTAAGTTGGCTCCCACCTGTATGGGGACAGTAGTTCCAAAAGATGTGTTCCATCTTGAATATAGGACTGTAATTGGTGTACTAAAGGTTGTAAAAATTGATCTATATATAAGCTGAAGCCTGTGGTGACACTGTCCATCGCTGCCACGATGGGTCTACCTGGGGGGGTGATCTAGATTCTTATGGATCTTTGGGAGATGATAGAAGTATGGTATTTGGAAGAAGGCCTTACGTAGGAAGGAGCTTTCTATTTTAGAGATGACACCATCACTAAGTGCAGTGGAAATTAGAATGTCAGCTTCCTTAGCAAAGTCAGCTGTAGGATCCTTTTTTACTTTAACGTATGTTATTTTATCTGAAGAGAGTCTATTTGCTTCTTCCACATAATCCATCTTATTCTGACAGAAAATCCCTCAACCCTTGTCTGCTGATTTAATGACAAATTCATGTGCATGCATCAGTAGGTCCAGGGCTTTAATTTCTTATGGGGAGAGATTTTTATATTTGGTAGTAGAAGTCTGTAACGAGCCCCTTGCTCGCTCGGTTAAACTCTCCCAACACTCCTCTGCTGCTATTGAATCAGATTGCAACGTCTGATGGTTCAGTCATCCAGTACTCCGGGATTAAAACTTCAGCTATGTGCCGTTCTAACCCAGTTGTGATAGCTCAGAACAAACACCAGGCAGGCTGTATGTAAGTTCAAACAGGAATCTCTTTTATTGCAATATACAGGCTCTTTTATACACTAAAAGTGGAGGTGCATACCACTCATATTACTCTAACAATACAGCTGTAACCTAATTAACCTAATTAACATGAGCTAATTAACTAATCCCTTTAGACAGCCTAGATGACTCAGACATGACCTTTAGGCCAGACTGGCTGTCTTGTAGTTCAGAAAATCCAATCAACATTATCACAATAGCAGAGTTAATTAAACACAAACAACAATGGGATCTAATGACTCTTAGATCCTGTACTAGAGACTTATTTACAATACACATTTTAGCAGACAACAGACAGCAGGTGCTGGAATTTACATCAGCATCCCCTAACAGTATCTCTCCCAGCATTATGAATCAGCCACTATTTCTAATATGGCAAATCCAGGGTCCCCAGAGTCTGTGTGTCCTGGGGGACCAGAACCCGAATCCACAGTAATACCACCTCAAGGGTCCCCAGGCATACAGCTCAGAAAGAGCACCGTTCCCCCAAATGCAAGGACCCACGATCGATCGGCAAGAGGCTAGCATACAGTCCCCTCCAAAAGTCTCTCTCCCGGCTAGGTCTGTCACATTTCAAGTCTAATTGCAAAGATTTAATAAGTCAGCATAAACTACTGTATAAAAACTTTCCAAATATGGGCCTTTCGAGTAGGCTGGGTAAAAAATGGATTTGGGTAGAATGAACTATAGGGGGAGATGTGGCCAGATGTTGTGTGAGTAGTCTCAGAGGCTCATCCTCGATAAGCAACATATCTAGGCTGTCAATAGCATCAATATCAAAATCAAACTGATCTAGTGACAGGTTAGATGGGGGACTTTTTGCGTCATTGTGGATATTGCTTCTTTTATTTTCCTGTTTAGGATGGAAATGTCTTTTTAAGGTGAGATTACGTATGAATCTATTGAGGTCTTTGAAAAGGAGAAAGGGGATAGGTGTATTGATTGGGGTGAAATTGAGTCCACGATTAAGGAGAGACATATCTGCAGTAGAAAGGATATGTGAGGAGAGATTAAAAATCTTTATAGTTTTTGGTACTTCTGGGCATTTTGATTTATTTCTAGTTCGTCCTCCTCTACAGCCTCTCCTGTGTTTTATTTTTCTGGATAATGACGGATGATAGCAGAGGAGGACTGGGCACTTAAAAAGAAGGAGAAGGGGAAGGATCTATGGTATGGATAAGAGTGGGTACAGTACATGTTCTCAAAGTAGATTGATTAGATGGACCTATTGGTGTGGTATTGTGATCCATATGCTCTATAGGTTCAGATGATGTGGTATCTACAGAGGTAGCTGATAAGAGGGTAGGCCAATCAGTTGTATTTAAACTAATAGAGGAAGGTGCTGCCATGGCAAGCTGATTTCTAGAACAATTGGGGGCAGCAGGGTCATTACTCATGGAAATACTCGGCTGGGATAGGAAAGAAGGTGTAGACTGAGAGGTCTCAGTCTGGAAGTCAGATTCTGTATATCCCTAGGGTTATGAATAGAGGTTGGCCTGTTGCAGAACCGATTGAGAGCAGTGATTAAATCACCATTCCTATCGTTGAGATTCTTCTTTGTGCTGGTGTGGATATTGGTATTGTTGTGATTATTTCTGGCGTCATTAAGGTAAGATGATTTAGGGGCCCGGGAGACTGAAATTGACCTATCTTGCCTCTGATGTCTATCAGAGGCAACAGGACTAAAAGGTTGTAATTTCATCAGAGGAAGAAGAAAGCGGCTGACAGGTGGAGGACAAGGTGATTTGGAGATGGGGAGATGGCACTGATGACTGTAGTTGGGGACTGGAGGTATGGATAATCTGGGTGCCATACTTGCATAATTCTTTTTATTCCAAGAAAAAATTCTATTAATATTATAGTCATCCAGATTACGTTTAAACTTTCCAATTTTTGTTTCGATGAGGTTATCTTAATCTTGTTTGGTATTTTTCTTAAGTGCTTCTAACCATGAGGCGGGGACAGGTATTTTATGGCCAAGAATTTCTTCTACTATTTACTGAGCTTGACAGCCAAGTTTTTCATATCTAGTGGTTCTGTGGGAAATAAGTATTTCCATCCAGTTAGCGGTGAAAAATTCAGCATTATTTTTCCATTTATTTTGTGTTATTATTATCTAAAAAGGTGGGGCAATCTTTCATGATTTTTAAGCCCCTCGGTGAGATCTTAGTGTCAATGTTGGGATTTTTACATGTCTGAGGTTAACTTCACAAATGTGAGTTGCTTGTATTAAGTGTGCATTAAAAACATGTTCTACATCTGCACCTAGAGGTGCCTCTCTCCTTGTCTTTTCAGTGTCTTTGGAACACGGTTCTCTGTTCCTATGTGATGGCAGCCCTGTGTGTTGGATCTCTCACCACCTTCCCTTATGGTCATTGGGCTATTAACACTGTTTATGACCATGGACTACTGTCATTGATTTATTCCTTGGCTCTGATTATTGTGCTGAACTAATGTTCATGACACATTACACTATGGGATTGGTTGCTCTAGTTCTCTGTGCCTTCACTTGTATTATTGCCATTCTCATTGACTCCAGACTCCGAGAGAGACCTTCCTTCAAGGAGTGCTTGCGGATGAGAGGGCCTTTAAGAGGAGGGAGAGATTGTGCCTTTATTGTGGCCAGGAAGGTCACTTTTTGAAGTCTTGTTCTACTCATCCGGGGAGACGGTTGCACCTGAGGTCCTGTAGGGGACAGACCCTAGGTGGCGTTGTTACATCCCCAGTTACCTTGAAGGATAAGCCTCTAGTTTCGGTTACCCTTTCATGGTCTGAGTCTTCCATTGATACACAGGCTCTAATCGATTCTGGAGCTGCAGGCCTGTTCATAGACAGTGCCTTTGTGTCTAAGCACTTGATTCTGCTGCAGCTTCATGCCACTCCACTTGCCATTGAGGCTATTGATGGGAGACCTCTACAGCCTGCCCATGTGACTCATGAGACTGCTCCATTGACCATGGCCATAGGGGTTCTTCACCATGAGATAATCCAATTTCAAGTAATTTCATCTACTCATTATCTGGTGGTTATTGGTTATCCTTGGTTACAGAGGCACAACCCCTCTTTTAATTGGCTTCATGCTGAGGTTCTTTCCTGGTCGCCAAAATGCAGTAAGACATGTTTTTGGAAAGTGGCTAAGGTCTTGTGCATCTTTTCCCTCTCCTCCTTGCCGGAGGAGTACCGTGAATTTAGCAATGTATTTGACAAAGGTCAAGCCGGTAGTTTGCCTCCACACCGGTCGTATGATTGTGCAATCGACCTTCAACCTGGTGCTATGCCTCCCGTGGCTGGATTTGCCCTTTGTCTGTCTCGGAGGATAAAGCTATGGAGGATTATGTTGCTGACGTACTTTCTCGAGGGTTCACCGGCAAAATTCTCATCTCCTGCTGGTTCTGGCTTCTTCTGTGTGAAAAAGAAGAGTAGTGAACTTAGACCTTGTATCGATTATAGGGGCCTCAATCACATCACGATTAGGAACGCCTACCCGATTCCATTGAGTACGGAATTATTTGACCGCCTCAAGGGAGTAACGGTTTTCACGAAGCTCAATCTGAGAGGGGCATACAATCTTGTGAGGATCAAGGAGGGTAACAAATGGAAAACCACATTTAACACCGGGACAGGACATTATGAATATCTTGTAATGCTGTTTGGCCTTTGTAACACTCCTGCAGTTTTTTTCAGGAGTTCTTCAACGATGTCCTCCAAGATAGGTTGCAGCAATGTGTAGTGGTTTATCCCGACAATATTCTCATATATTCTAAATCCCTAGAGAGCCACCACACAGATGTCTCCCATGTGCTACAGAGGTTGAGAGATAATAGCCTGTATTGTAGGTTGGAGAAGTGCGAGTTCCATTGTGAACAGGTTAAATTTCTGGGTTATGACATTTCTACTGCCGGTTTTTTGATGGACCCAGAGAAATTATCTGCAGTTCTACAGTGGCCTTGTCACGTACCCTACTAGGGAGTCTGAAATGTGGAGAGTGGCCTCTTTCACGGTTCCGGTCCCAACACCCCTGGTAGTGGGGACAGGGAGTGCTGGGGCAACGAAAGGGTGCAGGTGCCTGCAGGCAGAAGGCTGGAGCTTGGAGACACAGGAACCTCTCAGAGGAAGGCGTGGAGACTGATCACCAGAACTGTTCAGTGGAAGCCAGGCAGGTAGGTATGGAAAAACTGCAGCGTCAGGAACAGGCAGAGTCTCTCTTTATATAGGGCACCATGCGCCGGGATTGGTGGATGCGAATGTGCGTGCGCGAGTGCGCGCGCTAACGTACACGTGGTCGTATGGGTGCACCAGTGTGCACGTTTGTTCCGGATCTTGCTCATCTCTGTCGGGGACACCGTGCATGCCCATTAGCATTAGCAGAATGGGAATTAGCTACTGCTGCACGGAGACGGGCATTGGCAATGTGAGTTCTTTGACAGGCCTCGACTCATAGGTCTACGTCCGTTACAAAGTTTTCTTGGCTTTGCCAATTATTATTGGAAATTTATTTGGAACTTCTCTTCTCCCAGAAGGGACCTGAAAGGACCCGAGGGGCCTGGTATGGACTGGGGGGTATCCACGCTTTTTTTTTCAATGATTTTTTATGTATATTGCCAAAATCCGGCAATACATTATAGCCGCAAGCAATTTTTAATGACATTTTTTCCTTTAGAAATGTAATTTTTCTTGCGGTACTGTTATAAACATAGGAAAGATGAGCAACTTTACAGGCAGATTAAGGGAAACCCCCATGAGTGATATTTAACCACTTCCCGTCCCGGCCAATAGAAGATTAAGGGACGGAAGGGTGGTTCAGTTATCCTAACTGGACGTCATATGACGTCCAGCAGGATAACAGCCGCCGCGCGCCCACGGGGGCACGCATCGCAGCTATCGGTGGAGCGGTGTGTCAGTTTGACACACCGCCCCACCGATCTTGATAAAGAGCCTCTGGCGGAGGTTCTTTACCACGTGATCAGCCGTGTCCAATCACGGCTGATCACGATGTCAATAGGAAAAGCCATTGATCGGCCTTTCCTCAGTCGCATCTGACAGACGTGAGTAGAGGAGAGACGATCGTCGGCTCTCCTGACAGGGGGGTCTGCGCTGATTGTTTATCAGTGCAGTCCCCCTCGGATCACACACTAGACCACCAGGGAAGCCGCCAGGACCAACAGGGAAGGGGGCAACATGTGGATGGCCAGGTATGTACCCCATGGCCACCCACATGGGCAAATTATGCCCAATCTGTGCCCACAAATGGGCACTGACTGGCACCATTATATATCAGTGATGCCCAGCAATGCCACCCATCAGTGTCATCAGTGCCACCAATCAGTGTCATCAGTGCCACCCATCAGTGTCCATCGGTGCCACCTGTCAGTGCCCATCTGTGCCCATCAGTGCCCACCTATCAGTGCCCATCCGTGCCACCCATCAGTGCCACCCATAAGTACCCATCAGTGCCACCCATAAGTACCCATCAATGCCACCTACAAGTGCCCATCAGTGCCTTTCAGTGCCACCTCATCAGTGCCACCTCATTGGTGCCACCTATCAGTGCCCATCATCAGTGCCTTTCAGTGCCACTTCATCAGTGCCACCTCATTGGTGCCACCTCATCGGTGACCATCAGTGCCGCCTTATCAGTGTTCATCAGTGCAGCCATATCAGTGCCTGTCAATGAAGAAGAAAAAATACTTATTTACAAAAAATTTTAACAGAAACAAAGAAAAACTTTTTTTTTCAAAATTTTCGATCTTTTTTTATTTGTTGCGCAAAAAATAAAAACCACAGAGGTGATCAAATACCACCAAAAGAAAGCTCTATTTGTGGGAACAAAATGATAAAAAATGTGTTTGGGTACAGTGTTGTATGACTGCGCAATTGTCATTCAAATTGCGAACAGCGCTGAAAGCTGAAAATTGGCCTGGGCAGGAAGGTGTCTAAGTGCCTGGTATTGAAGTGGTTAAAGGAATATTTAATTGTTATTGTTTCACTTTAAGCATTATTAAAAACACTGCTCCTGAAAAAAAACGGCTATTTTAAAAACTTTTTTTGCATTGATACCTGTCCCCTGATGCAGTACCCGGGTCCCCAAACACTTTTTTTGGGAATAACTTGCATATAAGCCTTTAAAATTAACACTTTCGATTTTTCACGTTCGTGTCTCATAGATTTTAAATGTGTTTGCATGTCCGCACAAATATTTTATCTGTTCGCATGTTCTGGTGGGGGATGTTCGACTCATTCCCACTGGTCATGAAGCGGGGGGAAAATCTTCCCAAGGTCAAGTGGTTAATGACACATTTCTGTTTCTTTCAATGGTCCCTGGGGAATTGCTGCAAAGACCGTTACATGACATTCATGAGCAACTGGCATCCACAATGACAACAGCTGATGCAGGTAAAAACTAATTACATTGAAATGTCTGAACCAAAAGACTTTGGATTTGCTCTCCTGTCCTGACCTTACATTCTTCATGGTGTACATATCAGATATACAAAATTGTATGACAACTTGTTGTCTCTATCCTTCAATCATTATGATTAAAATAGTAAGCCATCAAAATCCTTAGTGGCTAATATAATCTACATGGGACATATCTTTAATTGCATTACAGTTGTGCCCTTTTAAATGACTCTTCATTTTAGTTCCCTCTCTACTTTCTTGGTATCTCGACATTATCTTTTGCATCTCATAAATAATTCAGTAAATTACTTATTTTGCAAGAGTACAACTTTATTAATCTGCCAGAATTTCTTCTTACAAATGCTTATCACATAACTGTCAGAAGTTACAGCCATGTGGATAGCTCAATAGCCATAAACCGAAGTGTTCATAAAGCTTCCTCAAATGCACCTCTGAGATTACTTCAAGAAGGCTTTTCCTGTAATTGTGGTAGTTTGACAGGTGGCATTAAGCTATTTAAAATTGTTTTAAATGCTGGTATTGTGCACTGATGATTTATGAAGGTTGGATGACATAAAGCTATACAAATTATTTTGAAATATAAAAATTACATTTTAACATACAAGACAAAACTTTTAACTACAACTTTTAGCTTGAAAGAAAACTTTGTCATTCACCAGTTTGTTAAGGCTTGCTATGAGGAATGTCACCTAAATAATCTGGATGAATAAACTTTCTTTTATTTGTAGGTGTTTGTTTTATGATTTTTATTGTTTGTGTTAGCAAATAGTGACATGCTAATGCTCTTGGAATTAATATAACTTGTGCATTTTCTGTATTGAAATTGCAGTGTATGACAACAGTTGACAGAGGATCAGTAGGCCTATTCCCCCCCAAAAATTAGGGTCGAAGCAATAAAACACTCATGGGCGTTCTAGCCTTTTCCCACTCTAATGCCCCGTACACACGATCGGACATTGATCAGACATTCCGACAACAAAATCCATGGATTTTTTCCGACGGATGTTGGCTCAAACTTGTTTTGCGTACACACGGTCGCACAAAGTTGTCGGAATTTCCGATTGCCAAGAAAGCGGTGACGTACACCACGTACGATGAGACTAGAAAAGGCCAGTTCAGAACCAAGCGCAGCACCCTTTGGGCTCCTTTTGCTAATCTCGTGTTAGTAAAAGTTTGGTGAGAGGGTTTGTATCTGCTCTTCAGTGCGTGCAGTGAGTTACGCTTGACTCTTGTCATTGTGTCCTTGTTCGTTCGTTACTGTTTTTTAGGTCGCTTTTCACAGGCCTTGCTGTTCTTCAGTGCGTTCTGTTACTTCGTTCTGAGCAGCCGACCGTTTTCTAGCCATTTTGCGTATACGTACTCCTCGTAGAGTTCGTGCTGTGCGGGGGCTTGGTGTTGGGGTCCTGACCTTGACACAAGTCCAGTCCATGAACAGGGTGGGGAGGAGTTCATGGACCAAGAATTGGTTGCTTCAGCATGACCAGTTCTGTCAAATGCCTTTGCTCCGTGAGATCCGTGAGAATAATCCTGATGATTTTAAGGAACTTTCTCCGGATGACGGACCCTGTATTGCACCGTTTGTTGGCTTTGCTGACCCCCTATATCAGCAGGCAGGATACCTGCATGAGGCAAGCCATCACTCCGGAGAAGAGGCTCGTCGCCACCCTGCGGTACTTGGCGACAGGGAGAAGCCTGCAGGACTTGAAGTTCTCAACAGGCATCTCCCCCCAGGCTCTGGGGATCATTAACCCGGAGACCTGTTCTGCCATCATCCAGGTCCTGCAGAAGGAGTATATTAAGGTAAGATTTATCCTTTAACATCACATTTTATTGTATTTAATGTTTGATGATATATTGTATTTCTTTCCTCATTCCCAAATTACCATGATTGTAATATGATGTGAATGACCCCTTTGTCCTCATGCATGCTGGATTTTTATGTAATTATTTTTTTTCTCCTTCATACATATTTGCCTTCACTTACCTCCCCAGCATGGTCTCCTGGCCCTATATTCACCTTGTGTATTCACTTAACAATGTATTTTATCAGCTCCATAGTAGTGCTTTACCTCAAACACCCCCTAAAATGTTTTAAAATGTGATTTGTGCTTTAAATTCAGGCAGAGTGCCAGAGGCTTTTTTTGGGGGGTCCCCAAATCATTTGGAACCCTCCCTCCCTCAACTGCTAAGTCAGCTGATACCAATTCTCTATCTATCCTCAATCATCTATCTGAAGACTTTGCCAAACCCATACACACTATACCCATCTCTTTTGTGGTCAGATGTATGGATGAATTCCCCAAAGCATGTAGTGCAAGGGCCTGCCTGTATACTTTCAAATGGTACTGTTTAAAGTTTTTGTATCCTATTATTATCTTGATAGGTAATAGTAGATTTTCCAAATGTGCTCAAATGTGTACAATGTGTATTTATATCTTTGTCTTATGACACCTCTTACATGTCCAGTTGGCTGCCAATAGTGTATCTAAGGAGGGGCTGGCCAAAGTAATATCCATTATTTAGGCATTCATCTCTCAATGAAGTGGAGAGGGTTACCTGTCCAAGAGCCCCCCCCTATAATGTTAAAAATGGCCCATGAGAGGGGGGAGGGGGAATCTGATAGGTGTACCTTATACTTTGGTCTTTAAAAACTCCCTCAAATAAATGTTATCTTGATGTTGGCCAAGAATGTTTGTGTCTAATCTGCTTTCCCTGTTTATGTGCAAAACGACTAATTTTTTTGTTGTTTGACTCCACAGTTTCCTTCCACGCCACAGGAATGGCAGATTGTGGCCTCCAACTTTGCCCAGCGGTGGGACTTTCCTAACTGCGGAGGGGCAATTGATGGGAAACACGTCCACATCGTCCCACCACCCAACTCGGGGTCATACTATTATAATTACAAGGGGTTCAATAGTATTGTGATGTTGGCGGTGGTGTCGGCTACTTACGAGTTCCTGTATGTGGACATGGGAAAGAATGACCGGATGTCCGATGGTGGAGTCATCGCCCGGACGGAGTTCTACAGGCGTCTCCAGAATGGCAGCTTGGACTTGCCACCTGCAGAAGACAATGTAGAAGGACTCCCATTCGTCTTCGTTGCCGATGAAGTGTTTGTGCTGGGGGACCATCTTATGCGGCCATTCCCGATGAGGACCCTCACATTGGACCAGAGGGTTTTTAATTACCGGCTGGCCAGAGCCAGAAGAGTGGTGGAGAACACGTTTGGAATCATGGCCAGCCGGTTCCGCCTATTTCTTACACCCATACACATGGCGGAGTGTAAACTGAATCATATTATCCTGGCGTGCTGTGTTCTACCCAACTTTTTACGGCAACATTCTGCCAACTATGCTGGCTCAGTTGGGCCTGAGGCCGTAATTCTAAATGAAACAACTCTGATGGCGCTTGAAAGTGGCCGTCCTGGCTTGCCCCCCCTGAGTGCTTGTGATGTCCGGCTAAGATACCTTGAATACTTTGCGGGAAGGGGGGCTATCAATATGCCAGACAATGTCTGAAACCTTTTTCAAATAATAATAAAAAAAATACTCAAATCTTTGGTGACATTTACTGCTTGTGTTTCTTTTAGCTGACCCTGACAGAAATGTGGTGAGTCCTAAAAATGGCGTGATTGTGTAACCTTACAAAGCACTGTTGGGTGTTATTTACTAAAGGCAAAGACACTTTGCACTACAAGTGCAGTTGAAACTGCACTTGTAGTGCAAAGTGGATTTGTCCTTAGGAAATAACACCCATTCACACAGAAAACACCAATTAGAGCACCACAAAAGTGTTGGAGCGTTGAGACAATAATCCACACATTCTTGATTAACAATCTTTTTAATACCAGCACAATCACATGTGCATTTAGAAAAGGTTTTTAAAACAAACCAACATGTTTGTTGTATAACAATTTTTGGGGTCACATTAGAAAAAGTAGAAATGTCCATTTAAGATAAAACAGGCATGTTTAAAACCAACAAGAAAGACACAAATCTTGAACTTACAAATTTCACATTTGGTAGAACTTGAAGGCAATATCAGACATGAGTATTTACAAACTGTGTTTGATATTGCGTTCAGATGGGGTGAAGTCACCCCAGGAAAAGCCAAATTTTGAAGATGCACACAAATTGCCGAATGTCAACATGTGCTAGCTGCCATCATGGGGGATCAAGGGACATGTTTTTGGGGTGCAACCCCTTCCTCACAGCTACTTTATTATTGAGGAAGGGGTTGCACCCTCAAAACGCGTCCATTGATCTCCCATGATGGCAGATAGCACGTGTTGACACGCTGTGTGCATCTTCAAAATTTGGCTTTTCGCAAATATGTCAAAAAATGGTAAAAATTTTTAGCACACAAAAAACCCAAGGGATTTGGAGGAGTTTTAAACTCTCCCTAAACATCAATGATGTTCTTCATTTTTTGTTGAACATTGATGTTTTTCAGGATGTTTTCCAAGTCCCTATTACACCCCATGATCTCCCCGATCAGGATCTGTGCACTTTCCGAGGTGAAATGCCCTGGATCCACAACATCACGATCACCTAAAAAGATAGAAACAAAAACACACCATGCATTATAAATATGCCGGTATCCATCTCTTACCTGAGCCTGTGGTCACAGACACTCACCTGTTGTGGTGCCAATTTCCACCACGTCTTCCTCCTCCTGCTCTGCTTGGCTTGGGTGGATTTCCCCTTCTTACAGAGGTGGGGGGTCTGTGGTCTCCTCGGATGAGGGGTGTCCTCCGAGTCTTTTCTCCCCTATGTAAAAAAAAAAATAGGTATACTTAGCACACAGATATTTGATGTCAGAAATAGGAATATGAAACATTGCTTGGAAGTGGGATACAATTGTCTATTTTGGCAGAGTTCCAAGATTTTTTATTGTCCTTTGTCAAGCTTCAATACTTTACCTGTTACACCCCTATAGTATACACTGGAGCACCTGTGTGGGCCCCCTAATAAAAAGGGTGTTCTTATGTCCCATACTAGTGCTACAGCATCCAGATGTGTAAACAGCTGCTGAGTGTCCTCTCCTTACACAGAATCTAGTTTGCATTTCATTCTAGTTACAAACCCATTATTTATTATTATTATACAGTATTTATATAGCGTCAACAGTTTACGTAGCGCTTTACAACTTGAGGGTAGACAGTACAAATACAATACAATTTGATACAGTAGGAATCAGAGGGCCCTGCTCCTTAGAGCTTACAATCTAAGAGAGAAGGTCAAGAGATACAAGAGGTAATAACTATCGGTGATGTGCTGATTGAGAAGATAAATGTAGAGTTGTTAAGTGGGGGCCAGATAGGCTTCTCTGAAGAGATGAGTTTTCAGGGATCGTCTGAAAGTGGATAAAGTAGGAGAAAATCTGACGGATTGGGGTAGAGCATTCCAGAGGATGGGGGAGGCTCTGGAGAAGTCCTGAAGGCGAGCATGGGATGAGGTGACAAGGGAGTTTGAGAGCAGGAGGTCTTGGGAGGAGCGAAGAGAATGATTAGGTTGGTATTTTGTGACTAGGTTAGAGATGTAGCTGGGGGCCAGGTTGTGGAAGGCTTTGTAAGTTATAGTTAGTATCTTGAATTTAATTGGGTGACTGAGTGGCAGCCAATGGAGGGATTGGCAGAGGGGTGTGGCAGACGCTGAGCGGTTTGTGTGGTGGATGAACCTGGCAGCAGCGTTCATGACGGACTGAAGTGGGGATAGCCTATTTAGACGTAAACCAATGAGGAGGGAGTTGCAGTAGTTGAGGCGGGAGATGACCAGGGAGTGGATTAGAAGCTTTGTGGTGTCATTGGTTAGGAAGGGGCGTATCTTGGAGATGTTGCGAAGATTGAGGCGGCAAGTTTTGGATAGTGATAGAATGTGGAGTCGAAAGGTTAGTTCAGAGTCCAGGATTACACCTAGGGCCTTGGCTTGGAGAGATGAGTTGATAGTTTAGTCGTTGATCTTGACAGGGAAATCAGGGGAAGTGGCACCTGAGGGAGGAAATATCATGAGCTCGGTTTTGGATAGGTTGAGTTTGAGAAAGTGATGTGACATCCAGGCTGATATGTCTGCTAGTAAGTTGGTAATGCGTGAGGAGACAGATGGAGAGAGCTGGGGGGTGGAGAGATAGATTTGGGTGTCATCAGCGTAGAGATGATATTTAAAGCCGTGGGAGGCAATCAACTGACCCAAGGAGGTGGTGTAGATTGAGAAAAGGAGAGGTCCAAGAACAGAACCTTGGGGGACCCCAACGGAAAAAGGAAGAGGAGAGGAGGAAGTAGAGTTGTAAGTGACACTGAAGGAGCGGTGGGATTGGTAGGATTAGAACCAGCGAAGAGTGCAGTCACGGAGACCAAAGGAGTGGAGTTTTTTGAGGAGGAGGGGGTGGTCCACTGTGTCAAAGGCAGCAGAGAGATCCAGGAGAAGTAGTACAGAATATTGTCCATTGGCTTTAGCCATTAGTAGGTCATTTGAGAGTTTAAGGAGAGCAGTTTCCGTGGAGTGTTGAGGGCGAAAACCGGACTGAAGGGGATCAAGAAGTTTATTCATGGTCAGATGGTCGCTTAGTCGGTTGTAGACCAATCTTTCAAGAAGTTTGGAGGACCCATCTACACAACCAAATTATTTTCAGACAAGTAGGCCATAAAAAATGTGGACAAATGCATATGGCCAAAACAATGGTGTTTTCTAGGCCAAACGAACAATGTTTTATACGAACGAATAATGTGCCCATGAACATGAAAGTTGCCATTTTAAACTGGATAACAGTTAAGAAAAGCACATGGAGCAGCACAAACGTAATAAACATAAAGAATAGGAACACAGGACAACTACTTACTTTTTTTCAGCACTCTCCGGATCTTTCTGTACTGCTCATGCTCTCTTAATTTGAGGTCCGACCACCGTTTCCTGAGCTGATCTTTCGATCGTCGTACCCTGAAATTCCGGTGCAGACTCTTGACCACTTTCGCCATGATCTTGGCCTTTCTGACATTGGGGTTGGGGTAAGGTCCATACTTCCCGTCATAGTTGGCCCTCTTCAGGATGTCCACCATCTCCAACATCTCCCCAAAGGACACATTTGAGGCCTTAAATTGTCTCCTTCTGGATCGGGACGTTTCTGCCTTCGGCTTTCCTCCTCCTCGTTGGTGTAATTATCTGACACCTGCTGTGTCTCCACCATGTGCTCTTCCCCCACTGCGACAAACAAGAAGGGACGGGGAATAGACTAGAAAGGACGTCAGGGGCGGGCGGAGTTTCACGCATGCGCAGTGTCTATAAAGCGCAACAGCGTGCGTAGTACGTATGATCTGTGAGCGGAGAAAGGTGTAACGGAGGCGCCGATCGTGATTGCGAAGGTAAGATTTAATGTTGGGCCTATACTGCTTCTAGATTGAGGCCTGTATTTGCACAAGTTTAGAAGACTTTAGGCTGACATTAGGGTTTGTCTTGTGTTGTGTCTTGCAGTGAAAATGGATATCTTGAAAGATAAGGACTTTATGCCAATCTTCATTTATATGTTCAGGGAGCTGCCCTGTCTGTGGCAGATAAACCACCCTGAATATAAGAACCAAACAAAGAGGAAGGCAGCGCTTGATAATTTGTTGGAATTTGTGAAGACGGTGATCCCCACGGCAGACATCACCTATTTGAAGAACCTAATTGGTGGCCTGAGGAGCACTTATCTAAGGGAGCACAAGAAGGTCCAGGATTCCCAGAGATCAGGAGCAGCAGATGACATTTATGTCCCCAGGCTGTGGTACTATGACAGGCTGCATTTTCTGGCAGGCCAGACTGAACCCAGGCCAGCACTCTCCAGTCTTCCTTCCACGCTTCCTTCCCCCCCAGCTGAGGCTTCTGACGCCCAACCTGGGCCTTCCAGGCAGCAAAATGTGGAGGAGCTCAGCTTGATCCAGGTATAGCATTCTTCTAAATATTTCTGGTTGTGCAATCAATGATGTTAAATAGATGTTATTTTGGATTGCTAATTTACGATTGTGATTGATGAAGCAAAAACTAAAACAATGTCCCTTTTTCATACACAGGGAAGTCTCAGCCAGGAGGTGGCCGGGCCAAGCAGGCTGCCTGATATCCAGGTCCCTCCCCTCCACCTTCAAAGAAAAAGTGTCAGGAAGAGGAGTAACCTGGAGGAGGCTGCAATAGGCCTCTTTTGGAAGGCTACTGAGGCCCTCAGAACACCCCATAGTGTGGAGGAGGACTTTGCTGGCATAACTGCATGCAAAATGATGCAGATGGAGGAGGGCCAACGACTCCTGTGTGAGTTCTTAATTTTGGAAGCTCTCAATAAGGGATTGAGGGGCCAAATAACATGTGCTACCCACATTTGTGACCTCACACATAGTCCTCCTCCTCCTCCTCCAGGTCCTACTCCTCCTCCTGCCACATCTCCAACACCAGAGCCACAGCTGGGAAGGAATCGTGGAAGGAAGACCAGAGAGTGATGACCCTGGGTTCAGTCTGGTCTGGCAAAATATGCAGGCTCTTGTAGTACCACAGCCTGGGGACACAGATGTCATCTGCTGCTTTCCGGATCTCTGGGACTTCTGAACCAGACTGCACTCCCTTACATATGGACTCCTCAGGCCACCAATTTTGCTGGAAAATAATTGATGTCTGCCCTGGGGGTCAAAGGCTTCGCCAATTTATGATGTTTATCCAGCATTGCCTCCCTCTTTGTTTGGTTCTGAGCCCTTAATAAAGGAATTTTTGGTTCAATTATACTCGCCTATGTGTGTTTTCCTTCAAAAAGGACAGTTTGTGAGGAGGCAGGTACATTTCAAAAATACAATGTGAAATCAACAAGGGACACCAACACCAAGCAATCTCCTTAAGATTAAATAATACATGATACCAATGGTGTTGTGGTAACTTGACACACAAAACACACACAAAAATATTATGGAGTCAAACCAATAAAAAATAAAAAAAAATCAGCCTTGAAACAAATACAAACCCCAAAAAAGAAAAACAAAACAGCCTTGAAAAAAATACAAAACAAAAATAAAACAACAAAAAACAAATTTGGTCAGATGTGACAAATCAAAATATATTGAGGGAATCACGATAAATAATAAAGAAAGAAGTTTGTGAGAAGTCTGTCTGAATATGAGCAGCAAAACTACTTCATTCTTCTAACATTATAAAGAAGAAGAGAGTGCGCTGTATTAAACAATTTTAAACATTGCAGCGTGATGAAAGTGCTCTATCCATTCCGAATGCTAATTTTACCAGATCAAGCTTTTCCGTCTCGGAATTTCTTCTGAGCATGCGTGGCACTTTGTGCGTCGGAATTGTCCACACACGGTCGGAATTTCCGCGATCGGATTTTGTTGTTGGAAAATTTTATAGCCTGCTCTCAAACTTTATGTGTCAGAAAATCCGATGGAAAAAGTCCGATGCAGCCCACACGGTCGGAATTTACGACAGCACGCTCCGATCGCACATTTTCCGTCGGAAAATCCGACCGTGTGTATGGAGCATAATACAAGATAGGACAGGAAGTGAAAATTATTCTCTCCAACAGGGCCATAGACAGCAATAAAAACCTAGCAGATGTTGTGTTCCTTTTTCACATTATACAAATATATTTTTTAAATATTGAGCTTGGGATGACATTATTTAACCATATAAGTACCAGCCTGAATTTACTCTTCATTACCAGGCCATTTTTCAGTTTTCAGCACTGTTATAGTTTGACAGAAAATTGCACAGCCATTTAATTTTGTAATCAGATATATTTTTATCATTTTTGAGACAAATAAACCTTTTTTTTATGGTATTACATTTTTACTGTCGAAATAAAAATAAAAAAGCTGACAAATAAAAAAACAAGTCTTTTACTCTCTGTTACAAATTATAGCAAAAAAAAACTAAAATTACTTCATTTTGTGAAGTAGATGTCCCAAGGTGATCTCATTTTTTGCTGAATTTTTGTTGAAATGAAGTAAAATGCTAGCATTGAGGAGGATAAACATGGATCTTGGTTTAGGATATTAACCACTTGAAAGACGGCTACAGCGTGGGCTTAAATTGCCAGGAGGACATACATGGACCTCCTCCCATTCTTGCGCCTTCCACGCACCCCAGGGGGTGTGCGGGCAGCACACTCTGTGATCACCGAGTCCGTGAGAGCCAATCACAGCAGTCCCTTTACCAAGTTATCGGCTGTCAGCCAATGACAGCTGATCATGGAAATAAACAGATGCTGGTTATCGTTTTTTTTTTTCTTTAAGGAAAAAAAAGCAGCAGCTTCTGTTAGAGGGATTAGAGGTACATCGGTCCCCTTAGCATCCACATGTGCTGCTAATCAGTGCCATCTATCAGCGCCCACCAGTGCCACCTATCAGTTCCCACCAGTGCTGCCAATCAGTGCCTTATCATCATTGCTGTCTATCTGTGCCCATAAGTACCACTTATCAGTGCCCATCAGTGCCGCCTATCAGTGCCACCTCTCCATGCAGCCTATCAGTGCCCATCAGTACCCATCACTGCCACCTATCAGTGCCCATCAGTGCCAGCCATCAGTGCAGATTCATCAGTGCCTCCTGATCAGTTCCCACCAGTGCCGCCTCATCAGTGCAACCTATCTGTGCCCATCAGTGCCACCTATCAGAGCCCATCAGTGCCACCTCATCAGTGCAGCTTATTAGTGCCCATAAGTGCATCCTTATCAGCACACATCGGTGAAGGAGAAAAATGACCTGTTTGCAAAATGTTATAACAAAATATGAAAAACATTTTGTTTGTTTTTTTTTTTAAATGTGGTCTTTTTTTGTTTGTTTAGCAAAAAATTTAAAACTCAGTCCTGATAAAATACTATCAAAAGAAAGCTCTATTTGTGTGAAAAAAAATGATTAAAATTTCATATGGGTTGCATAACTGAGCAATTGTCATTCAAAATGCGACAGCACTGAAAGCTGAAAATTGGCCTGGGCATTTATAAATAGCACTTCAGCAATAGACGTCCACCACGCTGAGGTTTTTTTTTTTTTTTTTTTTTTTTACAATATGCCAATAGTAAGGTAGGTAGGTTCATATAATAGCAATATTTCAGACTGGAGGCAAAAATTGTGTGTTCGGCTTAACGGAGACTTTTTGGGAAAAAAAAGAGTAGTAAACAAATTTAATTATGTACAACTAAATGGCTCACAGTTTTCAGCTGATACATTTGTACTTGGTTTTATGTGCTTTAAACTGGCAAATAATCTGAACCATCTTGTGAAAAGTAAAACTTTAGCCATAGGTTTCTGCTTTGTTTTAAATATAGAGAGGAAAAAAGCTAGTGTCTCTGTCAAATTGTTATTGCCATCAATGTCCCTATTAGGGAGATTTCCCTTCCCTATAAATCTCTCCAATGGGGACAAAGATAAAAAAACAATACATTATTTATTTATAGTGGAGAAGGTTGGGGACAGGAACAAATCTTTCTAAAGGCATCACAGACAGAAATATATTCCTTTTTAGAGTTAGGTTAAGATCAAGTTTCAATGATTTGGTAGATACAGAGTCAAGGGTTAATTTTTGTGGGTAGTTGATGTGTCAAGGTTTCAGGAGGATTATGATAGAACTCTAACTTCCCACCCTACCTTCCTGAAGTCCCCACACTGTCTAACATTCAACCCAGATTATTTCTCAGAAACTTTTAGAAATATGCACTCAACTGAGATATCAACTCCTTTTTTCTGCACTTTTTTAAAGGGTGTCTTACACTTTCCACTTAATATTTCACGTGGTTTATATTATGGGGAACTCAGTAAAAACATAGACTCCTCCTGCTGCAGACATCATGGGTAAAAAAAGGAGAGCGAAAAGTGAGGAGACAGGAGGGAAGATTTTACTACCACAGTCCCAAAGAAATATAAGAATCCAGTAGGTGATTTATCTTGCAAGAACACACTCAGATATGAAGTATCAGCCTCGTAAAATGTCAAGCCTAATCTATGGAATAGTATTAGTAGTTGGCTGACTGTATTTACTTTGTACAGGCATACCCCACTTTTAAGTACACAATGGGGTTTATTTACTAAAGCTGAAAAGTGAAAAATCAGGCTCACTGCTGCATAGAAACCAATGAGCTTCTAACCCCAGCTTGTTCAATTAAGCTTTGGTAATAAAACCTAGAAGCTCATTGGTTTCTATGCAAAAGTGAGCCTGTTTTTGCACTTTCCAGCTTTAGTAAATAAACCCCATTGTGTACTTAAAAGTGGGGTATGCCTGTATTTATTTATTTATTTCATTCAATATTTTTATTGAAATTTTGCAAAACATTAGTTACAATGACATATCAGACATACAAAGACTCCTCATTGACCAAAGCGGCCAGAAGAGGTGAAAAACAGAAAACTTACGAGTTATCTCTTACAGGGGTAACATAGCATTAAGGAACTGAGAAATCTGCATAAACAACACTGTATTTCTAAGTAGGAACACTCCCTTCTTGTAACTGGGAGACTATAGCTCGCAAGAAAGGAGCAAAGAGTAAAAAAAAACCCTAGAGATAGTACAATAACAAGTAAGGAGAGCAGTAAATCTCAGGTTATAATGGTTTTGCAAATATAAACATTATACTATAAATAACTTGTGAAGCAATGTGAAGTCGGCTCCCTCGGGCTTCAAGGGGTCACCAGGCGGAGGGACAGAAAGAGCTGACCCCCGCACCTGCCGTCCAGGGGTCATTCAAGCGTTCTATTGCAGGTGATGGTCAGCTTGAGAGAAATTTCGACAGGGGTGCCCCACCAAACAAGCCCCCGATATCCACACCCCGCCCCAATGGGAACACACTGTGGAGTGAGATAACTCGAGGACCACTCCCGATAATAACCTCTGCCTAACATCTGTCGGCTTCCCCC
Source organism: Aquarana catesbeiana (assembly GCF_042186555.1). NCBI lineage: Eukaryota > Metazoa > Chordata > Amphibia > Anura > Ranidae > Aquarana > Aquarana catesbeiana. The sequence continues at coordinate 379,261,383 of NC_133327.1, forward strand.
GGAGGACACTCCCACCGGGAAGTTCCCCAGGCATCACGCTCTCCGGGACAGAGCCAACAGTACCAATATCTTGTTCAGATGACCAAAAGTGATTGGCTGTTCTCTGTGCTGGGTTATTCAACATACTTCTGAGGACAATCAGCGTGGAGCCCCTGGAATGGTATACACCCTGTAAATCCAGTATCTGTTGATAAAGATTGTGAAAAAGAAGAGGAGACAGAATTGAGAGAAGGAAGTGAGCAGGGATGAGAGGGAAGGGGGTGGGGTGTGAGGTAATAGAGTATGGACTCGCTGGACCGCCCCCTACATCAGTAAATGGCCTGGGTAAAGTGGGATCCTGACATATGTGGCCCACGGTTTCCAGATCCCTCCAAAGCGCTGCACCGTGTCTCGCAATTTCGCCACTATTTGTTCCTGTGACATGATCCACAAAATTTTCCGTTTGGCGGCCATAATGGACACCATGGGAGTTTTCCAGGCTTTCACTAATGCGATCTTAGCTCCCAAACACATAAAGAAAATGAGCTGTTGTGTGGACTTAGGCGTGTTGTGTACTCTGCGGTTTAGTAGGATGTATGTGGACTCTTGTGGTACATCAATCCCAGTCACCTTCCGTAGAAGGTGAAGGAATTTGTTCCAGTAGCTCCGTATGCGGGGGCATGCCCACCAAATATGAAGCATCGTGCCCATATGGCCACATCCTCTATAACAAAGAGGGGAGGCATCAGGAAATATTTTGGAGAGCCTAGCGGGGACATAGTACCATTTAGTGAAGACCTTAAAGTTAGCTTCTATCAAAGCAATATTTAAGATACCTTTAGATGATCTGCTGAAGGCCTGGAACCACATGTCAGGGTCCCACTGAATATCCAGATCCGATTCCCAGGATCGAGCGTATGCCGAGGCGTCTGACCTATCTGCCAGGCAAGCGTAAATAATGGATATCCTGCCTTTTTGAGGTCCTATTGAAGAGCACCATTGCTTGTACATCGTGGCCTTAGGGTTGCTCAGCTTGTCAGTCCAGAGCGTGCGAAGGAAGTGCCTGATATGTGACAGTCTAAATATTTCCGAAGCAGGCATTTCTAGTGTATTTAGGCAATGGCTTAAGGAGATAGGGCCATTAGGTGTAAGGAAATGGCCTAACCTGAAGAGGCCTTTGTTCAGCCACCAGTGAAACGCATGTATATTCATTCCTGGAGGGAAGTTGGGGTTATGAAATAGGTGTGTAAGGGGCCTTAGAGGGGAGATCAAGTGCACATTTTTATGTAATTGATCACAGAGTGTCAAGGAGTGGGATAAGGTAGGGGCTAATATGGCCGGTCTATGTTTCGAGGGTCGCCATGCTAAAAAGTCTAGTGTGAAATGTGGTATGGCCTGCCTCTCAAGGGAGATCCAATCCGGTCTATGGTTTTTTGCATAGATGGCAGAAAACTTAGCAAGCTGTGTAGCCTGGTAGTAAAGCCATAAGTTCGGTAGACCTAGATCACCCTGAGTCTTAAGTCAGAACAGGATATCCCTTGCAAAGCGGTGACCCCGGTCTCCCCAGACAAATCCAACCACCCTGGATTGAAATTTTGATAGGATAGATTTTTTAATTGGGATAGGGAGACAGCAGAACAGGTATAATAGACGGGGTAAGAGATTCATTTTGACTGCATGGAGTCTATCTAACCAGGACAGGCCCTCCTTTGACCATTTCTGTAGGTCCATCTCTAGTGAGCGGAACATGGGGGGTAGTTGGCAGTGAATAAGTCGCCAATGTTTTTAGTCAGCCTTATGCCCAGATAGGGGATTGAGTCTACTGCCCACGTGAAGGGAAAGTTTTGTTTGAGTTGGTTGAATAGTGGTGCTTGGACCGAGACGTTGAGGGCTATTGATTTGGTCACATTCACCTGAAGCCCCGAGACAGTACCAAAGTCCCTGAGAAGGCGGAAGACATTTTGGGTAGATATAAGAGGGGCTGTCAAGAATAATAACATGTCGTCGGCAAAGAGGGCACACTTGTGTTCCTCAAGTCCACATTTAACCCCTTTAATGTTCTCATTTGTTCTTATGGCTATGGCCAGTGTCTCAATCGCTATAGCGAAAATCAAAGGCAAAAGAGGGCAACCCTGTCTGGTCCCCCTGCGGATGTCAAAGGACTTGGAGCAGTGACTCATTAATCTTACCTGAGCTGTGGGGGATGAGTAAAGTGTGTGTATTATAGTAAGAAAACCGTCACCGAACCCCCAGCATTCCAGAATATCGAAAAGATAGGGCCATGATACAGAGTCAAAGGCCTTCTGCAGATCCAGTGACAACAGGAAACCCTCTTGAGTGGGGCCGCCATCCCACTGAGTCTGCAGAAGGGAAATCAAATCAATTGCTCTACGGATCTGGTCCGGACCCTGTCTCCCTGGAATGAAGCCCACTTGGTTTCTGTGTATATAACTTGCTATGAAGTTAGACATCCTATTACCTAGGATTTTTGTCATAATTTTGTGATCGTTATTGATTAACGAGATACGGTGGTAGCTACCGACCTCGCTGGGATCTTTCCCCTGTTTGGGTATAACTGATATAAAAGCTGTGTTTAAATCGCTTGGGAGAGGGGCTCCATCCCAGAGGGAGTTGAAGAACCGGGCCATGTAAGGAGCTAACTGTGGGCCAAACTTCTTATAATAATGAACCGGGAAACCGTCCGGACCAGGAGTCGAGGACAATTTCAAGGTTTTATGGACATCTAATATTTCCTCAGATGAGAAAGGAGCGTCGAGAAGCTCTCGATACGTTTGTTTCAAGTGAGGGAGGTTAATGTCCTGGAGGTACAGCTCTCTGGCTTTGAGATGATTGTGAGGTAGCTTCTCATAAAGATGGGAATAGAAATTATGAAATGATTCCATAATGCTCGTGGGGTTCTGTGTTAAGTTGCCTGTCGGGGTGCTAATTTTGGGAAATACCGAGGTGTGAACCTGTGGGCTAAGTTTGGCCGCAAGCTTGGAGTCTATCTTATCTGATTGGTAGTAGAAGCGTGCTCCTGACCACCTCAAATGTTTCTCAGCCGAAGTGGTAAGTGCCAAGTCAAGTTTGGCCAGGTTGTCTGGGGTGTGGGGTTTTGTTTATGTCTCTTACTCACCAGGCGAAAGTCCTCTGTGAGTTGTGAGACTTCGGCCCTGCTCTGCTTCTTGAGTTGAGAGGAGAGTTCTACACGTTTGTCTCATATTATACACCGAACTCACATTAAGACCTATCCTTTGATGCCACTCTAAAGATCTTAAAATCCCATTTTGTGGGCACAGTGGTAGTGGGGGGAGACTCCAACACCCCATTCGACTACTCCTCAGACAAATCTAACCCCCTGAAGCCAAGAACCAAATGGCCCCCTAAACAAAGCCTTTGAGTAGCTCAGACCGTCCAGTCCTTTGGCCTGATTGATATCTGGAGGGAAATTAATCCCCAATCTAGAGACTATACGCACTATTCCGCTCCCCACCATACTTTTTCTAGGATAGACCACATCTTTGTCCCAACACACTTAATTCCAAGGGTAGTAGACTCCAAAATCTATGACAAGCCACTGTCCGATCATTCTATAATGACACTGACACTAAAGGGCGGGTCGGGTGAGAAGGGACCCTTTAGATGGCGTCTCAACAAAAATCTCTTGAGTATCCCAACTCATTTCAAATTCTTAGAAACAGCTTTAACTGATTACTTCAGCGAAAACTATACGGAGTCAATTTCGCCGGGCGTTTTTTGGGCAGCACACAAGGCGGTGATGCGGGGCAGACTTTTAGGCCTCTCTGTTAATCATTCCGGTTACCAATATGTAACGACCCTCGGGATCTGTGATGGTTTTCGAGTGGGAAAAGTGAGTTCTGTTTGAGAAGCAGACTGCTACTCCTCTCGTTTTGTTGTCAGCATTAGCTAAGTGAAAATGCAGGAAGTTTTTGTGAAGAAACTTGGGGTGGTAGGTGGCAGGAAAATGAGTCTCTTGGAGCAGTACTACATTTGCCTTCAATGTATGGAGCTGTTGCAGTATTTTGCATCTCTTCACGGGGGAATTAAGACCCTGCATGTTGTGGGAGAGTATTTTGAGAGTCCTGGCCGTCAATGTGGCGTCAGGCATGGGGTAATAATAAGTGTGGTACTATGTGCATGTGAGTCTTACTCGACCTCATTGCTGTCCCTGGCAGATAGGTGGAGACCCCAGCAGTATTGTAGACTCGTTCTGCGTTCCAGCAAAAGGGAGATCCAGCGAGACCCTGTAACCAAAGAGGAGGGGGGGAGGTGGGGAGGAAAGGGGAGAGGAGAATGAAGAAGAGAAAGAGTATAGAGATAGATAGAGGAGTGAAAAAAGGAGACATTAGACCAGAGAGGGACCCATCCCTGCCTGGACCAGTACCCAAAAGAAATGCACAGCGACCCGAGGGTCAAAAGCGTCTGGATCTGTCAAGAGAAAGAACTAGCGTTCAACTATCAAGGCCAGAGGGAGGCGCACTATGACCACTCCGGTCCACGCCGCCTTGTGGCAAACCTGTGGCGGTATACAAATAGTGCAGTCTAAGCCCTGCTAGCGTATAGTGGAAATGTTCACAAAGCCCCCCCCCAAAAAAAGGGAGAAAAAAGTAAAATTAAACCCTTAAGGATCTATGCCGTCCCCGGTCGGCAGGTGAGCGTGCCTGGCCGGGACGAGGGCTTAGACGGCTGCTGTGGTGGGCGTTAGGATGGAGTGGCGCAGCTTCCAGTCTTAGCGGCCATCTTGGACGCCTCTGCGCATGCGCCCCTTATTTATTTATCTCATTTATCAAAGCACATGTGTAAACTGACATTTAGACCACCACTTTGTATGTGCTGAACTGTACATACTGTAGTTGAACTGTAAAAAAGAGTTCAACAGCCATTTCAGCAGATTTAAAGGGTAACTCCATTTTTGTAAATAAAAAGAACATTCCCCTCTGGGTGATAATGGTACATTGCAGGAATGTTAACAAACTTTGTTGCAGATTCTGACCTTTCTCAGGAAATGACATTTCTGGGGGGCGGGGTGGGCGCCGTTCTATACACCATCTGAGTACACAACTTCTCCAGATTACCATATTGTATTGCAATTAATGGAAAAATACACAATATAATTACAATATGAGTGTGTATATATATGTGTGTGTGTATATATATATATATATATATATATATATATATATATATATATATATATATATATATATATATAATATTTTTTTTTTATTTGCCTTTTTCCCATGGAAGTGCAGTTGCTCTTTTAATATGAGATTCATAAATCAACAAAAGAATGGCAGCCCATGTTTGTACAACTATGTACAACTAAAAGGATGCATGGTATTCTATTATTTTAATTATGACTCTGCGTATATTCAGTCAGATCCATTAAACATGTTTTCTTAATGGTTCACTTTTAGCTCCATTTTTCAAAAGAAAAGAAAGAAATGTAAGTTGTCTCATGTGATTTTGATTATATAAGCTATTCCAACTTTTAATAAACTATAGACAATTCAAGGATTAAAAACTTTAGGCAGAGACTTCTTCAAATATTGGTGCAGTGTATATTCATATTAACTGCAATATTTATTAAGGTGTTACATTTTGTTTTCAACATGCAACAGACATAAAAATGAATGAGATTTGATACCACAGCAGAACAAATATGAAACATAATTTTCCCCTTTATCATTTAAAATTTCTTGTAAACAAGTAGCAAACTGCCAAAATAGATATACTGGGACCCTAGCAAAGATTAACAGAAGTCTATAAAATAGATCAAACTTCAGAAATATAACAGTAGAAAATATCCTTACCAAAAAACTCTAGCCTGACACATGTAGCAAATAGATACAGTACAGAAATGGTTAATGGAAATATTTTAAATGGAATTCCAGAAAGAGTCACATACTATAAATAACAGGTTTCTGCACATTGGATTGTCCAGTAGGTATTGCAAATGCATTCATATGGTGTTTGTATAGCCTGAGACTTGTTTTTTGTTTTTTTGTTATTTTGTGGAAACAATTGATAACAGGAAATTGCAAATAAGTAAGCTTGGAATAACTTCAAACAAGATCTTGCCCGGTCTTGATATTATCCCATGCAAATACCAAAAGTGGAGAACTGGAGATTAAAGAGTCATAGCTACATATAATGCAAAATAATATTGTTACTCTCCTGCAATACAACTGTCATCTAGGTAGGTAGAAAGCATGAATGTACAGCATCAACAGAACATAGAACATATCCTGAAGTCACCACATAACCTTTGTCAGATAAATGGTCAATAAAGATGATCATTTGCAAATATAGATTGCTGTCTGTGTGAATGACTAAACATGACTCATAAAAGTGTATTTCAATTTTTACTATAGTTTATTTAAATCTGTCAAATAGCTACTATTTTCTTATTGACAACATATGCTATTTTCAACTAGTAAAATTTCAAGATATACATTTGAAGGCATTAGGAGATTGAGCTCATCATTTGTCCTTAATGCCACTCAGTTCTCAAGAGATGATCAGTCAATTCCATTTATCATTCTAATTAGGAGGCATGTTGCCAGTCCAATTGGGCTCAATTACTTAGGGCCTCATTAGTGAAATGCATTGTGTAGAAGTCTCTTTCAATGAACAAGGTCACTTATAGAACATAAAGTATCAAGCCAGCAAGCACATTAGACCACAGAGAGATATACCTAAATTCTAGAAAACCTTTGACTTAACTTGAAAGGAATTCCCAATTCCCCACATGTACAGTCAACATTTCCAGTCATCCATTACTCCATAGTGTATGATCATTTGCAATTAATATTAAAAACCTCTTTACAAAGGTTTATTACCACTTATTCCAATGAACACTGTAAAGTTAAAAGAATTTTCCAAAAATACTGGCATGTTTTAACTTCTGATCCGACGATAGGACCATACGTTCCTCCAGCCCCCTTAATCACATATAGGCGGGCTTGCTCTGATGGGGACTTACTAATCAAGAGTGAATTCAGGGGTTCCATGCACGGCGATCCTTGCAAGTTTCTGGGAACTTTCCCATGTGGCATCTGCAACTTCTGCCGCTTCATGGACACTCGAAAAGACATAAGTCTGCCCAATGGCTGGACTTTCTCCCCCAGACATTTTGCCAACTGCTAGACTACATTAGTAGTATACCTGTTATCATGTGACTGTGGTTGCTATTACATAGAAAAGACCATCCAAAACTTGTGGAAAAGAATTTATCGTCATGTCCTAGCCATGAAAAACAGCAACCAGGACCTCCCCCTGGGTATACATATGGCTTTTGTACACCACGGTTGCTTTCCCAACATAAAGGTTTTGGTGCTGGACCAAGTTCATCCCAGCCCCGGTGGTGGTTATCTTAACAAGATTCTCCTCCAATAGGGGCTCAGATGGATCTAGGATTTAAATGCCACTGTACTCCCTGGCTTGAACGAGGCCTTCAACTTTAAGCCCTTTTTAGAGGGCTTCCGTTCTGGATGCTTCGAAAAAGACATATGACCCTACTCATATTTATAGAATTTGTAATAATTATGGATTCGTGTCTATCTGGGATTGCCATTTCAGATTCTCTCCCTTCTGTCCTCCGTTTGGTCCCTTACATTCTGCTTCTTCTATGGTTTATCTTTTCTGTCCACATTATACGCATGCTCTTAGATATATGCATACATATATATAAATACGTGTTTTGAGGTGTTTCTCTCTCCTATATGTCATTTGATTTATTCTGTAAGACCTTCGATCATCTGAATAACACTGTGCATTTACTGTACATATTCTACCAATGTTCTGACATGTTGAAATTTACTTTTATTATTCATGTTTTCATTTTTATAATGATCAACAACCAATGTCAGTTAGTGTTGATTGTATTTTAACATTCACTGTTATCACCTTTTGCAGGTTCTAAGCCTTGCGTACTTGGCTCCATCCCTACGCATGCGTTGAAATATACACACTGCTTAAATGCTCAATTACACATCATACTGTCTCTGTCACCCTGTACTTGATATGGGTAAAAGGTGTAGCGCTCAAAACATAATATACAAAAATGTGATTTTCATTATTCAAAGTAATTAAATTGCTGAAAGACAATGAGAACAGAGTCCACCCGGAAAAAGAAGAAATCAAGATCCACCGTGGAAATGTAGGAAACGTAATAAAGATCCCATCACCTTCACCCAATATAACTGACCCTTACCATCAGTTTATGGGTTATACACATATAAAGCGGTCTAGTAATGGCAAGGGAACGATCCTTCCAATTAAACAGCAATTTTCTGCAAATGTAATCCAAAACGTTCCTTCTCCGAAGAGACCAAACAAACAGAAAGTAAACCTTTCCTCTGAGCAGGATCTAAGGCCAGGTAGGTTCCAAGGCTCAGGCCGTGGCTCGGTATATATATCAATGCAGAAAATAGAAAAAGAACGCTCATTGCGCAGATATCCAAAGAAGGAATATTTATTCAGCAAAAAATAAAATAAATGAACTCACATTTAATGAGGGTTAAACAGGCACAATAGAAAGAAGCGACCAGAGCTTCTATTCAAGGTAACCGCTGTATCTCCGTCCATCCGTGTCCTACATCACACGTCTCGTGACTCCACCCAATGTTTCGTCATCAACATGTGTCTCTACTTGATGCTTTCCTATACCTGGCAGATCTGTCTCCTGCACGGGTGGGCCCCGTGATGCTGTTGCATCGCGGGGCCAACCTCTGGGTGGATGCTTCCCACCGTTGTGTCACTGTGTGCGCTGTGTTCAGTACATACATGCAGATGTCATCACGTGGACCTGCGCATGCGCAGGTCACACGTTCCATCCCTGTCTTCGTGTCGGCAGCCCTCAGACATCTGACCTCACCATGCCATATGACGTGGTGACGCCAGATGCCGCCGGAGCTGGGGGACCGCCCAGCTACTGAGCTATCAGCTGTTGCGAGCAACACAGCTGGTCCCGATGCGCATCATTGGCTGATGCACTGGGATCTGCTGATGCTCCCAGCTGTAATCTTTTTACCATAAGCCTTTACCACCCACACTACACAGCTGATCCACGGCATGGCAATTTAAGCATGCCCCGGAAATCAGCTCTGGTATGTCTTCCACTCTATGATTGGCTCATCCCATGATCAATGGGCGGAGATTCCTATATCCCCACACCTATATATAATCTGGCATCTAACTATTTGATGCTGCACAGCCAGGATTCCCCTCACCTCCTTGAGGATTTCAGTGTTTCTGCCTGATAAAAAGTAAGTTTGGGTCTATACCTTATATACTCCTACTTCTAATTGATTATATAGGTGTGTTCACTAACACACCTCCCTGTTAGCTGTATTTACAATCAATATTGCCTATTCATGCCTTACCATCTGGGCTTTCATATACATAGGTATACACACACACATATGGACTTGGTCCTCATTAATAAATCAGCTTTCACACATCTACCTACTCAAATCAATCTAACATTAGTAGTCTCCCTAAATGCTTCAAAACCTTGACTGTTAGATACTATATCTCATTACATTTAAATCATACTTACGCTTCATGTATATCTTCATGTTTAGGGCTTATGCTGTGGCCATCCTCATGGACATATCTGCTACAAAGGTGCATGCTTCATTTCTCTGACAGAAAGGCTTTTCTCTGCATATCTTACAGATAATTGCCCATTATTCTGCTTTTTTGATCAGAATTCTAATTTGTCATCTTTTCAAAATCGAGGGTCTTTCCCATTCCTATCCATCTACAACATGGTGTTACTCCCCGTGTGGTCATACCCATGCGAGGGCTGAAGCCTTAGATGCAGACCTCACTATTTGTTGGAATCCGATGTGTAAAAGCACACTGCTTGTTATGGTCTGGTTGTAAGTATATATTTTTTGGATTCATAATTGCTTGTCTGTTTGTTCCAACTTACTATATATTGAATTGCTGCCCCATACAATTATCCAGTGTTTAATAATCTCACTCTCAACATTTTTTGACTACTATGATGTACTATACTTAATTATATATTTATATATAATGAATTATAATTCCAACATATTTTCACCATTGTAAGTAGGGATGAGCCGAACACCCCCCTGTTGGGTTCGCACCAGAACATGCAAACAGGAAAAAAGTTCGCTCGAACACGCGAACACCGTTAAAGTCTATGAGACACGAACATGAATAATCAAAAGTGCTCACTTTAAAGGCTTATATGCAAGTTATTGTCATAAAAAGTGTTTGGGGACCCGGGTCCTGCCCCAGGGGACATGGATCAATGCAAAAAAAAGTTTTAAAAATGGCTGTTTTTTCAGGAGCAGTGATTTTAATAATGCTTAAAGTCAAACAATAAAAGTGTAATATCCCTTTAAATTTCGTAGCTGGGGGGTGTCTATAGTATGCCTGTAAAGGGGCGCATGTTTCCTGTGTTTAGAACAGTCTGACAGCAAAATGACATTTCGAAGGAAAAATTCCATTTAAAACTATCTGCGGCTATTGCATTGCCGACAATACACATAGAAGTTAATTGATAAAAACAGCATGGGATTTCAACACAGGGAAACCCCGAACCAAAATTTAAAAAAAAAAATGACGTGGGAGTCCCCCTAAATTCCATACCAGGCCCTTTAGGTCTGGTATGGATATTAAGGGGAACCCCGGCCAAAATTTTTAAAAAAAATGACGTGGGGTTCCCCCTAAATTCCATACCAGACCCTTCAGGTCTGGTATGGATTTTAAGGGGAACCCCGCGACAAAAAAAAAAAAAAAACGGCGTGGGGTCCCCCCAAAAATCCATACCAGACCCTTATCCGAGCACGCAACCTGGCAGGCCGCAGGAAAAGAGGGGGGGACGAGAGTGCAGCCCCGCCTCCCGAACCGTACCAGGCCACATGCCCTCAACATTGGGAGGGTGCTTTGGGGTAGCCCCCCAAAACACCTTGTCCCCATGTTGATGAGGACAAGGGCCTCATCCCCACAACCCTGGCCGGTGGTTGTGGGGGTCTGCGGGCGGGGGGCTTATCGGGATCTGGAAGCCCCCTTTAACAAAGGGACCCCCAGATCCCGGCCCCCCCTGTGTGAAATGGTAAGGGGGTACTTACCCCTACCATTTCACTAAAAAACTGTCAAAAATGTTAAAAACGACAAGAGACAGTTTTTGACAATTCCTTTATTTAAATGCTTCTTCTTTCTTCCATCTTCCTTCATCTTCTTCTTCTTCTGGTTCTTCTGGCTCTTCTGGTTCTTCCTTTGGTGTTCTCGTCCAGCATCTCCTCCGCGGCGTCTTCTATCTTCTTCTCCTCGGGCCGCTCCGCACCCATGGCATGGGGGGAGGCTCCCACTCTTCTCTTCATCTTCTTCTTCATCCTCTTCTCTTCTTCTCTTCTTCATTTTCTTCTCCGGGCTGCTACGCACCCATGCTGGCATGGAGGGAGGCTCCCGCTGTGTGATGGAGTCTGCTCGTCTGACGGTTCTTAAATAACGGGGGCAGGGCCTCCCGGTGACCCCGCCCCCCTCTGACGCACGGTGACTTGACGGGACTTCCCTGTGACGTCACGGGGAATGCCACAGGGAAGTCCCATCATGTCCCGTGTGTCAGAGGGGGCGGGGTCATCGGGTGGCCCCGCCCCCCGTTATTTAAGAACCGTCAGACTAGGAGACGCAGTCACACATCGGGAGCCTCCCTCCATGCCAGCATGGATGCGGAGCGGCCCGGAGAAGAAAATGAAGAAGAAAAGAAGAGAAGAAGGAAGAAGAGAAGAGGATGAAGAAGAAGATGAAGAGAAGAGCGGGAGCCTCCCCCCATGCCATGGGTGTGGAGCGGCCCGAGGAGAAGACGATAGAAGACGCCGCGGAGGAGATGCTGGACGAGAACGCCGAAGGAAGAACCAGAAGAGCCAGAAGAACCAGAAGAAGATGAAGGAAGATAGAAGAAAGAAGAAGCATTTAAATAAAGGAATTGTCAAAAACTGTCTCTTGTCATTTTTAACATTTTTGACAGTTTTTTAGTGAAATGGTAGGGGTAAGTACCCCTTACCATTTCACACAGGGGGGGCCGGGATCTGGGGGTTCCCTTGTTAAAGGGGGCTTCCAGATTCCGATAAGCCCCCTGCCCGCAGACCCCCACAACCACCAGCCAGGGTTGTGGGGATGAGGCCCTTGTCCTCATCAACATGGGGACAAGGTGTTTTGGGGGGCTACCCCAAAGCACCCTCCCAATGTTGAGGGCATGTGGCCTGGTACGGTTCAGGAGGGGCCGCACTCTCGTCCCCCCCTCTTTTCCTGCGGCCTGCCAGGTTGCGTGCTCGGATAAGGGTCTGGTATGGATTTTTGGGGGGACCCCACACCGTTTTTTTTTTTGGTGCCGTGTTCCCCTTAAAATCCATACCAGACCTGAAGGGTCTGGTATGGAATTTAGGGGGAACCCCACGTCATTTTTTTTTTAAATTTTGGTTCAGGGTTTCCCTGTGTTGAATTCCCATGCGTTTTTATCAATGAACTTCTATGTGTATTGTCGGCAATGCAATAGCCGCGGGTAGTTTTAAATGGAATTTTTCCTTCAAAATGTCATTTTGCTGTCAGACTGTTCTAAACACGGGAAACATGCGCCCTTTTACAGGCATACTATAGACACCCCCCAGGTACGAAATTTAAAGGGATATTACACTTTTATTGTTTGACTTTAAGCATTATTAAAATCACTGCTCCCGAAAAAACGTCCGTTTTTAAAACTTTTTTTTGCATTGATCCATGTCCCCTGGGGCAGGACCCAGGTCCCCAAACACTTTTTATGACAATAACTTGCATATAAGCCTTTAAAATTAGTACTTTTGATTTCTCCCATAGACTTTTAAAGGGTGTTCTGCGGCATTCGAATTTGCTGCGAACACCCCAAATTGTTCGCTGTTCGGCGAACTTGCGAACAGCCAATGAACTCGAAGCTCATCCCTAATTGTAAGTATAGAGGGGTGGGATTATAATGGTCCTAACAGCAAAGAATGGTGAAAATATACTAAAAAATATAGTCTGAGCGGCTCTATGATGTCATGCACCTCATCCCGATAAGCAAAAATGTAAGTATAGAGGGGTGGGATTATAACGGTGCTGTCAACAACTAAATCACAACATATTAAAAATATAATTTCTTTTTATTGATACAAAAAACAAAAGGCAAACAACAATCAAAATGTAGAAAAATTTGTTAAAATCAATAATGGAGCATATACAATACAGGTATTTGGTTGCTGGCGACCCAAAGAAGGAGGAAAACGTGGTCACAGGTGAGTGTTAATTCCCAACATGTTTCGCCAATAATGGCTTCCTCAGGGGATAATTTGAGACCACCACAGTAGTAATCCAGATTTAACATAAGAAAAATAAAAATAAATATGAGAATACAAAAAACAAGAAGAAAGTTGTCATGACCTCCAGAAAACACACAGCACATAGCACATACCTCTATAGGTCCGGAACCAAAAGATGGAAGGAATTCTGTTGCTAAAATGCCTCACCTGAATTAGGGAGACAGGGGCAAAGATCAAAAAAGCCCCAGCCAACTAAAAAATAAATTTAGAAAATAAATCCCCAACAAAGACCCATAAATAAAAAAGAGTGAAGCACATCAGGACAGCAGTACCATATGGATAGGCATAGGGAGGGAAACAGCCGGAAATCCAAGTGCATGGTCTCCCCCATATCATCTGTTGGCTGGGGCTTTTTTAATCTTTGCCCCTGTCTCCCTAATTTGGGTGAGGCATTTTAGCAAAAGCAAAATACAAAATTGCTCATTTGAGATGAGATTACAAATCTTGATGTTCAAGTCAATCTCTGGTATCAGGATCAAGTTCTTGCAGTTTCCTCTCCTCTTTTTCAACGTAGGGAGTGGGATCTGCGTGAACATATAGAGGACTACACCTTGGACATTATTAAAGTGGTGTTCCGGCCGAAATTATACTTTTTAAATAAAATTACCCCTATAATACACAAGCTTAATGTATTCTAGTAAAGTTATTCTGTAAACTAAGGTCTGTTTTGTTAGTTTATAGCAGTAGTTTGTTATTTTATAAACTTACAGCAGTCCGTGGCCATCTTAAGTCTGGGCATCTGAAGCCAGACTGTATTTCTTCCTGGATCTCATCCTTGCAGATCTCGCACATGTTCAGTGCAGCACAAGCAGTGTAATAGGTTTCAGGTCTGGTTTCCATAGCAACGGCAGTGTCAGAGGAAGTTGCTGCCCCCTCCCAGAAGGCATTGCAAACAGGAAATGATGCGATGGACCGCGGCCAGGGAGGAGGAAGTGAAAATGAATACAGCAGATATACAGTAAGTGTTGAGAAATTTTTTTTTTAAATATCCAATTCGTTTACAGTGCACAGTTTAGTGAGGGATGCTGAAGAGTTGTAAAAGTGGGTGGAACTCCACTTTAATGCCAAGGAAGGTAAATTTTTAAAAGATAAATCGGCATATGATAATGGATATGCCTATAGGTGGAGCCATCCTGCTTCTAATAGGCCAACTAATTGCTCACCCATACCTTCAATGCCTCTAATTAATCGTGATGCACCCAACATATCTTCTGTTTCCTCAGCTGTGTCCAGTCAGTCAACTGTTTATCGGGATTTATCCATGATAGGCTTCCTAAAAAACGCAAAGGTAACTTGGAACATACATTTTCTGATCCATTACAAGGTACAAACGAATCCAAAAGTACAAGACGACCTCAGATTGTTCGCCCTAAATTCAGCTCTCACCGATCATCTGCACATGTTGACGCGTCTTCTACACTGGTTCCCAATTTGACGCCCACTACTAGGGCTATCACTCCTTCACTTTCATCATCTAGTTCGGTTCCTAGTAGGAGGGTAAGTGAACCCAACCTTCCTTCCCTTTTTCCAATTAGCACCTAGCACATAGGTCCCAAAATAGCCCCTATTTTTTTAGTCAAAACTCTATGCCAGATTTCTGGTCTGAATCTCACAACTGCACCACCCCCACCCCCACAGAGACACTCAACTAGAAGTTATTAAACTATCATCTGTTCAGTTGACTGAAGACAAGATTGAAGTATTAAAATTGGGTCTAACTGTCTGTCCCTAAGTTGATGGTAACAAATTCCAAATGATTAAGGATATACATCTTTTTGCTAGGTAACTTATGTTCAGGGTGATTTATGAAAACTCTAATCAGGAAATTGGATCATGGGGTCCTCCTGATATACAATCTAGTCCTGACAGTGATGAGCTCCAGGCGCTTGAGGACCTTATGGAGCTCCGGGAGGAGGGTCACACCGATTCGGACACACTTCCTACCCCCCTTTCAGGTGGTATGTGTTTCTCTGGTGTGACCTTCCCCCCACCCCTATCATATAAGCTGAAATCACGATCATTTCCACTTTTGAATAACTACCCTAATATTTGGGCATTTGTGGAACAAACCTCTAAGGAAATTACTAAGTTGGATTTTCATATTGTACAGTACGATAACAACCTTCTGTTGGCCAAAAAAGCTATTCAATCTCTTCAAAGCAATACCCTGATTGTAATTAAACCTGCAGGTAAGGGCGGTAATATAGTAATTATGAACACTAATGATTATGAAACCATGTGTCATCGCATTCTCATGAACAGAGAATGGTATCGACCTATTTCCAAACATTTGATTAACAACTTTAATCTGGAATATTACTCTTTAATTACAAATGCCCTTCATAAAGGACTTATCGACAGGGACACTTGGAACTATCTTAATGTTAAAGAACCCAAAACCCATATGCTATATGCACTTCCCAAAGTGCATAAGTCCTTGATTGACCTGCCAGGTCGGCCAATTGTATTGGGCTCTCAAAACCTTACTGAAAATACCAGTGCACTTATTGACAAGTATCTTTACCCTTATGTAACTGCATTATTCTCTTATATTAAGGACACTATTGATCTTTTACAAACAATTGAGGGCATGCATGTTTCTCCAAACACTTGGCTTGTAGCCATAGACATAGGGAGCCTATACAATGCCATTTCACATGCCAAAGATATTGAAACTATAGGTAACCATCTGAAAGAAAGAGGTAGTTCTGCTCATCAATATAATATGTTCATTTTGGAACTCCTGAATTTCATTTTGACTCATTTAGTAATGTGTTTTTGTTTGGAACTTCCCACTTCCTCCAGGTGCAGGGGGTTGCGATGGGGACCAGGTGTGCCCCATCGTATGCCAACCTGTACCTGGGGGGGTGGGAAAAGGAGCTCTTCTTGAATAATGACGCGTCAATGTGCCGGTCCCACGTTCTTTTGTGGTACAGGTACATCGACGATGTCCAGCTCCTCTGGTCAGGTACCAGGGATCAGCTGACACAATTTATGGAAGTTCTATCTAACAATTCCTACAATCTCAAATTTACGATGGAATGTAGCCAAAGTTGCATTCATTTTTTAGATTTTTTAGATCTCTATCGACGATGATGGTTTTCTCTACTCTTCTCTTTTTCGGAAACCCACCTCTGGGAATACAATATTGCATGCTTCTAGTGGACACCCCCAATCGCTTTTGAAAAGCATTCTATACAGCCAATATGTCAGACTAAGAAGGAATTGTGCTCATGATGAGGACTATCAGAAAGCAGCTTACGGCCTCTATACTAGATTGAAACATAGAGGGTACAGCCATAGATTACTTAAAAAAGCATTTAATAAAGCTTCTAAATGTGTCAGGAAGGATCTGATATTTTCAATTAAACCCTCAACTACTGAGCAACCAGTTAGAATTCTAACACAATACACTAGGCACCATGCTAAATTCAGAGATATTTTAACTCAATACTGGCCCCTACTTCTGGCCGACTCATCTGCATATAAATTCATTAAAACTCAACCTGAAATTACATATGAACGGGCACCATCACTTAGGGACAGGCTGGTACCTAGCCACTTTGATCCTGGGGGCCTTGTCACCCCACTTCAGACTGGCATGTTTGCCTGCCGTAAATGTGATGTGTGTCAGCATATCTTAGATGGTTCCACTGTGCTCCTTCCCAATGGAGATATGCTTATGATACGTTATAGAATTTCCTGTCAAACTGTTGGAGTGGTATATCTTGCCAAATGCCTATGTGGGTGTTTTTACATAGGTAAAACGAAACAACCTTTCTTTAAAAGAATCAGAGATCATACTATCCCTATTTCTAAAAGACTTATGACAATGGCTATCAGTCGTCATGTTGGGTCCAAACATGACTTTAGTTCTAATATGATCAAGTTCAATGCGTTGGAGCATTGTCCTCACATGTCAGAGGTGGCAGTATTGACCGCACTCTCTTGCGATTAGGAACCAAACGGATTCATAATTTAAATGCTACTCGCTACTCTGGACTCAATGAATACATTAGTTTTAAGTCCTTCCTGTTACTTGCACCATTCATGTGTCTGCCAGACAAAGTGACATTGCTGACTGTTACAATGTGTCCCTTGGTGATTATCTTACTGCTATTTTTTTGGTTAAGATGTTTGATAACCATGGCTTATATTAGTAAAAGTACTTTGGATTAGCGGCTGTTTCCCTCCCTATGCCTATCCATATGGTACTGCCGTCCCGGTGTGTTTCACCCTTTTTTTATTTATGGGTCTTTGTTGGGGATTTATTTTCTAAATTTATTTTGTTTGCGTTGTGTTTGTTTTTGTAATTTACTTTCATGTGTATCATGTTATATTTTATTTAATGTAGGTGTACTCTATGATGATACTGTATGTAAACTTGGTTATGTCATCTATGAATACATGTAATCGTTTTTGTACCATGCTGTTTTATTAGTTCGTTTTTGTACAAAATGTCTACTCATTTGTCATGACCTCCAGAATATGCAGACTATGCATTCCCTCTGGGAGAATCTTATGATCTCCCCTCTGTATGCTTTCCCCTTGTTGGGCGCCTACACATTCTGCCTGCAACCTTAGGTTCTGTTTCTTTTGGGGCTGCCCTACAGCCAAGTTTGGATGATGTTCAGTGGACCCAATGCATGGTCGTACGGACGCTCAGGGTGTCATGCCCAATTTGTGTCCCCTGTGCTATTTTCCGACTCGCCTGACTATTCCGGTTCCTGGCCCATCCTCTCTGCATGCACCTTTGGCTTCGCCATTGGTGCATGACTTTGGCCATCTCCCTCTGATCATGCCTCTTT
Source organism: Aquarana catesbeiana (assembly GCF_042186555.1). NCBI lineage: Eukaryota > Metazoa > Chordata > Amphibia > Anura > Ranidae > Aquarana > Aquarana catesbeiana. The sequence continues at coordinate 379,279,564 of NC_133327.1, forward strand.
TCCTTGGCCTGATCTGTTTGTGTCACGCTGCCTGCATCATTTGATGTTGATCCCTGTGACCCACGGGTATTGTAGGCAGCTGGGTTTCCGGACACAGGCGCATGCACAGTGGACTTTTTCATCCGCCCTCACTCGGTGATGTCAGACGCCAAGCAAACAGGGGTACTTAATGCCGGCCAGTCCACTAATCACTCGGCTGGACATTAGGAGTGGCCGTATCTCTCTGGTTTCATTTTGTAGGTAAAAATATCTCACCTTAGGCTACTCACTCTATATTGCTTTACACGCTGCATACTATTTTTTTATTTATTTTGAGAACTTTTCTAAACGCCCCTTATAACATTCTGATATGCATGATTGCACTCTATTTAACGTCAATAAATTGTCGATATGTATGGACAAACATTTTTAAACCATGTGCCACTTTTGGAAAATGTTTCATGCTGCAGTTCAATATGTGGTCCATTTGAAACTTTTTTATGGACTATCTATTGCATTGATTGTGTGATAAAAATTTGCAAATAACATAACAATTTCTCCCTTCTAATGATGATTAACTTTGCATTTTAGTACTCATTAAGTTGAATGTTTATGAATTGGGACAACTTTTTGGTCTCCTCTATATATCCATATCAGTACCAAGGCGCCCCTAAACCCATGCGTTTTTCATTTTTGAGCATAGTAAGTTTTTATTAGAGTTTCACTCTATTGGACTTACATTTGTCTGTTTAGTTTAGAATATATGTATATTCATTTATTTTATTTTTTCTTTACCTCTTTAGCTGGGTCTTTATTTATCCCCTGCGACTGTGCATGGGCTCCCCCATATCATCTGTAGGCTGGGGCTTTTTTGATCTTTGCACCTGTCTCCCTAATTGAGGTGAGGCATTTTAGCAACAGAATTATTTTCATCTTTTGGTACTGGACCTATAGAGGTATGTGCTATGTGCTGTGTGTTTTCTGGAGGTCATGAAAACTTTCTTCTTGGGGGGCAGGAGGCGGAGCCTAGCGGAGCAGACATGCATTGTTAGAGCTCCACACCGCTGAGGAGAGAAGAGAAGGACAAAGCGGAGCCTGCAGACTCAAAAGGTATCCATTTGAACCTTTTTGCCCCTGGGAACAAACTGTGAAAGTTTGGGCAGGAAATATGGTACTGGGAGGAAACCGTGGCAGAAATAAAAATCACCTCACAAAGAGCTCACAGGCACTCACTGCAGCTGAAGCAGCTCCAGTCACCTCACAAGATACAGCATCAGGGCGCTCTCACAGACAGAGAATGTCACAGCAAGACTCTCCATTTGAGTCAGATACAGAACAAATCCTCTCACAAACTTCTCCACAAGCCTCCTCAGTATCCCCAGTAATATTATTACAATTTGAAAAGATGCTTCATAAGGCTTTAAAACAAACCTCAGACCAAATAACAAAAAGCCTAACCAAAGAAATAAGAGAGCTGGGAAACCGCACCGCAGCCTTAGAAATAAAAATGGATGAAATTGAAATTACAACCCAAGAAAATATAACAGAATTGGAACAATTAAAAAAAGAGAATTTAATACTTCAAACTAAGCTCGAAGATTACGAAAATAGAGCCAGACGTTCAAACTTGCACATAAGGGGAATACCTGAAACTGTGACAGACCTGCAATCTACTATTACTGCTCTATTACAAGAACTAAAGCCAGATATCCCTATTGAACGTTTAGAACTGGACAGAGTACACAGAGCCCTCACAGCCAAAAAGAAAGATGGACCCCCACGTGATATAATCACAAAATTTCATTATTACAGAACGAAAGAACAAATACTAATTGCTGCAAGAGAAAAAAAGGAACTTAATTTTCATGGACACAATTATCAAATTTTTGCTGACCTATCCCAACTTACTATTACTAAAAGACGATCCATGAAACCCCAACTAATGGAACTGCAATGCCACAACATTATGTATCAGTGGGGCTTCCCCTTTTCAGTCAGATTTAACTACCAAGGTACAATTTACAGAAGCAGATCAGCAGATGAACTACAACAAACCCTTTTAAAATTAAATCTGACAGAACCCACAAGCAGCAACACTTCCACACGCAGAAGAATGGCATCATCTTCACCTTCAGGCAGCACCCAGAAAATTTCAGAACAAAATGGGAATCATCATTCTCACAAAAGAGGCCGTTATGCCACATCATCCATGGACCAAGAAGATTCAATGGACTGACATCCTAATTCCTGATATCTCTTCATTTATTATACTAAGAGATGGTTCTCTATGTAAAACCTGTATTTATAACTGAATGTAACTGCATTCTGATAGTCACACACTGTGTGGGATCATGTTACATTCCAGTTATATTTCTTATTACTTCTGATTCATATAGCCTTAGAATATATAAGTGAAATAAGGAAATTCTTGTTCAGTTATATATTATCAGGTAATAATAATAGATTTATTACTTTTTAGGACAAATATGTTCAATAATCCAGAAGTAATGGACGCTTTTTCTTTCTTTTCTTAAAACAAATATATTATTACCTAACTAGTTCCTAGAATTATGTTTTTGTTTATTCTAATCTGAAGCAATACAACCTCAATTTTATGAGTTAACATATCTAAACAGTTACATATGAATAAAATATGTAATTGTTTACTCTAAAAGGGTTAAAATCCCAAAATAATTCAAACTATCTTCATCAATACCAAAGTTATTAACAGTACCTTTCTAACTGAATTATTTAGCCTAGGGCAAGACTAACCATATACAACCACCCTGGAATAAATAATTTCAACAAAAACTATATTCTGCACTCCAATTAATGAAACATCATTTTGATGTCTTTTGACATAGCACTTCTCTCCTGTAAGCGGAAGATCCGTGTACCCCCATTAGCCCTCCTCATTCTCCCAACCATATTATGTGGGAGTGTGACGAAGGCACTTATTCCCCTGAGAGAGAAATTTATTCTCTTTCACGGGTAAATTGTGATTACTTGCAAAAAATAATTTATACAATGTATCATCTAATCTCATATGTTTTTTGTTTACTCTTTACTTCAGAATTCACTGGTTTCTTTTCTATCTATTCATTTCTTCAGTCCACACAGGTTGATCTGCGCAGTCAGCTCCGCATAACAAAAAGTAAGTCAAAACTATTTGATCTATTGCCATGGCACCACTGAATATACTTTCCCTGAATGTTCAGGGAATAAATGTCCCTCAAAAAAGGACCAAAGCCTTCCGTACTTTCCATAACATGAAGGCTCACATAGTATGCCTCCAAGAAACACACTTCACCAAAGATTCTACTCCAAAATATATTTCTCCTTTTTATCAACAAATTTACACGGCTTCTGCCTGTACCAAGCAAAGGGGAACTCTAATTGCATTTCACCGATCCACACCATTCACATAATCATCAGAAATTAAAGACCCAGAAGGTAGATACCTGATACTCATGGGTTATATAATGGATACAGCAATCACGGTGATTTCCTACTACGCTCCTAACAAACAACCTACACCATTCCTCTCACATATATTACAAGTGATTAATACACACAAAATAGGAACAGTGATAATGTGTGGGGATTCGAACCAGGTCCTCCTCCCATTTCTAGATAAATCACCTTTTACACCATCCAAAATAACCTCTAGATTACCTTTTTCTCAACTTCTTTCCAAATACAATCTGGTAGATTCATGGAGAGAAAGTAACCCAATGAAAAAGAAATTCACTTATTTCTCGCACCCTCATCAAACCTTCACCAGAATAGATCATATTTTTCTAACAATAGGAATGATACCAGAAATTATTGCATCAGATATAATTCCGATTCCATGGTCTGACCATAATGCAGTATACACTACTATAGCCTCAGCCATACCAAAAGCGCATGACCCAACGTGGTACTTACCGGACATGATGCTCAAACACCCACTACATCAGATGGCCATTGAACAAGCTTTAAAGGAATACATATCAATTAATAATACAACAGACATCTCCCCAATAACACTGTGGGAAGCTCATAAGCCTGTCTTGCGTGGTACAATACAAAGACAAATGGCACTATTTAAACGGGAACGCAAAAATCTAGCAAAAAAAATAGAACTCAATTTTAATGCAGCCTACATATCATTTCAAGATAATCCATCTCAGAGTACAAAATCTCATCTGGAAAAATCTAGATTGGAATACGATCTATTTCTCACTGAGTCAGTTGATAAATCCCTCAAACGCTCCAAACACAATTTCTACATGAATACAAACAAACCAGGTACATATTTGGCTCGGGCATTAAATTCAACTAACAAATCTTTCAAATCAATACGTTTGAAATTATCAAAAAATGTTTACACTTGTAATCCAGTTAAAATAGTCCATAAATTTCACTCACATCTCGCAACTTTATACAAGACAAACAATGAATTTAATCCTACAGAGGCTGAATCCTTCTTCTCAAAAATAACCTTACCTGAGTTATCTCAGAATCAAAAAAGCAGTTTGGATGAGCCTATAACTATAGATGAAGTTGCTAACGCCATAAAAGACCTAAAACTTAACAAAAGACCAGGCCCAGACGGCTGCTCGGCTTTATACTATAAAACATTCTCAGAAATACTCTCTCCCATTCTCACTAAAACTTTTAACAAACTTCTAGATGGACATTCTTTTCGGCAAGAAACACTAATGGCAATTGTTTGTATGATCCCAAAACCCCTTTCTGATGATACTTCCTGTGTGAATTATCGGCCTATCTCTCTGTTAAACCTCGATATTAAATTATTAGCAAAAATAATAGCAAAACGCCTCAATAGCATTATAGGAAAATTAATACATAGAGATCAAGTAGGCTTCATGCCAAATAGACAGCAGGCGATAATATACGCAGGGCAGTGTTATTGACACATATTGCTAAAAAACGGAAAATCCCTTTATGTTTTCTATCTCTCGATATTAAGAGGGCATTTGACACAGTATCCTGGCAATATATGCAATATTCATTACAAAAATGGGGTTTTGGACCCCACTTTTTAACATGGATAAACCCAAAGCCTATATAAAATATGCTGGATACAAATCTGAAGCCTTTAATATCGAAAGAGGTACCCGACAGGGTTGCCCATTATCTCCCTTATTATTTGCCCTTATACTCGAACCCATGGCCCAATACATCAGAACAAACCAAACTATAACTGGCATTGAAGTAGGAGGTATTACACACAAATTATGTATATTTGCAGACGATATATTACTTTTTCTATCATCACCACAGGTCTCTGGTCCTAACTTAATACCAGCTCTTGATGGATTTGCAGCCCTATCCGGCCTTATGATTAATCCTAAGAAATGCCTAGTGCTTAATATTTCACTCACAAACATGGAATTGATCCCGGCTAGGGCTGCACTCCCATTCACATGGGCAGAAAAATCAATCCCATATCTTGGAATTCATTTAACAGCATCTCATTCTGACTTATTCTCAACCAATTATCCTCCTGTATTAAGACAGATCACAAATCTAATAAAACAATGGTCGCAACTTCCTTTATCCTGGATGGGGAAGATTAATGCAATCAAAATGACTATTCTACCCAAATTGCTTTATCTATTCAGAGTCCTCCCTATTCCAATTCCTTCCTATTTTTTGAGAATAGTACAAAAAAGAGCAAATTCGTTTATATGGGGCTCTTCTAAACCACGTATACCTATACACACACTACATCTTCCCAAAAATAAAGGAGGCCTGGGATACCCTAATTTTACTAACTACTACAGAGCAGCACATTTGGCCAGTCTGTCCAAATACCATGCAAAACAGGAAATCCCATTATGGGTATTTATAGAGGCTTCAGAAAATGACCCTCTATTAATATCAAATTTATTATGGCTTGATCCTAAAGGCCGCTTTAAAATTCATAATCCCATAACTAAACACTTCTTATCTCTCTGGGATAAACTAAAAACCAAATATCAGTTACAATCTCCACACAATCCTCTCCTTTCTTTTATCAGAAATCCGGCCTTTTATCCGGGATGGATCTACCCAAATTCTTTTAAAGCTTGGACAACATCAGGCATTCAGACACTAAATGACTTCATAGCATCTAAATCATTCCTTTCATTCCCATCGCTTAGAGAAAAATATGATCTACCAAACTCTGAGATATTTAGATATCTCCAAATCAAAAATTTCTATACACCATTTCTAAAGGGGGATACACCATTATCCCAATTATCCATTTTTGAATCAATCTGTACAAAAGATCCATTTGCTAAAGGTACAATTTCATCACTTTATAATCAATTATATGGAGTAGCAAATCTTAATAGACCCTCTTACGTTCAGAGGTGGGAGGAGGACCTGGGACGAACTTTAGAAGACACGGACTGGTCTAACATATGGCTCACATCTAAGTCATCTTCACCCAACATCTTAGCACTGGAGACAAATTATAAAGTCCTAACTCGCTGGTACCTTGTACCCGCTAGAGTGGCAAAATATTGACCTAATACCTCAGCTCTTTGTTTTCGAGGATGCCCAGAAATAGGCACATATTTACACATATGGTGGACGTGCCCAGTAATCCAAACCTTCTGGAAGGAAGTCTTCGTGATTGCATCTAAAATATTTAAAAAAATAATACAACCAGATCCATATTTAACTTTACTTAATCTAAAACCGGAATGGTTAACACTCTCTCAATTCAAACTAATGATCCAACTAATAACGGCTGCAAAACAAACAGTGGCCAAGGCATGGAAATCTCCTACATTGGTACTAGCAGAAACAATTCACAGAATGAATAATACAATGTCCCATGCTAAGATGGTAGCCATCGATCAAAATCAAATTCCAAAATTTGAAAAACTTTGGCATCCTTGGATAAAACAACAGTTCCTGTCAAACTTCAATGACTCTGTCCTGTTGCCATGGTAACAGATTAAATGACTTACAGAGACACCCATTCTAAGGCTTCAAAGAGAACTAAAAAGAATAATAAACTGACGAGCGGGACAACCTTGTGGACCATACCTCTACCTTTCAACCCTTTTTCTTCTTTCTCTTTCCTTTTCTCCACCTTACGATTAAAGCTCATTATCAGAATTTATTTGACCTATATAGACTCTACTTGTAAACAATATGTATAGTAGGTATAAATCATTTAAATACCTACAAACGTAACTAAGGAAATTATATATATATCTTTAATTTAGGTTTACGTGAACCCAATGTTTAATATTTGAAATTTCATGATATTTACCTATATAAACCCTACTGTAAAACAATGAGCTTACTTTATAGATCCTTGTAAACTTACTTTATGTATCTTTATAACATTGTATACTCAATAAACTTCTTTTGACAAGGAAAACTTTCTTCTTGTTTTTTGTATTCTCATATTTATTTTTATTTTTCTTATGTTAGAGCTGGATTACTACTGTGGTGGTCTCACATCTCCTGAGGAAGCCATTATTGGTGAAACATGTTGGAAATGAACACTCACCTGTGACCACTTTTTCCTCCTTCTTTGGGCCACCAGCAACCCAATACCTGTATTGTATATGCTCCATTATTGATTTTAACAATTTTTCTACATTTTGATTGTTGTTTGCCTTTTGTTTTTTGTATCAATAAAAAGAAATTATATTTTTAATATGTTGTGATTTAGTTGTTGACAGCACCGTTATAATCCCACCTCTCTATACTTACATTTTTGCTTATCGGGATGAGGTGCATGACATCATAGAGCCGCTCAGAATATATTTTTTAGTATATTTTCACCATTCTTTGCTGTTAGGCAGTACGGTCTGCACTAAATGAGCCCTTGAAGAAGGAATTATTTCCCGAAACATGTCGGGATTTCTGAATCTTTATGTGAATGTCTGGTCCATTACCCCAAGACCAACCTTCTGATTCAGCATTTAGATGTATACTGCTCACCTTATGACCATTTATATCTGGCTTTAATATATTTATTATGTATAATTTGTTCATTAATAAAATTTTGTAATTTTTCTATTTACGCTTTCTACTTTCTTACCTGACTGTATCCCTAGTCCGCAAAATCCCTGAGGCATTCCTCCATTGTTTTTTCCTTGATCACTGTGATGTGGCCTAGGTTCAGTCATTTATTTGTAGTCTCCTATTCTCCATAATATTACAAAGGTTTATGGGGCAGGATATTTCAGACATTGACTTTACACTTTGATATATGTGCTGTTCACAGTAATAAGTTACAGCATAAATACTTGACCAGATTGAGGTTGCTGGTACAAGCTGTGTTCACATTAAAAAAAGTACACAGCTTTTATGCTTGCTCAGTTCAAAAATCTAAGAAAAATCAACAAGATGGTATGGTACCATTAAAAAGAGGCTATAATTTGACAAAAATCTTTGTTTAAGTTTGCATGAACATGCATTAACATATGCTGCTATAATTCAATTCTAACATGCCCATCACCATGTTAGAATGGAATTATGGCAGCACATGTTCATGCAAACTTAAACAAAGTTTTTTTGTCAAATTATAGCCTCTCTTTAATGGCAATAACCATTTTCATAAAAATAATCTTTTTGCATTTTATATACTAATATACTTCAGCTAAAAGACTCTTCTAATGCTTTTTTCTGTGTAAAGCTACTTATATCAATGAGATGACTGCAGTCTGATCCATTTATTTTATGATTAGATAGGACAGAAATTTCATGTTTATTGAATCACTGCAGGCTCACCACTCTCATGTGAAAAACATACAGTATGGAAAATTTGCCTTAATATAACTTACCCTCTGTGATAAATAAATGTAACTCCCCCACCATAAAAAAATAAATAAAAATGGAATAGAAAAGTTTTGGAAAACAGAACAAAAATGAAAAATCTTAGTCATTGCTACGCTCTTTCTTGTATTAATAGTTATGAAGAAGTGGCTAGGTTTTGGTGTCCAAATGTAGGCTGGGTCTGATTCGTGGGACCAAGCTGGGTCCTGTCAGAAAAGATCCTGTGGCTAAACAGGATGGCATCCAAAGACAATCACAAAAGTCATTCAAATTACAAAGAGGCTGAGCTTGTGGAGCACTTTATGCACTGAAGCTGAGCAAAGAGAAGCTGATGCGAATTGGAAAGGAGATGTTATTTATGAGCTGACATTTAAAGGGTAGCTCCACTTTCGTGGGGAAAAAATAGCAAATGAAAAAAAAAAATAATACAGCGTATACAATTGCGAAAAAGTCATATTGTAATTGAATGTTATTAAAAATTACCTTTGCTTTTCAATCTGCAGCTCTGTAATTTTCTGCAAAATGCAATTAAATATGGCTACCTGGAGGTGTTCTATACACAGATGTTGTACAGAACACCCCACAGAAACATAATTTCTTGCTTGTGTGATTGGCTCGCTGATTTTCCAAGAAGTCTGCACTAAGATACCTGTCAGATTTTTGGCATCCCCTGCAACAAAAAAATTCATTTTTGGTGAGCTACGCCCAATAGGAAATCACATCTAAAGGGATGCAGGCCCTGCAGTTTTCCTTATCAGAAATCTGCAAGTGCAACTTCTGGTTCATAATTATGAAACCACACCCATTAGATTCACTTACCACATGGACACAGACAAACACACAGGGATTTCTTCAAAATAGCAAAAGGTAGGAATCTACAACAAAGTTTGTTATATTCACATTATACTCACACTACACTAACACTGCACTGACACTACATTGACACTACACTGGCACTACACTATTCTCACACTATACTCAGACTACACTAACACTACACTGACACTCTATACTCAAAGCCAGAATAACACACTTACTCACTATTAGCAAACAGAGCCCTGCTCTATCTCCACTCCAACAACACACTGCAAACATTTCCTGGGAAAGGGTGGGATTTGACTATGAGCACTGAGCCATGATTAGGCAAAGTCATCATGACTTTGTCCAATCATGGCTCTGACTGTGCTCTGTGCCCATATTGGGCAAAGCCTTGCACCTGACCAGTGGTCAGGTGCATTTCTCCATCCAATTAGGGCCCTAGAATGCACTGTGCACTTTTTAACACATGAACAGCTCATCATCCTCTCATCATGTCTTCTCTGCTCTGCTCCTTCAGGTAACTGACTCCCACTCATCCCTGCAACACTAAGCCATTTTTCATGACTGCAAGGCATATCTGCCTAGCTGCCGCTATCAGTAACTGACTCCACTCTTCTCTGAAACACTGGGCTATTTTGCATGCCTGAAATCAACATCTGCCTTGCTGAGACTTTTGAAACTGCTGTTTATGCTTTCTGTCTCTACTGAGTTACAGTTACTTTTCATGGTGTCTTGGCCAATATCAAACACCTAGCCTTATCTTGCTTTCTCCATCCTGCTTTGCAATTTGTTTAGGGTAGAAAGCCTAAACGTTCATCATGTGTCTTTTTTTGCTCTTGATTGATCAATTGTCTAACCTCCTCCTACTCCATCCAATTATAAATTCAGTAAAACCCTTAGGACAGCTTGTGGGGGGCAGGCTGATCATTTCTTGTGCAAAGTACCATATCTTTGCTAAGGCAATGGCACTTTTAACTCAGAAACACTTTTAACATGGGAACAACTCATCATGCTCTCATCATATCTTCTATGTCTGCTCCTTCAGGTAACTCATTCCTGCAACACCAAGCCACTTTGCACAAACCAAAAACCTTGCTCCCCAAAAAGGACACAGAGGCTGATTAAGTTAGAAATCGGGCAAGGTCACAGATTTATTGAACTTCCAAATATAACAACTTTCCAAATGTACCAAATAACAATGTCATGCACAGTTGTACCTTGAGCATCCATAACAAAAAAGCATAATCTAAGAGGTCTGTCTTCACCATCAGCGCCAGACAGGCGTTAGGCTTCCCCCAGAATCAATTGCTGGCAAGGTCAAAACCGCCAATAAAGCTGTGACAAACCTCACAGTGGGTGGGTGGTAAACTCTTCTGACAGCCGAATCTCCTCAGAGTAGCAGGACGTGCCCCTGCCTAGCCTTTTTCTAGAGTTCAGGCTTCACCCATTTACCTCATGTCTTAATAGCCAATCCTAGTGGAGCCACTTAACACTCACAAAGATGTCTTTCTTCCAGCATTCAAGGCTCCTTAGGGGGGTTCAAGAGACCTTTGTGATTGCTGAGAAGCATAGCCTTGTTTATGACCAACTAATAACCACAAACCAAAAACCTTGCCCCCGAAAAAAGAACACAGAGGCTGATTAAGTTGGAAAGAGGGCTAGGCCACAGCTTTATTGAACTTTACAAATATAACAACTTTCCAAATGTACCAAGTAACAATGTTAGTCATAGTTATGCCTTGTGCATCCATAAAATAAATTCATAGTCTAAGAGGCCTTTCTTCACCATCAGTGCCAGACAGTCATTAAACTGACCCCAAAACTTGAGGGCAAAGCCCATAAAGCAACATCAGTTGCTGGCAAGGTCAAAACTGCCACACGCATGTCAGTGGTACACTGACGAGCATCCCACAGGAGCCAGCACCTGCTCGACACCAGATTGTAGGCCAAGATTAAAGATATTGAGGCCAATATCCAACACATGAACACCATCACACCTTAATAGGTTACGATTATTGACCTCAAGAGCCATGTGATGCATAACAATGCCACCAGTCCTGTGGACAAATTTGGAAAATAGGGTATTCCCCTTGTGTTGAAAATGCTCCAAAGCTCCAAACAAGAACCAGGTATTTGATCGGCCCAGACCAGAAATGGGATTGTTTTGGAGGACCAAACGAGAGTTAGATTGGTAACAGTAGAACAACATTTAGCAATATCATGCTTAATGGAGGAGATTGACTCTACAGACCTCGACATGAATGATAAGGACAATGGGAACTGTAACAGCTCGTGTAATATTTGTGACTAGTGAGGCCACAAAAATAATGCCTAGAAACTTTGGCAACCGCAAAAGAAAAATCAAGGTTCTTCTCAGAGTATTGGCAAGGCAAGAGGCCCAATAAATGATGATCCATACTAGAGTGGGGGAGGAACCTGAAATCAAAACAAAAGGTGAGGATGAACATATAGCCAAAAATGAGATTATTCCCATCTACCCAGATGCTGCAGCTCCTCATGAGAGAAACCCATCCTATGGACAGTGGTGGCTGCATCAATGTGGAAGGAGTACATGGGAAAATCCAAAAGAGGTAGGCCCAGATGAAAAAAGCAAAGATGAAAGACCTGTAAAAACTAGAGTTTTCTGTGGTTGGAAGAAACAGCGCGAATCAGCAAAACAGCAGAAGGGGGGCCAATAGGGAAAAAGGTGGAAGCTAAACAAACTGGTAAAAAGGGTACCCCATAAACCTTTAAAACAATTTGTTTCCCTTTGGATGGCCTGTGAGTTTTAGACAAATGCAAATTAATAGAAACAGGATTCCATGATAAGTACATCCTCTGCTAAGATGCTAGCTACTCTGCGTTTGTCCTAAGGGACTAGTTCGCTAATCCAGAAGGCGCCAAAGAATTCCCAGGAAAGGGCAACTTGAAATAAAAGAACCACATAGCAGAGAAACAGATAGAGGGCAAAATGGATGTTGGTCAAAAAATGAATAAAAACCGAGTGCTGAGAATCAGGGAAGCAAGTCAAACATTTCCGACCTTTCAAAACCCTTGGTGATGTCCTCTCAACCAAGTAGCCTAAACCAAAATGAAAGATCAGAGAGGGCGCTACCCACCATTGAACCAGAAACTTCTTTGTCTTGCAGGTAAAGAAAGTAGGAGAAGAGAGCCATGTGCCTATCTTGCAGAGAGGCGAGAAGGAACTCACTGGCAAGGGTCGACACCCATTCATCCCAAATGCATTGGTAAGTCACCCAAGTGTTTCGGGAGAGTGAGGCATGGATGGGCTCTAATAAACATTGTAAACTAGGGTCCACAAAAACTTTGGGCAAAGGAGACCTATGGGGAAAGCCATTGGAGCCAAGCAGCAGAAGTGGTTGAACTGTGAAAAAGAGAGCATCAACTATAGAATTAGCTACACCAGGAACATGTTTTGCCTGAAACCAAACATTCAACTGTAGACATCTAAGCACCAAAAACCACAAAAGGGAGACCATGGGTGGGAGAGGGTGCAGAAAGGCAGTTATTCACTTGCACCACACTCATATTATCTGTAAAAAAAAACACTCACCTGTTCTGCAATTTTCCCTCATAGTTCCTCTGCCATCACAATAAGTAAAAAAGTTCCAACAGCGTCATGTTACGCAACAAATTGAGTTGGGCCCATGAGGCTGGCCAAGGTTCAGCGGACCAATCACCCTGGAAGAAAGTGCCAAAACCCCAGGAGCCTGATGCATTCTTGTAAAACTCCTGCTGTGGGTTTGGCACTTTCTCCAGTAACCAGTAGGGATAAGCTTTGAGTTGGAGTCGAACATGAGTTCAACTCGAACATCGGCAGTTCAATCGTTCGCCGAAGATCGAGCATTATGGAGCGTTCGCACCAAATTCGACTGGCGCGCCCCGCCGCCATAATGCACTGCATCATCGCAGTGCATTGCTGGCTGATGATTGGCCAAGCATGCTTTGGCTAATCACAGTGCCGTCAGCAAAGAGAGCCATAATTGGCAGGGTTCCTTTGGCCAATTATGGCTCAGGGGTTTAAGTCCATGCCCCACACAATATAAGGCCGCCTGCATGTTGGCCTTGGGTAGTGTGTTGTTGGCAGAGAGAGAGATAGAGAGAGAGAGTGTGTCATTTCATTTACTTTGAGCAGGCATTTCAAATACACTTTTAGGCAGGCAGGCAGGCAGGCAGGCAAGTGATTCAGTGATCCGCAGTGCATAAAATATATATACAGTCTCCTACATACAGTATATATCCACTGCTTTCTAGTCTAGCCAAGCCTATATCTGACTGCAGGCCATTGCTGGTGTACATTTTCAAATACACTTTCAGGCAGGCAGGCAAGTGTTTCAGTGATCCGCAGTGCATACAATATATATACTGTCTCCTACATATATCCACTGCATTCTAGTCTAGCCAAGTCTACATCTGACTGCAGGCCATTGCTGTTGTACATTTTCAAATACACTTTCAGGCAGGCAGGCAAGTGATTCAGTGATCCGTAGTGCATAAAATGTATATACAGTCTCCTACATATATATCCACTGCATTCCAGTCTAGCCAAGCCTATATCTGACTGCAGGCCATTGCTGGTGTACATTTTAAAATATACTTTCAGGCAGGCAAGTGATTCAGTGATCCGCAGTGCATAATATATATATATACTGTCTCCTACATATATATCCACTGCATTCTAGTCTAGCCAAACCTATACCTGACTGCAGGCCATTCCTGGTGAAATTTTTCTAGTAAACTTCAGGCGGTGTTTTGCTAATCCAATTTTACAGCATGTCTGGAAGGCCACCAAGGAAAGGCAAACATTCACAGGCCACTAAAAGAGGGCAAGCAGGTTCTGTGTCTACAGCCAACAATGCTGGTCATGGACATGGTGCATCCTCAGCACATGGGCATGGGGCACGCTTGTCCTTTTTTTCGACAGCTGGCTGTGTTGAGCCACAACATGCAGAAGAGTTGGTAGAGTGGATCACAAAGCCGTCCTCATCCTCCTCATCCTCTGTCACCCAGGCTGAGACCAGTTTGGCTGCCAATGCAGCTGCCAAAGCGGCCTATTCCATCGGCTCAATGGCATCAGTCACTCCTTCCCTAGCCCCACCATCATGTCCTGAGGAGTCCCCCGAACTGTTCGACCACAGTGTCGGGTACATGCTCCAGGAGGATGCACAGCATTTTGAAGGCTTCAATGATAGTACCAAGGTTGAGGATGAAGGCAGTAACGTGAGCCCAGAGAGAGGGGGTGCCCAAGAAGGACAAGAAACTGGTAGTCATGTTCCCCCAGCTGCAGCATACTGCTAGGTTTTCTCCAGTGGCGAGGAGGGAGGGGATGATGAGGTCACTGAGTCTACGTGGGTGCCTGATAGAAGAGAGGAGGAGGAGGCACATCTCCAACGAGGCAGGATGCCCTCCAGGGGCCAGCTTAAGGACAGCCAACCGACTGCACCACACTGCAGAGCTCCGCATGTGCAGGGCGCTGCTGACTCCACGCGTTTTTTCAAAAGTTCTTTGGTGTGGGCCTTTTATGAGATGTGTGCAGCAGATCGCACCACTGCTGTCTGCAACATATGTCTGAAGTGTATCAAGCATGGCCAAAACAGCAGACGTTTTTGGCACTAGGGATGGACCCGATGTTCGAGTCGAATGTAAGTTCGACTCGAACATCGGGTGTTCGCCTATTCGGCGAATAGCGGACAATTTGGGGTGTTCGCGGCATATTTGAAAGCCGCGGAACACCCTTTAAAAGTCTATGGGAAAAATCAAAAGTGCTAATTTTAAAGGCTTATATGCATGGTATTGTCATAAAAAGTGTTTGGGGACCTGGGTCCTGCCCCAGGGGACATGTATCAATGCAAAAAAAGTTTAAAAAAAAACAATTTTTTCGGGAGCAGTGATTTTAATAATGCTTAAAATGAAACAATAAACATGTAATATTCCTTTAAATTTCATACCTGGGGGTCTCTACAGTATGCCTGTAAAGTGGCACATGTTTCCCCTTGTTAAATGGGAACAGTCCGAGAGCAAAATTACATTTCTAAAGGAAAAAAAGCAATTTAAAAGTACTTGTGGCTATAATGAATTGTCAGTCTCGGCAATACACATAAAAGTTCAAACCCTTCATGTCTAGTATGGATTTTAAGGGGAACCCCGCACCAAAATTAAAAGAAAAATGGCATGGGGTCCCCCAAAAATCCATACCGGACCCTTGTCCAAGCATGAAACCTGGCAGGCTGCAGGAAAAGGGGGGACAAGAGAGCGCCCCCCTCCTGAATTGTACCAGGCCACATGCCCTCAACATTGGGAGGGTGTTTTGGGGTAGCCCCCAAAGCACCTTGTCCCCATGTTTATGGGGAGAAGGGCCTCATCCCCACAACCCTTGGCCGGTGGTTGTGGGGGTCTGCAGGCGGGGGGCTTATCAGAATCTGGAAGCCCCCTTTAACAAGGGGACCCCCAGATGCCGCCCCCCTGTTTGAAATGGTAACGGGTACATTGTACCCATACCATTTCACAAAAAAAGTGTGAAAATAGTAAAAAAAAGCAACACACAGCGTGGGAGAAGTCCTTTATTAAAAAATAAAATAATAAAACTGTCCCACGTAGTCCATTCACCTCCGCCGACAGACCGAAAAAAAATAAAGAAGAGCTGATTCCATGGGAGGCACATGCCATATGATGCATCCTCACAAGTGACAGCTCTTTTAAAACTGTGGGTGGGGCCAAATGGTGTCATCTCCGGGTGACCCCGCCCCCCTCTGACGCACGGGGACATCCCTATTACTTCCCCCGTAGCGTCAGAGGTGGCGGAGCCACCCAGTCTGCCCCCCTCTGACGCATGGGGACATCCCTATGGCTTTCCCATAGAGTCAGAGGGGGGCGGACCGGGTGGCTCTCTTTGGTCTCCTGCGAACAGGTGGCATTTCAAACTCCGAAATGCGTCAGATGAAGGATAATTTCTACATACCCTCCATTTGTAACTATTGCATCATCAGCAGTGACTTCATGTATACTCCATTACATATGTTTTTATCTATGTATTTCTAATAAAATATATGCAATTTTTCTACTATTGATTTGTGACATTTATCTAAGTGCCGTTAAAGTCCTACCCCAAGGGTAACTCCTCAATCACTGATATCCTTTCATTACCGTAAAGTCTACGGGACACGATCATGAAAAATCAAAAGTGCTAATTTTAAAGGCTTATATGCAAGTTATTGCCATAAAAAGTGTATGGGGACCCAGGCCCTGCCCCAGGGGACATGTATCAATGCAAAAAAAAAGTTTTAACAACGTCCTTTTTTTCAGGAGCAGTGATTTTAACCACTTCCTGCCCTGCCTATAGCAGAATGATGGCTGGGCTCAGTTATCCTGACTGGGCGTCATATGATGTCAAGCAAGATAACAGCCACCGCACACCCGTGGGGGTGCGCATCGCGGTGATCGGTGGTGTGGTGTGTCAGTCTGACACATCGCTACACTGATCTTGGTAAAGAGCCTCTGACAGAGGCTCTTTAAAATGTGATGAGCCGCGTCCAATCATGGCTGATCACGATGTAAACAGGAAGAGCCGTTAATTGGCTTTTCCTCACTCACGTCTGACAGACACGAGTAGATGAGAGCCAATCGGCAGCTCTCCTGACAGGGGGGCCTGCTCTGATTGTTTATCAGTGCAGCCACCCCGCAGATGCCCACACTGGACCACCAGGGACACCACCAGGACCACCAGGGATGCCCACAACAAATGGATCACCAGGGATGCCACCCTAGACTGCCAGGGATGCCAGTAAGTGCCCAAATAATGCCAATCAGTGCCCACACATCTTGCCAGTCAGTGCCAGTCAGTCAGTGCCTGCCAGATGTCTCCTCATCAGTGCCACCCATCAGTGTCCATCAGTGCCACCTATCAGTACCCATCCATGTCCATCAGTGCCCTCCTATCAGTGCCAATCAGTGCCCACCTGTGTCACCTATTTGTGACACCCATAAGTACCCATCAGTGCCGCCTATCAGTGCCCATCAGTGACGCCTATCAGTGTCCATCAGTGCCCATTAGTATTGCCTATCAATGCCAATCAGTGCTGCATACCAGTGCCACCTATCAGTGCCCATCAGTGCCACCTATCAGTGCCCATCAGTGCCACCTATCAGTGCCCATCACCAGTGCCCATCAGTGCCAAATCATTGGTGCCACCTCATCAGTGACCATCATTGCCACCTTATCAGTGCCCATTAGTGCAGCCTCATCAGTGCCTGTCAGTGAAGGAGAAAATGTATTTATTTACAAAATTCTAATACAGAGACAAAGAAAAACTTTTTCTTTTCAAAATTTTTGGTCTTTTTTTATTTGTTGCACAAAAAATAAAAATGCCAGCAGTGATCATATACCACCAAAAGAAAGCTCTATTTGTGGTAACAAAATGATAAAAAATTTGTTTGGGTACAGTGCAGCATGACTGAGCAATTGTCATTCAAAGTGCGACAGCGCTGAAAGCTAGAAAATTGGCTTGGGCAGAAAGGGACAAAAGTGCCTGGTATTAAAGTGGTTAACAATGCTTAAAGTGAAACAATAAAATGAAATATTACTTTAAATAGCATGCCTGGGGGGTGTCCTTAGTATGCCTGTAAAGTAGCGTATCTTTCCCATGTTTAGAACAATACCACAGCAAAATGACATTTCTAAAGGAAAAAATCTCATTTAACCACTTGCTTACTGGGCACTTAAACCTCCCTCCTGCCCAGACCAATTTTCAGCTTTCAACGCTAACACACTTTGAATGACAATTGCATGGTCATACAACACTGTACCCAAATGAAATTTTTGTCATTTTTTTCCCACAAATAGAGCTTTCTTTTGGTGATATTTAATCACAGCTGGGATTTTTATTTTTTGCTGAACAAACAAAAAAAGATGGAAAATTTTGAAAAAAAAAAAAAATCATGTTTCATAGTTTGTTATAAAATTTTGCAAACAGGTAATTTTTCTCCTTCATTGATATGCGCTGGTGAGGCAGCACTGGTGGGCACTGATAGGCTGCACTGATGGGCACGGATAGGCACATTTAAGGCGGTGCTGATAGGCACAGTTAAGGCAGCGCTGATAGGCACAGATAAGGCGGCACTGATGGGGACAGAAGGGGCGGCACTGATGGGCACAGATAAGGCGGCACTGATGGCCACTGATGGGCCCTGATGGGTGGCACTGATGGGTGGCATGGATGGGTGGCACTGATGGGCACTGATAGGTACCACTGATAGGTGGCACTGATGGGCAGCACTGATGGGCACTGATGAGCGGCACTGATGGGCGGCACTGATGGGCACTGATGGGTGGCACTGATGGGCACTGGTAGGTGACACTGATGGGCACTGATAGGTGGCACTGATGTGGAGGACTGTTGTTGAGGCACCGATTATGGGCACTGATAGGTGGCACTGTGGGCACTAATGGGTGGCACTGTGGGCACTGATGGGTGGCAGTATGGGCAGTGATGGGTGGCACTGTGAGCACTGATGGAGGGCACAGGTGGGCACTGATGATCTGGTGGCGCTTGCCGTGATCGGGACTGATGTCCCTTTCACGGCCGCCTGTGATCGTCTTTTTTTTCCTCCTCACCCCTCGACCCCTTACTCCGATCTGTGATCAGGCGAGTCTCATAGACTCGCTGATCACAGAGCGCGACGCGTGCCCTACAGGGGGCGGGCAGGCCGTTCGTGCACGGGACGATGTCAATGGACATAGTCCCGGCAAAGCAGGTCTGCGCTGTAGCCGTCATTCGGCTATAGCGCGGATCTCTAGAGGTTAAAACTGCCCGCGGCTGTAATGAATTGTCGGATCCCCGCAATATAAATACAAATCATTGAAAAAAATGGCATGGGGACCTGGGTCCTGCCCCAGGGGACATGTATCAATGCAGAAAAAAGTTTTAAAAACTGACGTTTTTTTCAGGAGCAGTGATTTTAATAATGCTTAAAATTAAACAATAAAAAAGAAATATTCCTTTACATATCGTGCCTGGGGGGTGTTCTTAGTATGCCTGTAAAGTAGAGCATTTTTCCCGAGTTTAGAATAATACCACAGCAAAATGACACTTCTAAAGAAAAAAAGTCAACCAAAACTGCCCGCGGCTGTAATGAATTGTTGGATTCCGGTAATATACAGTGGGGATGGAAAGTATTCAGACCCCCTTACATTTTTCACTCTTTGTTATATTGCAGCCATTTGCTAAAATCATTTAAGTTCATTTTTTTCCCTCATTACTGTACACACAGCACCCCATATTGACGAAAAAACACAGAACTGTTGACATTTGTGCAGATTTATTAAAAAAGAAAAACTGAAATATCACATAGTCCTAAGTATTCAGACCCTTTGCTCAGTATTTAGTAGAAGCACCCTTTGATCTAATACAACCATGAGTCTTTTTGGAAAAGATCCAACAAGTTTTTCACACCTGGATTTGGGGATCCTCTGCCATTCCTCCTTGCAGATCCTCTCCAGTTCTGTCAGGTTGGATGGTAAACGTTGGTGGACAGCCATTTTGTGTGCTTAGGGTCATTGTCTTGTTTGAAGGTAAACCTTCGGTCCAGTCTGAGGTCCTGAGCACCCTGGAGAAGGTTTTTGTCCAGGATATCCCTGTACTTGGCCGCATTCATCTTTCACTCGATTGCAACCAGTCGTCCTGTCCCTGCAGCTGAAAAACACCCCCACAGCATGATGCTGCCACCACCATGCTTTACTGCTGGGACTGTATTGGACAGGTGATGAGCAGTGCCTGGTTTTCTCCACACATACTGCTTAGAATTAAGGCCAAAAAGTTCTATCTTGGTCTCATCAGACCAGAGAATCTTATTTCTCACCATCTTGGACTCCTTCAGGTGTTTTTTAGCAAACTCCATGCAGGCTTTCATGTGTCTTGCACTGAGGAGAGGCTTTCGTCGGGCCATTCTGCCATAAACCCCCAACTGATGGAGGGCTGCAGTGATGGTTGACTTTCTACAACTTTCTCCCATCTCCCGACTGCATCTCTGGAGCTCAGCCACAGTGATCTTTGGGTTCTTCTTTACCTCTCTCACCAAGGCTCTTCTCCCCCGATAGCTCAGTTTGGTCGGACGGCCAGCTCTAGGAAGGGTTTTGGTCGTCCCAAACGTCTTCCATTTAAGGATTATGGAGGCCATTGTGCTCCTTAACTTTGTGCACTGTGCAGCAGAACTTTTGTGTAACCTTGGCCAGATCTGTGCCTTAAAAATGACAGTAGACAGTTTGGGACAAATCCTTTATTAAAAAAAAATGTCCTGCGATGTAACTTCATTGTCCATCATGCCGCTCGATGAACCAAAAAAAAGCAACAACTCCGCCTCCATGGGAGGGTTCCGCCGACTGAAGCCTCTTCACGAACAGCTGTTATATAGCTGAGGGAGGGGCCACCCAGTGACATAAATGGGTGACCCTGCCCCCTCTGATGCCACGTGACGTCAGAGGAAGCCGGGGCCATCCGGTGACATAAACAGATGACCCCACCTTCCTCTGATGTCACGTGACATCAGAGGGGCGTAACCACCCATTTACCTCACCGGGTGGCCCCGCCCTTGGTTATACTGTATAACAGTTGTCATCGTGAAGAGGCTTCAGTCTCAGAAGCCTCCCATGGAGGCGAAGTTGTTGTGTTTTGTTTGTTTTTTTCAGTTCGTCGGGTGGCATGATGGACGATGTATTTACATTGTGGGACTTTTTTTTTTTAATAAAGGATTTGTCCCAAATGTCCCAAACTCTCTACTGTAATTTTTACTATTTTTGACACTTTTTTTGGTGAATGCGTAGGGGTACAATGTACCCGATAGCCATTCACATGGGGGGATCTGGGGGTCCCCTTGTTAAAGCCCCCCACCCACAGACCCCCACAACCACCAGGCAAGGGTTGTGGGGATGAGGCCTTTGTCCCCATCAAAATGGAGACAAGGTGTTTTGGGGGGACCCCAATCCATCCTCCCCATGTTGAGGGCATGTCGCCTGGTACGGTTCAGGAGGGGGTGCTCTTTCGTCCCCCCCTTTTCCTGCAGCCTGCCAGGTTGCGTGCTCAGGTAAGGGTCTAGTATGGATTTTGGGGGGACCTCTACACCATTTTTTTAAAAAATGTTGGTGCAGGGTTCCCCTTAAAACTCATACCAGACCTGAAGGGCCTGGTATGGATTTGGGGGGCCCCATGCCATTTTTGTATTAATTAGCGCAGGGTTCCCCTTAATATCCATACCAGACCTGAAGGGCCTGATATGGATTTTGGGAGACCACCACACATTTTTTCTTTTTAATTTTGGTGCAGGGTTACCCTTAATATTCATACCAGACCCAAAGGGCTTGGTAATGGACTGGGGGGAACCCAATGCCGGTTTTTTCAATGATTTTTATCTATATTGCTGGGATCTGGCAATACATTACAACCGCAAGCAGTTTTAAATTACTTTTTTCCTTTAGAAATGTCATTTTGCTGTGGTGTGCTACTTTACAGGCAAACTAAGGACACCCCCAAGCATGATATTTAAAGGAATATTTCATTTTTATTGTTTCACTTTAACCATTATTAAAATCACTGCTCTTGAAAAAATGGCCTTTTTAAAAACTTTTTTTGCATTGATACATGTCCCCTGGGGCAGGACCCAAGTCCCCATGCCACTTTTTTCAATGATTTTTATCTATATTGCCAGGATCCAACAATTCGTTACAGCTGCGAGCAGTTTTAAATGAGATTTTTTCCCTTAGAAATGTCATTTTGCTGTGGTATTGTTCTAAACACGGGGAAGATGCGCTACTTTACAGGCATGCTAAGAACACCCCCCCAGGCACAATATTTAAAGGAATATTTCATTTTTATGGTTTCACTTTAAGCATTATTATTATCACTGCTCCTGAAAAAACTTTTTTTTTTCATTGATACATTGATACTCAGATCTTCAAACACTTTTCATGACAATAACTTGCATATAAACCTTTAAAATTATCACTTATGATTTTTCATGTTAGTGTCCCATAGACTTTAATGATGTTCCGTGGCTTTCGAATTTGCAGCGGACACCGCATAATGTAGGCTGAACTTACATTAGACTCGAACATCGGGCTCATCCCTACTTATGATGGTACTTATACATTCTCCTATTGTAATTCCTCCCTTTTCCGATTTCTTTACAACACTACAGAGATGGTAAAATGAGAAACTGTTGAATTACATTCCCAGCAAGTGTTAGCAGCTCTGTTACCGCTGGTGTGGCCTGTGAAATAATTTCGAACAGCAGCAATTTTTACTAAAGGTTTCTCAAGTCTAGCCAAATAAACACCAGAATGTTACACCTGTTTACGGTGTGCAACAGTAATAAACCATCAAAAGACTCCCATAACTGAACAGTAAAACCAGGGGCAGCCACAATTCAAATAGTTAAAGTAAATTTTAAACTTAATTTCACACTAAAATTTTAATTTTACACTAAAATCATTGTTAGCGCTCACAAACACTTACCTTACAAAACTCCTAAATCTAAAAGCTAACACTGTATTGTGATGTTAAATAAGTTGGATTCACACTGGTATGCTGTGGTTTGGGTGCAGTGCAACTGTATTTGCTTTTTACACACGGTTGTGGGTGCATGCCCATTGACTTCTTTTAGACCACGCATTTTCTGAAAGCGCATCAAAGATGCAGCATACAGGACTTTAATGTGCTTTCATGAGAATGTACTGTCTAAAATCAGTCAATGGGAGTGCACCTAAATCCGAATGTAAAACATGCATAAATCATGCTACACCCATTCTGAAGTGCACCGGTGTGAACCCACCCTAAAAATCTGGAGGTTATCATTTCTCACTTACAACTTTCAGAATTTGTAAAAGACCCTTCAAACCATAAATTTTCTGAAAGCATAGGACCAGTAGAATAAAAAGATGGTGCTACTGATTTTGTAGATTACATGATAGTTGTACAAATATTTATGAAACAGATAGTTTCAATAAAAATACTCTAGAACCATTACTAATGCACAACTCACAACATAACTTACAAACTTCCTATTAAATAAAAAAAAAAAAAAACTCTATTCTGTTAATAAATAATTATTTGACAATTTTAAATGTTGCCTTTTTGTGAAATGGTGAAGACTTAACATACGCAAATCTGTAAATAAGCAACTAATGCTATAAGTATGGAGTTTGACTTACCCTGGGTGACTTACTGTGGTCTATAGACTTCAATGTACTATGTGTGACCTTCTAACCCAACTTTAAACCTATCTGGATTATGCACTCTGGCTCAAGGACCCTTTTCCTTTGGTCCTTCTATATTGGCTTTTCTCTTTTTTCTTCCCGTTTCTGTTCTTCCCACATTTTGTACCCCATATTAGTGAGTCTCTATTGTGCAAGGTACCATGTAATCTGAAGCAATCATGTATTTGCGTTTTAGTGGTCTCTTTTGCCTACACTGTGTTTAGTGGTTCATCCTGACAACCTCCACATCACCAACATGTCCTGCAGTGATGTGGAGGGCAGTGGAAGGAACCACTAACCAACACTCCCTGAAGTGTTGTTTTTTTATGGTGAACTTTAGAAGATTTTCTTTAAAGGGAGCTTCACTCAGCAATGAGTGCTGTAGGAGGGATTATTTACTCTCTTTTTTGTGGTTGGATCATTTTGGACATTTTTTTCTGACATCTTCACTTTAGGGACGAAATTACAAGTCATTCTGTTATTATGCAGTGCACTCTGAATTTATGCATTTGTAAGCAATATTACAAATGTCCCTTTCTTTCAAAACTTTAAATAAGCAATAGCCAAACTCCTCTTTAGATTTGAATGAGAGAAGGAAAATAATTGCTAATAAGTTGCTCATTCATAAAAAGTGTTGATCATTTTTTTCAATTTTAAGCATTTCCCTGTGAGCTTAATCTCCTGAGAATAATCCTTCAAAAATCACACAGAAATCTTCTGCAGTAGCATGAACCAGAGCTTCAGTGTGAGATTTTTGGAACCTCTAAGACTTAAAACTGCTTACGTAGTCTTAACCTTAGTCAGCATGAAAACAACATTCTTTCAAAGTATGGTGACAAGTAAAAGCTGACTAAAACTTCAACTGTGCTGAGGTTACACTAATCCTGATGACTCTGAGTTGGTATTTACATCTGCAGGCTGATATGTGGGCATTATACACGTACAGTATATTAGTATGCATGGGGATGTCAAAAAAGTACTTGCCCATTTCAAATGCCAAGACAACTCAACCTCTTACGAATTATTTTTCAAAGAGCTCTATTGTACTTTGTGACATTTAGCTGAAGCACAGCATAGTGATTTAAATAATGTACAGCACAGCAAAAGTTATGAAAGAAACCATAGGCAATAGTCATAATCAGTTTTCCACATTTATAACAAATCTCTTTATAATGTCATGATCGTGAAATACCAACTACAAATGGATTTATGTTTGACAAATGATAAGATCAAGTGCTGTTCACTTATCATATTGGTCATGCCATTTACTTTACCTATTTTACGCAGCACTTGTTTCATTATAGTCAGTGGGAACGCCAGCACAATTAGTACAAACAAATTTATAACAAAGGTTTCATTAATAATAATATTCATACAATATAAAATCAGAAATAGAAATGTAATGTGTAGCCTTTCAGGGTTTACTGACTTACCAAACATTCAGTTTTATATAAATAACTATTTAACCATCAATGTACATTGGAAAATGTATAATAACCAGGTGTAGCTTATTTGCTCAGAAAACATAAAAATTACCACAGTATGTAACTCTGACATATCCCATATCCCAACAGCATATTTAAACACAATAAGTCTGCCTGATATTGCCTCTACAGGAAATATTTTTGAGGAGACAACCCAGTAAAGGATAACTTTTAAGGATATACAGTAGGTTGATATATGTTTTTACTGCTCTACAAACTGCAAGGTTATGTTGCCCGGTGTCAGTGTCATGTTATTACATAATGCCATGGCATGGTAAAATTTATACAACATGTTGCATTAAGCTGGTGGAAGTGAATGAGACTGCGCTACAATGGCATGTGATGCATATGGTTGTGGCGAGGTGTAGTAGATTTTCACTAGTTGAAACAATAATTCAGGCATAGTGCCTTTGAGCCACATCTCAACCAACTCTCAAAAGTGATCCACCACAGATCATTTTTCACAGGTTTATTAAGAGCCAGAACATGTGTGGGGAAGCCTAAACATAAGCAGACAGTGATCATCACTAGGGTCTCTTAACGCTGCAGTTAACCCTTTTACAAAAACAAACAGTAGTTGCCACAACGTGTGTCATGGATTTTAAGTGAAGCAGCACCTGGTGGTGATGGTCTGGATACTGGGTGGTCATAGGTGTATAAGTATGCCAAGAAGCACTATAGTCTCTTATGGGATGAGAACCAGGAAGAACCAACACTTGTTTGCATGATTGGAGGCCACTGTTGCTGGCAGGAAGCAAGATCACTGGCCACAGGGGCCGGTCATGATGTCACATATTGGGCGTGAGTGGGTGAAGCTACATGTTTTGGGACAAAGTTCCCTTTGTGAAGCACTACACTAAGAGTGGTGCGTTCCCCTCTCTCCTCTTTGTTATTGTTTTATATCCATCAGAGTATTCTTAAGAAGCTACCATCCATTGATGTCTCTACTGAACATACTGATATGCTGTGTTTTATCCATGTGTATGTGAGTGCAATACTTATTGTCCAGTTTTTTTTTATCAATGGTGCCCCCCCATTTTATGTTTTTACATGACCATTGGCAGGAAAACTCCAGCACTCTCTTGAAGGAGAGATTGCTACCACTGCATTTCTTCTATTGGATTCATTATATTATATGGATCTTATTTTCGTGAACATTGCCTTTAAATTTACTACTAATAACCCTTGTACTTGTTAAACCCTCTGAGGGTTGTATACTGGTCTTGCTCCTTTTGCACTGGGTTTCAAGTATATACCCTTGTGAGGCCAGGCCATATTTATATTGCTTTTAATATGGTAGCCTTTTTCAAAGGGCAATAACTTTTTTCATTTCTGCTTTAGAACATTTAACTTCAGAATTTAAAAACAGCATATATTGAAAAGAAAAGAAAAGAAACATAGTGCAAGAAAATACTTACAGAAAAGATTTTACAAAACAGACAATGGCAAAAGTAAAATAAATGGGATTTAAAGTGAAAAGTACCGGTAAGTCTAACCTGGCTCTTATGAATAACTTTATTGTAATTCTGATGGTATTGAGAGCCCCAGCTGCTTTAGCAACAGTTTTTATGGACCCTGTAGAGGGTGTCACTGAGCCAACTTTGCTGCAAAATGGACCACTTTAACTCACTTCATTGCTGGGTAACACAATGGACCATGGCTCAAACTCTTATCTTGCCCCACTGGGGAGAATGGGAACTAACTGTTATCTTAGTGGATAAAAGCGAGCTGTTTCCCCTAGTAAATTGCAACAACTGTTGGAAGACCAGGAGAGGAGCTTCCAAACATAAATGGGTGACTCCTGATTTTCCCCAGGTGAGTTGACAGCTCTAGTACAATACAGTCAATACAATACATTCCTTTCACTGAACACATTACAGCCTCACCTACAGGTTCAGTTTGCACCAGAACTTGCGAACAGGCAAAAAAAAATCAAAAGTGCTAATTTGAAAGGCCTATATGCAAGTTATTGTCATAAAAAGTGTTTGGGGACCTGGGTCCTGCCCCAGGGGACATGTATCAATGCAAAAAAAAGTTTTCGGGAACAGTGATTTTAATAATGTTTAAAGTGAAACAACAAAAATGAAACATTCCTTTAAATATCATGCCTGGGGGGTTGTCTATATTATGCCAGTAAAGTGGCACAGTTTTACTGTGTTTAGAACTACAGCAAAATTACATTTCTAAAGGAAAAAAGTCATTTAAAACTGCTCGTGGCTGTAATTAATTGTCGGGTGTCAGCAGCGGCAATCAGTTTTAATTGATTTTTTTTCCTTTAGAAATGTCATTTTGCTGTGGTACTGTTTTAAACATGGGAAAACTGCGCCACTTTACAGGCATACAATAGTCATGCCCCAGGCATGATATTTAAAGGAATATTTCATTTTTATTGTTTCACTTTAAACATTATTACCATCACTGCTCCCGAAAAAAATGTCGTTTTTAAAACTTTTTTTGCATTGATACATGTCCCCTGGGGCAGGACCCAGGTTCCCAAAGACTTTTTATGGCAACAAATTGCATATAAGCCTTTAGAATGAGCACTTTTGGTTTTTCATCTTAATGTTCCATAGACTTTAAGGGTGTTCTGCAGCTTTCGAATTTGCTGCGGACCCCGCATAATGTTTGCTGTTCGGCAAACAGGCGAACACCTGTTGTTCGAGTCAAATGTAACATTGGGCTCATCCCTACTCACCTACACACACTGAAGAATGAGAGGGATGTTGTCCAGCACAGACATATACATGAAAACTAAAAAGAATGTGCCAAATAAAAGGAGCGGGTGGTCGCCGGTGTCCTTAACAACCAGTAACTGTTATGATTGTTAAGAAACGGGCGTCCACCGCGTACTTAACAACCGATGAGTCATCAGCTGTCAGCGGGGCTGACCCAAAAAAAATAAGCTCCGCTCCTGACGAAAGTTCCCGCTGCTGCTAAATAAACTAAAGGGCAGGCTGGGGAATGCTGGGTCGATGACATCACAAGGGGGCAGACCATCTAGTGACATCACCGGGTGACCCCGCACCTTATTTTATTTAGCGGTTGGAGGCAGTGGAACTGTAAGTCTACAGTGCTACCATTTTTTTACAAAATGTGTTATTATTGTATTAGCCAAAGTAAAATTAGCTTGTGTCTGCATGCACTATTGTTACTAATGTTCAACATTTAATGATTAGGATGACTTAAGGGGGAGAGTGTTGGACATTATTTTTTTCCCTATGATCAAATAATTTTGGAGAAATGATATCTTATAAATATCAAATTTGTTATTTGTATTTGCTGCAGATTCCTAATTGTTTTAAATATTTTGCATATTTTATAAATGTGTTGCCTCTTTTGCAAATGACAACTCATAATAGGCAAGGTGTTTTTAGTTTTGTATGGGAGTTATAGTACATTACTGTAGCTTTATATTCACCATGATCTGATTTGATTGCAGATAGAAGAAAATAAAGCCAGGATGGTGTCCAGAATGTAAACTTCTATGACAATTTTTTCCTTATTAGTTTGAGATGCGGATTTAGTAAAGTGGCTCTGTCACTCTTGGCACATGTTTCCAGGTTAATAGTGTGATTGGCTATCTCCCTTGCAAGAAATGACAACAAAATGGCAGTTAAAAAAATGATTTATGCCCACCTCTCTAAATTGTGTTAGCAGCTCATATAGAGTAATTTTAGTTTTTTTATGTACCATATTTATTTATTTCTATGGATAGATATTTTTTTCATTCCACAATTTAGGTTCTGCTATTTCTTGCAATTCCTTCTTGGACACAACAACGTGATGCTTGGAAGCAATGTAGATGCTTTTGCTTTTTCTCAAGAGCATCTTTCATTTTTATGAAAAATAACATAATAACAACATATACTGTGTACCCCTGTCTACCCCTGTAAGGGGGGCGTGTAACTGGTTTCCCCACTCCTGCACAGCCAGGTGACAAGCATTTTCCACTTCCATCCAGACACAAAGAACAGTCTTTGAGCTTGGTTTTGTTGTTTATAAGTGTAATAAATTAGATGGGGAATAGGAATTATGGGATGCCCAACTTGACTGCAACAATAAACGGTCAACTTCTTCCCTATGTACATGATCCTGAACTGTCCTCCTTCCCGAATCCTGGACACTGACAGTCTCTGATAATCAAAAATGCAAAAAGCCCCTTAAGGACTAAGACATTTTAGTCCCTTAGAATACTTATGTATTGTAGGCTGCATACAGGAGTATCTCCAACTCCACTGTAGACACTGTTCCCAGCTGTACTGCCTGCAGGAACTACCAGCCCACTTGACTGCTTCTTCACCAGCCCACCTGGCAATTCCAAAGATCTACCAAGGCAAGGGCAAGGGAAAGGAAGGGTTCAGCATAACCCTGTCTTCTTGAAAGACTTGCTACATGTGGCAGTCTCTCCCCTTGTGAATTCTTGGGTGTGTTGATTTTCTCACACTGTCCTCCTTGCTCCCTGCTGCTCCTTGAGCAAGATTCCTTTCAACCGACTGCTGTCAGGATCTTCCCAAGCCAGCCTGAGCCCAACCTGAGGCAGAGCCCCCCTTGGACACAGGGACCCCCCTCCAATGCCACCCCAGTCTCCTCAGCACTTCACCCGACTCCCCCACTGGCATGGCTCTCTCATATTTAAGGGCAGGCTAAGCCACTCTGCTGGGTCCTCCACCTGGGGATTGGCTAAGCCCCCTCAAGTATGCAGATCAACACCCCTGGCCTTCGCCCACTAATTTCTAGAAGTTGCTCCAAACTTCTAGAACCAGGGGGAGGCACCAGAGAAAAGTTAACTATGAGTCAAAAGAAGTCATAGATTTGCCTGCACTGACACTAGTAGCACACTAAAGGGTGCTACATGAGGTACAAACAGACATGTTGAGAGGCTGAAGGATTCTGAGATTGCACCTGCACGTGCACTGCTCTGCAGGCTCCATTTAAAAAAATAATAAATGTAAATTTTTTTTACCTGCAAAAATATGTGCATTTATTTATTTTTTTTAAATGGTGAACTTAGCCTTTAACAAAGTTTGTGTTTATTTTGATATAAAATTGCTAACTAAAAAAAACAAACATGCCTGTTTCTTTTTAGAACCATGGACCCCAAAGGACTAAATCCAAATTTATTAAAAAAAGTTTTAGACATGATTATATCCCATTTGTTTATAATGTTAATTTTTCATGGGTGTCCCCAGTTCACACAATAACCATTCTTTTGTTTTGTATTCAGTGTCCAAATGTTTACTATACATGACATTTTCCCAAAAATACACCATTACGACCCATCCCCTCCTTCCTCCTCCACTGTGTGTACTAGATCAGACCCTATACCAGTATTTTTTTAAAACTGATTATAAAGTTTTTTTTTTTTAATAACAGACATGTTACACTTACCTTACTTAGCTATTCTGAATTGCAATGAGTGGTCCCGAACCTCTCCTTCTTGGGGTCCCCTCCTGGAGTTCCTGGTTCCTCCTCCCTTCTGAGTCCCCAATATGGGGGCACTTGCACTGGTTTGATCCTGAGCCATCCCGCCTGCACCCATAGATGCAGACACAGACACAGACAGCAGGGCTTGCCCCTGTCTCCCACTTCCTTGGCACAGCATATGACTAACATCAGCAGGAGGTGGTCATGAAAATTTAGAAAAGTCACTATGCTGCCCCCTTGCTGTCAGCACTGGGGGTTATTTTGTCAGGGGGACACCTAAGGCCTCTACCCCATATGGCACCTTTCTTTCATGTTCAGGAAACTCATCACCACATCCTGTCCACCAAAAGGAATGCAGAGGCTTGTGAAAGTGAAGTTGTGGATTGTGGAATAAAACTTTGGAATAAAAGTGCCAACAGATTTGTGCAAAAACTCTCAAAAGCACATTGGGGCCTCTTATAACTCTTTTACAGGTACACTTAAATTGAAAACAATACACAGACACTTGGCAAAAGCCCTTTTTTTAAAGAAGATACACTAATCAAATAAAAAAATAATGTTCCAGAGTGTTAGTCACATCAATCATGAGGTTGCATTGCCTAATAATTTGCACCTGCCAACTTCCATTTTTACATATACGACATTTCTAGTAGTACTTACCGTAAACGTAAACATTACTTGTGGCATCCAGAAAAGGTGATACCATTAGCAATACATGATCTGATTTGCCTTTGTTTATAATTGAAACACAACTGAGCCAGAAAGAGCTGTTTATCTGTTCAAAGAGCAGTCACATGTCAGGAAAAAATCACTTGACAAACAAACACCAATCATGAGTGTACTTTATTAGAGCAATGTAAGAAGTTCTAAATGATAAGTTTGTGGCAACACCAGTGATGAAATGAACAAGCAAAGGAAACAGCAAAGAAGCAGCATCATTCAGAAAGATGCATATGACCCATAGTTATATGATAAGATATTTAACAAATGTTTATAGCATACAAACACGACACTGGCACATTTGCAAGACTATTCTTTCACAATTGGCAAATTTGTGCATCCGTGAAATTTTGTGGCTCTGGCAAACCTTTTCATCTACCTGGCATAAGTGCATTACATCCTAAGTGAATCAGCCTCACAGTCTTAGCAGACAAAATCAGGAATCAGATTAGAGCTTTCAGTTAGGCCGTTTCAGTTGATCAACCTGTCCTTTTGTAGCATACAGCAGTCTGAAGTCTGGTACACACGGGCCGAATATCAGCCGGTTCAATAAAAACCGCGTGTACAACAGCCTGTTTGACAGAAGCCAGCCAAATGTCTGACTTCTGTAAAATGGGCTAGGCAGAAAAACATCTGCCAACCAGCATCTGATCAGTGCTCACGGCCAATAGCTGCGAGCGCTAACCGGGGTGTTCTGGCGGGGGGCAGTTACCCTGTCAGAACACAATAACTCAGTGGGGAGATCGCTGTACTAAAATAGCATCGTTAGTACAGTGACCTCCTTCTGAGCTCCTCATTTTTTTTTCCACTGGGTTGAACAAAAAAAACTCATAGTGGGTACCAGGCTTAACTCAAGACAGCAATAGCTGCAGCTGGGCGAGTGTCAAACATATCCATAAGAGAAAAAAATACACATTTCTGAACCTTGCTACTTTGTCAGCTATTAAACTAACTTCTATCATCAGAATTTCTATCTGACCTAATACCTCTAATCAGTTTCATTACAGAAACACAGTCTCTGTGATTTTCTTACAGTATTGATCCTTATCTTGCTCAAAATATGAAAGCTTTACATTTTCTGGGAATTGTAATGGTAATATTGCTGATTTCGTGTGTAATTCCCTCCAGGATTTGTATTTTCAGTTCTTGTTTTCCCCCCTCAAAAAAACACATTATGTACTATTAGTAGCAAGTTTGAGAAAATATTTTGTCCATGGAAAAGACTGGATAAAGTGCAACAAGTTTTACACCCTTAAAGTGATTTGTAAGGCTCCATGCACACTGGGCTTAAAAAGCATCTGTTCTCTTGGCAGTAAAAAACGCTCATATAGAGCATTTTTGTACCAAGTTTAGACGAGTTTAGGATAGTTTTACGTTTTTTTCTGCCAGTAAGCTCCAATCAGAAAGCGAACCAGAAGTGTTTTTTTCCTGCCTCTAAATGTTGAGCTCAAAGTATGCCTGTAATTCTCCTAATGTTTATAGACACATAGGATAACATTGAGCTGCTTCTCTTTTTTTCTAATAAAATAACAAACATGTTATACTTACCTGCTCTGTGCAGTTGGTTTTGCACAGGGCAGCCTGCATCCTCCCCTTCTCGGGTCCCTGGCTGGAGCTCATGGCCTCTCCCTCCTGTTGAGTGCCTCCACAGCAAGCAGTTTGCTATGGGGGGCACCCGAGCCGAGCTGCAGCTCTGTGTATCCATTCAGACATGGAGCTGTCGTTCAATCTCCTCTGATTGGAATGCATAGAATGCATTCAGATAAAAAACCTTCTGACTTTACAACCACCTTAATAGTCTACATAGACAAAATCCCCCCTATCAAAATTCAGTTTTTTACATTTTTCTTAATTTTTTTTTGGTATTGGTTCCTTTGATTAGATAACTGTTTTCTGAAATATTTTGCCCTAAAAGAGACCTGTCTAGCTGGAAATATCAAAGATGTCTTTGCTGACTTGAAGGGACCATATCTTTGCTTCACTATTTAGCTTTATATTTTGAGGGGGGAGCAGTGACATTACTCCTTTGGTCATTTGACAGTTATTGGGCCTAGCTGCTAACTGCAGTGTCACAGTGCAGGAGGTCACATGTTCCCCTATACCCAGAAGCACCACCTCGTTAGGTGGCTGTCTGTGGCAAAGAAAGGAGCGGCAAGGGAGTGCTTAAAACGTGAGCATAAAGGATTGTTGAAGTTAGGGTAAGGTGAGCCTGGGGAAGATGACAGTGGGGTTTATTTACTAAAGGTAAATCCACTGTGCACTACAAGTGTACTTGGAAGTACAGTCGCTGTAGAACTGAGGGAGACATGCAAGGAAAATAAAAAAAACAGCATTTTTGCTTGCACATGATTACATCATAGAAATCAGCAGAGCTTCCCCCTCATTTCAAATCTTCAGATCTGTCAGATCTACAGTGACTGCACTTCCAAGTGCACTTCCAAGTGCACTTCCAAGTGCACTTGTAGTGCACAGTGGATTTGCCATTAGTAAATCAACCCCTGTGTCGCTTTAAAATGTCCCTTACCCTAACACCGAACTTCACCATGTCATTTAACGGCCCCTTCCTTTTCCGAATGAACATAGTGAGTAATCAATACTGATCACTCACTGTGTTCATTCATAACTGAAGCACAGTAAACTGTGTATAATATGCTTCGGTGTGTGAATGATCTGGATGCTTTGTACAGAGCTTTTCTGGTTCATTCATTCTGTGCAGCTGAGGCTTCAGAGATGGAGATTGAGGGCTGTGTTCTCAATTTCATTTCTTTCCCTCAGAAATGAGATATCTGGGCTCTGTTTAGATCCCTGATATTTCGCCGAAGCCCCCCCCCCCCCCCCCCCACGGGCTATTAAAAACATTGTAAAGAAATAATAAAAACTAAACATTTTAAAATATAAAATAAAATTGTAAAAAAATTAAAATAAAACAAAAGTAAAAAGCTGACACTGTCCACTGCTCTACTGACACCATCTACTGCTCTACTGACTCCTTCCTCTGCCCTATTGACAAAGTCCACTGCCATACTAACACTGTCCACTGCTCTACGGACTGGCATCATCCACTGCCCTATTGACACCACCCGCTGCCCTACTGGTACTTTCCACTGCCCTACTAG
The DNA here is from genome assembly GCF_042186555.1 of Aquarana catesbeiana. Taxonomy (NCBI): domain Eukaryota; kingdom Metazoa; phylum Chordata; class Amphibia; order Anura; family Ranidae; genus Aquarana; species Aquarana catesbeiana. Next base: position 379,314,168 of record NC_133327.1, read on the forward strand.
TACTTTCCACTGCCCTACTGGTACTGTACTCTGCCTTACTGACACCATCCTCTGCCCTACTGACACTGTCCACACAACATCCACTGCCCTACTGACATAGTCCACTGCTCTAATGATTGACCTGTCCACTTTTAAGGTATGCTAAGTAAATATTTTTACAGTGGCATTTGTTTTATTATATTTTTCAAAGGTTTCCTTTTTAGTTAGGCCTTGCTAGTTAATTTCTTAAAAAAAAATAATATTTTGATCTCTTTCATATTGTTCAGAAAGATCTCCACCTCTCAAAGGCTGCCCCCACTCCAAGGTATGCAAAAGAATTGAGGTATATCAAAATCTGGACAGTTTCTCCAAAATCTTTACTCTCTCAATATATAAATAAAGAACTCAAATAATTCTTTAGCCACTTGGATTATCTTGGCACACTGTGGGAGTATCTTAGTGCGCGGTGGAAGCGACGAGTGGTAGTAAGGGGGTTCCAGGTCAACTTTTGAATTGAGGCCCACAAACTTCAAGGTGCACCTCTGAGTAGATGTAAACACTAACTGAATGGCATTTATTTGCTAAGGCAATGTGTGTCATAAACTTTCTTTTAATAAAGTGCTTATTTTCAGCATTTTTTTATCCCTTGTTCCATCTCAGTGTCAATGTCACGGATTTCCTGCAGTCTCTTTGCTGCCTATCTACATGCACTCACTCTATATTATGGCTACCTAACATTTCATGACAGTGTAGGAGCACAAGATTTTAATGAAAGCTGCAGATTTAAAAATCTTGAAAATGACTTGGCAATTATATTAACATGTTAAAGTATATTTGAGATTTAAGTGATTGGGTTTACATATACAGGCCGTCCCCAGGTTACAAACAATATCGGGTATGTAGGTTTGTTCTTAAGTTGAATCTGTTTGTAAGTTGGAACAGGTACATATTTTAAGTGCAGCCAAAAAAAATATTTTTAAGCTTTTTTGATAGCATAGGGAAGGTTAACACTAGGGATGAGCTTCGAGTTCGAGTCGAACTCATGTTCAACTCGAACATGGGCTGTTCGCAAGTTCGCCGAACAGCGAACAATTTGGGGAGTTCGCGGCAAATTCTCATGCCGCGGAACACCCTTTAAAAGTCTATGGGAGAAATCAAAAGTGCTAATTTTAAAGGCTTATATGCATGGTATTGTCATTAAAAGTGTTTGGGGACCTGGGTCCTGCCCCAGGGGACATGGATCAATGCAAAAAAAAGTTTTAAAAACGGCCGTTTTTTCGGGAGCAGTGATTTTAATAATGCCTAAAGTGACAGACAGTCTATTGACTGGAATGGTACCAGCTGATTGGAGAAAAGCCAATGTAGCACCAATATTTAAAAAGGGCCCAAAATACATCCCTGGGAATTACAGACCAGTTAGCCTAACATCAATAGTATGTAAACTCTTGGAGGGGATGATAAGGGACTATATACAAGATTTTAGTAATAAGAACGGTATCATTAGCAGTAATCAGCATGGATTCATGAAGAATCGTCCTTGCCAAACCAATCTATTAACCTTCTATGAGGAGGTGAGTTGCCATCTAGATAAAGGAAGGCCCGTAGACTTGGTGTATCTGGATTTTGCAAAAGCATTTGACACAGTTCCCCATAAACGTTTACTGTACAAAATAAGGTCCGTTGGCATGGACCAAAGGGTGAGTACATGGATTGAAAACTGGCTACAAGGGCGAGTTCAGAGGGTAGTGATAAATGGGGAGTACTCAGAATGGTCAGGGTGGGTAGTGGGGTTCCCCAGGGTTCTGTGCTGGGACCAATCCTGTTTAATTTGTTAATAAACAACCTGGAGGATGGGATAAACAGTTCAATCTCTGTATTTGCAGACAATACTAAGCTAAGCAGGTCAATAACTTCTCCGCAGGATGTGGAAACCTTGCAAAAAGACCTGAACAAATTAATGGGGTGGGCGACTACATGGCAAATGAGGTTCAATGTAGAAAAATGTAAAATAATGCATTTGGGTGGCAAAAATATGAATGCAATCTATACACTGGGGGGAGAACCTCTGGGGGAATCTAGGATGGAAAAGGACCTGGAGATCCTAGTAGATGATAGGCTCAGCAATGGCATGCATGGCAAGCTGCTGCTAATAAAGACAGAATATTGGCATGCATTAAAAGGGGGATCAACGCAAGAGATAAAACCATAATTCTCCCACTCTACAAGGCTCTGGTCCGGCCGCACCTGGAGTATGCTGTCCAGTTCTGGGCACCAGTCCTCAGGAAGGATGTACTGGAAATGGAGCGAGTACAAAGAAGGGCAACAAAGCTAAATAAAGGGTCTGGAGGATCTTAGTTATGAGGAAAGGTTGCAAGCACTGAACTTATTCTCTCTGGAGAAGAGACGCTTGAGAGGGGATATGATTTCAATTTACAAATACTGTACTGGTGACCCCACAATAGGGATAAAACTTTTTCGCAGAAGAGAGTTTAATAAGACTCGTGGCCACTCATTACAATTAGAAGAAAAGAGGTTTAACCTTAAACTACGTAGAGGGTTCTTTACTGTAAGAGCGGCAAGGGTGTGGAATTCCCTTCCACAGGCTGTGGTCTCAGCGGGGAGCATTGATAGCTTCAAGAAACTATTAGATAATCACCTGAATGACCGCAACATACAGGGATATACAATGTAATACTGACACATAATCATACACATAGGTTGGACTTGATGGACTTGTGTCTTTTTTTCAACCTCACCTACTATGTAACTATGTAACTATGAAACAATAAAAGTGTAATATCCCTTTAAATTTCGTACCTGGGGGGTGTCTTTAGTATGCCTGTAAAGGGGCGCATGTTTCCCGTGTTTAGAACGGTCTGACAGCAAAATGACATTTCAAAGGAAAAAAAGTCATTTAAAACTACTTGCGGCTATTAATGCATTGCCGGTCCAACAATACACATAGAAGTTCATTGATAAAAACGGCATGGGAATTCCATAGGGGAACCACAAACCAAAATTTAAAAAAAAATGACGTGGGGGGTCCCCCTAAATTCCATACCAGGCCCTTCAGGTCTGGTATGGATATTAAGGGTTACACCACGCCAAAATTTAAAAAAAAAACTGACCCAGATACCAGACCCTTATCCGGTACGAGAGAGCGGCCCCCCCTCCTGAAACGTACCAGGCCACATGCCCTCAACATTGGGAGGGTGCTTTGGGCTAGCCCCCCAAAACACCTTGTCCCCATGTTGATGAGGACAAGGGCCTCATCCCCACAACCCTGGCCGGTGGTTGTGGGGGTCTGCGGGAGCCTCCCTCCATGCCATCATGGATGCGGAGCGGCCTGAGGAGAAGAAGGGAAGAAGACGTCGACGCTTCGGAGGAGATGTTTTAAACAGGGGAATTGGCGCTGTCCGGCTATATGTGCATAAATGGTGATTGGTACAAGTGCAAAAAAACGAACAAACGTGTAAAAAAATTATAATAGAACTATTATTAATATTGTGCGTGTAACCAATGTGTTGCAGGGGCTGGGGCATATCAAACTGCAAACAATACACCCAGCAAGTGTAATGTAATAAAGTGCAACGTGCTCCTAAAATATGTGTGTATGTGCCAATATCTCAATATATGCCAAATATCTGAATGTGTATAGGGGAATGTGCCCAAGAGTTGAGAAAGGGCAAAAAAAACAGGGAATCCAGAATACAAACAATTATGGCAATCAAAACAGTTTAAGCAATAAAAACAAACAGTTTTAGCAATAAAAAATGAAAATAAAAATAAAAATAAGAATAATAATAAATAATCCCCAGCATATGTGCATAAAAAATCCAAATTATAAAAGGTGAAAACAAATGTGTATAGAGAAAACAAAAATCTATAAAAAGTAAGTGTCCAAAATCAAAGTCCTAAAGTGTATCCTTCTGGTGAAGAAAAACGTGGTCCTTGCCCTTCACATCTGTCAGAGAAGCAATTTTGGAAACTAAGCTAAAAGCCACCAAGGACCTGCTGAGAAGGATAAAATACCCCCGGACGGAGGATCGCTTCCTGGATTCGCCATCGCAGGATTTTCTACATATGCCTTTTACCCCTACAGGGTTTAGGCAGTCCGGTGAGTGTAAGCACGAGTGGGGGTGCAGTAAAGGACGGGGACAACATCAGTTAATGCTGAGACCATGTTTTTCTTCACCAGAAGGATACACTTTAGGACTTTGATTTTGGACACTTACTTTTTATAGATTTTTGTTTTCTCTATACACATTTGTTTTCACCTTTTATAATTTGGATTTTTTATGCACATATGCTGGGGATTATTTATTATTATTCTTATTTTTATTTTTATTTTCATTTTTTATTGATAAAACTGTTTGTTTTTATTGCTTAAACTGTTTTGATTGCCATAATTGTTTGTATTCTGGATTCCCTGTTTTTTTTCCATTTCTCAACCCTTGGGCACATTCCCCTATACACATTCAGATATTTGGCATATATTGAGATATTGGCACATACACACATATTTTAGGAGCACGTTGCACTTTATTACATTACACTTGCTGGGTGTATTGTTTGCACTTTGATATACCCCAGCCCCTGCAACACATTGGTTACATGCACAATATTAATAATAGTTCTATTATAATTTTTTACACGTTTGTTCGTTTTTTTGCACTTGTACCAATCACCATTTATGCACATATAGCCAGACAGCGCCAATTCCCCTGTTTAAAACATTTTTGCATATTGGATTTCACCTAGGTGACTTTCATTTTTAGGGGGGCAGCAGTCCTCTCTTGTCTCTTTCCTCCTAAGCGCGGAATTACCGTCATTCACTTATTCGCCGCGGAGGAGATGCTGGACGAGAACCAGAAGAACCAGAAGAAGAAGAAGATGAAGGAAGATAGAAGATAGAAGAAAGAAGAAAGAAGAAGCACTTAAATAAAGGAATTGTCAAAAACTGTCTCTTGTCATTTTTAACATTTTTGACAGTTTTTTAGTGAAATGGTAGGAGTACTCCTTACCATTTCACACAGGGGGGAGGGCCGGGATCTGGGGGTCCCCTTGTTAAAGGGGGCTTCCAGATTCCGATAAGCCCCCCGCCCGCAGACCCCCACAACCACCGGCCAGGGTTGTGGGGATGAGGCCCTTGTCCTCATCAACATGGGGACAAGGTGTTTTGGGGGGCTACCCCAAAGCACCCTCCCAATGTTGAGGGCATGTGGCCTGGTATGGTTCAGGAGGGGGGGCGCTCTCTTGTCCCCCCCTCTTTTCCTGCAGCCTGCCAGGTTGCGTGCTCGGATAAGGGTCTGGTATGGATTTTTGGGGGGACCCCACGCCGTTTTTTTTTTTTAATTTTGGTGCGGGGTTCCCCTTAATATCCATGCCAGACCTGAAGGGCCTGGTGTGGAATTTAGGGGGACCCCCACGTCATTTTTGTTTTTTTAATTTTGGTTCAGGGTTCCCCTGTGGGGAATTCCCATGCCGTTTTTATCAATGAACTTCTATGTGTATTGTCAGACCGGCAATGCATTAATAGCCGCGAGTAGTTTTAAATGACTTTTTTTCCTTTGAAATGTCATTTTGCTGTCAGACTGTTCTAAACACGGGAAACATGCGCCCCTTTACAGGCATACTATAGACACCCCCCAGGTACGAAATTTAAAGAGATATTACACTTTTGTTGTTTCACTTTAAGCATTATTAAAATCACTGCTCCCAAAAAAACGGCCGTTTTTAAAACTTTTTTTGCATTGATCCATGTCCCCTGGGGCAGGACCCGGGTGCCCAAACACTTTTTATGACAATAACTTGCATATAAGCCTTTAAAATTAGCACTTTTGATTATTCATGTTCGTGTCCCATAGACTTTAACGGTGTTCGCGTGTTCGAACAAATTTTTTGCCTGTTCGCAAATTCTGGTGCAAACTGAACAGGGGGGTGTTTGGCTCATCCCTAGTTAACACCTCTGTAATGTTTATTTTTCTGTCTGTGCCCCTGTTCAGAAGATTTCACTTCACCTTCTGTACCAAGGACAATTAGATTTAGAAAATTTTGGGTTGTTGTGGAAACAAGCCTTGGAATAAAGGCCCTTTTTCCCATAATAACTCTTATAGGAGTAAACTTCCCTTCCTAGAGGTAGAATTCCTCTCACTTCCTGTTGTCCCCCTCCGTTTGTAAGTAGGAGTAGTTTGTAAGTCAGATGTTTGTAACTAGGGGAACGTCTGTGCTCTAACTTTACACAGATGCCAGAACCCATTAGTTTCCATGTATATCCATTAAGAATGGTGCTTTTTATAAATAGCAGAAAAACTGCATAGAAACACAGAAAAGAGGATGATAACTCAATCCCATGCTGCAGTACCAAAATGAGTTTATTACATTGCAGTTTATCCAGAATGACATATCTAGGTTTAATAAAGATAGATGTTTTAGAAGTCATATCTCAAGCCACAGCTAATGCCTGTGATTGCTTTTGGAAGATGTGAAAGAAAGTACATAATTATACTGGTATAGATGCACGGTACAACAAAATTGTTTCCTTTATGGTAATGTAAAATCCAGAAGACCGTAACAGTCTCAGTTCTGGGTTTAATCGTCATGCCATTACGAAGCTATTATCTACATTGCAAATGTTAGCAATCCTGGCACTTAATACAAAACTAGGAAACTTAGAAGGACTTAAATAACTTTTCCTGAGAATTAATTCCTGTTAACGTTGATGATTGGAAGTCGTGCTGGGGTGCTGTAACTGTAAAGCTGTAAAAATATCACTGCTATATCATCAATTTTATATTTATGATTTGCTCTGAGAAATGCTGTATAATTTCAAGATGTTGCAGATAAACTTACTGGCAATATCCTTGCCATATATTTTCATGTCTGAAACATAATGATCTCATCATTTGAGTTTTATTTTTACCAAGAAAATTTTGAAATGATAAATATCTGGACATTAACTGATTTGCATGTTTTCTATATATATACAACTGCATGGTAATATAATTTCACTTGTAAATATCCAGAAATTCTGCAACAGCTCAATTATATTGCTGACAACATCTGTGAAAGAACAAATCTTGAGAACATCTTCACTCTATACTAGCCAACTGAAGCAAACGACTGCTTAAAAACAAATATTGAAACACCAGATATAATAAGAATAAAAGTATGTATAGCTTTTAAAGGGAAACTATGGCTTTTTATAGTCTGTGTTAGTAATTCCCGTTAAAGGGATCAGCTTCAAGTGAACATTTCCTATGTTTATGCATGGCCAAATAACAGGTTCACTTAGCTGCTCTCCTCCTCAGCATCACTTTTCTGGGCTTCCTTACTAGTCTGTTGAGGACTAGAGAAAAATAACCTCTTGTAAGCTCTAAAATGACTTATTGAATCTTCCATATGGCTGTGGACGAATTTCCCATTCAATATGACACTGCTGAGCCAATCATGAGGTACCAGCGCTGTCACAGGAGAAACAGAGGGAGTCAAATGCTAACCCATAATGTGAAGTCTTGAGCATTTCATTTTGTGGGGGGTATAGGTGAGTCTATTCTATATTAAAGTACAAAATAAAGCACAAGCTATTGACGTGGCACCACATCCAATAAATGTCAGGCTCAAACAAAAACAAAAGAAAAGCGGGGACTTTATAGGTAGAGATGGGCTGAACAACCCCCTGTTCAGTTTGCGCTGGAACTTTTGAATGTCGCAAAAGTTCAGAGCCGAATTACAAACCTCATTAAAGTCTATAGGACCCAAACTTGAAAAATCAAATGTGCCCATTTTGAAGGCTTATATGCAAGTTATTGGGCACACAAGGGGTATGGGGCCCAGGGACTGCCCTGGGGGACATGCATCAATTTAAAAAAAGTTTATAATAAAAGATCATTTTTAAATGAGCAGTGATTTAGTGATGCTTAAAGTGAAACAATAAAAATGAAAAATTCATTTAAATATAGTGCCTGTGGGGTCTCCTTAGTCTGCCTGTAAAGTGGCACATATAAAACCTGCTGCAGCAAAAATGACATTTATCAAGAAAAAAAATAAAGTTTTCCCTGCAAACTTTCTTTATTTTTGAAACAAGGCCTATGGAACCAATCTTTATGATGAGGCCACAATTTAGTGCACTGCGGAACAAGATTAGAGATGTTTTAGATACATTCTGGTGTCTGTTTCGCAGACTTTGGATAGAAATAACAGGTGCAGAAAAATTGGGCTTTGGGTGTTGGTGGTGCCTCTACACCATAACCCTACAGAGGTTCTCTTGATAAAAGCAAGAATTGGCTTTTCTGTAAAAAAAATTTAAATTTGATGTACCTGTCAAACAGGTGTGGTGTTCAAAAATTGGTCCTTTAGTGTTAAAGCGAAGGTCTGCCCACCGCTGCAAAAATTAAAAGCCAGCAGCTGCACACACTACAGCTACTGACTTTTAATAATCAGACACTTACCTGTCCTGAAGTCCAGCGATGTCGGCACCGCAGCTGATGTTTCCATCAGCTGTCCAGTGCATGCCGCCTCCATTGCAAATGAGGGAACCCAGCATTCAATCCTTACAGCTTCACACCAGGAACACTACTGCGCATGCGCAAGGCTCAGCTCCTCTCTCCTACTGGCCCGGGGCCAGGGAAGGAGGAGGAGGGAGCCCGGGCGGTGATGTCAATACCCGTGGCTGAGGCTGCTGGAAGTGAGAACAGAATACCTATATTTAGACAGGTATCCTGTCCCCCCCCCCGAAAGGTGCCAAATGTGGCACCGGAGGGGGGGAGGAGTATGAGTGGAAGTTCCACTTTTGGGTGGAACTCCACTTTAATTGTGCCCATGAAACCTATACCAAAAAATGTCTTCCCGCAAAATCACCACCCACAAAGCTAGGCAGCTTAGACAGTCTTGCACAGATTTCACATCCCAAAAACACTTCATCGGCGACATTGACATCAGGGGCTTGATAGCTGCTGCTAATCCAGGAATAATTAATTTTGATAATGCCTGTCATTACATAAATTCCTCTTTAAGGTGTCCTGAAGATATTTCATACTCTGCTCCCTCTGTGGGGACAGAATGAGTTCTGAGACTTTCCCCTTGTAATGGTGGTCAAGGTGGGTTGCCAACCAATAGTGATCCTTCTCCTTGATGCCACGAATTCTCGGTTCTTTTGCAGGCTTTAAAGCATAAGGGAGGCCATGCACCACTGAGGAAACTGCCTCTTCCCAGCCGCCGTGTACTACTGCCAAGGGTTCAGGGCATGGAAAACCGTTAACGTTTTGGTATATGTCTTCTTCTGCTTCAATGCCTCCAAAACTGCCATAATACTATTCCTCCTCCCTCTCCTCTCGTGTGTACTGTGGCATTGCAAGAATGGTGTCTGCATAAAGCGGGCCTTGAGAGGAATATAAGTCCTCATCTTCCTCCCGCTGCTCTGCTTTGAGTACCCTGTCCATAATGCCATGCAGAGTCTGCTCCAGCAGGAACACAAGAGGGATTGTGTCACTGATGCGTGCATTGTCACCGCCCACCAGCCTTGTCACCTTCTCAAATAGTGACAGTACAATGCATGCATCCTTTATCAGCAGCCATTGGCGTGGGGAAAAAAAGTTGAGCCTCCCTGAGCCTGTAGTTGTGCCATACATACACAGGTACTCGCTGACAGCCCTCTGCTGCATGTACAGCCGCTGAAGCATTGCCAAAGTTGAGTTCCACCTGGTGGGCATGTCACAAATCAGGCGGTTTACAGGCAGGTGGAATTCCCACTGAATTTCAGCCAACCAAACACTGGTACCTATTTAAGAAATGCCGCTCCACTGAAATTGAGAACATATGCCAGGCATGGCACATGTGTCAACTTTTCCTGTCGAAGGGCGGACAGGAGGTTATTGTTATTATCACACACCACCACTTCTGGTTCAAGCTGGCTTGGTGTGAACCACCTCTGGGCCTGCCCCTGCAGAGCTGAAAGAAAATCCACTCCGGTGTGGCTCCTATCCCTTTGACAGGCCAGCTGAAGCACTGCATGGCATCTTTTAGCCTGACTCATTGAATAGCCCCTTAAACGCTTAGGGGGTACTGGTGGTTCAGCAGAGGAGGGCATGGAGGAGGAGGAGAAGGGGGGTGGAGCTGACGAATCTCTCATAATCACAACCAGATGTATGGAGACGTTGTGGCAAATCAAGCTCCAGCACTCCTACATCCTTCCTAGTTGCAAGCAGAGTTACCCAGTGTGCTGTGGATGAAATATAGTGTCCCTGACCATACTTGCTGGACCACATGTCAGCAGTAACGTGAACCTTGCTGATAATTGCCCTGCCCAACGCTGCCACAACATTGCCTTCCACATGATGGTACAGAGCTGGAATGGCCTTAGGTGCATAGAAATAGCAACTGGGAACCTGCCATTGTGGTACAGCACATGCTGAAAATTCAGGGAATTAGGCAGAATCCACTAGACGGAAAGGCAGGAGTTGTAAAGCCAGCAATTTGCACACGCAATTCATACGCTGGGCATGTGTATCTCAAAAGTTGTAAAACAGGGAACATTTTTACATTTGTATATGAAATATCAAGCACACTAATATTGTCATACCAAAATGTACTTTTAGGTAAATGTTACAGTAATAATCCAAAATGTGTATAGTTTCTATTTATACTTTCTTTTAATATCAAACAAACGTAATAAATAGCTTGAAGACCTACAGCGCCTTGAAAAATTATTCATACCCCTTGACATTTTCCACATATTTTCATGTTACAACCAAAAATGTAAATGCATTTTATTTGGATTTTATTTGATCGACCAGAACAAAATGGCATATAATTGTGAAGTGGAAGAAAAATTATAAATGGTTTTCAAATTTTTTTACTAAATTTTGAAACTTTGGCTGGGCCATTCTAACACATGAATATGCTTTGATCTAAACCAGGGGTGTCAAACTCAAATTCATCGGGGGGCACATCAGCAGTATGGTTGGTCTGAATGGGCCGGTTGTATCAGTAGGGCTATGTATCTACTCTTTAATATTGCAGTTCTGTAATGGGCAGGTGCAGACCACCACCAAGCCCACTTACAATCCTCTAGCAGAAGATGCAAGTCCAAAAAGGAGGGTCACACCACACTGATCATCCACAAGAAACATTATTGGAGACTGTTTATACCAAACACCATCAGAAGTCAAGCGTACACTATGTACAGAGTGAACAATTCAGGAATGCGCTATGTACAGAGTGACAGGTTCAAGAATGCATTACGTACAGGGTGCAGGAGTGCATTACGTACAGGGTGAAGGAGTGCGTTACGTACAGAGGGCAGGAGCGTGTTACGTACAGGGTGCAGGAGTGCGTTACGTACAGGGTGCAGGAGTGCGTTATGTACAGGGTACAGTAGTGTGTTATGTACAGAGTGCAGGAGTGTGTTACGTATAGGGTGCAGGAGTGCGTTACGTACAGAGTGCAGGAGTGTGTTATGTACAGAGTGCAGGAGTGCGTTACATACAGGGTGCAGGAGTGCGTTACATACAGGGTGAAGGAGTGCATTATGTACAGGGTGCAGGAGTGTGTTACGTACAGGGTACAGGAGTGTGTTACGTACAGGATGCAGAAGTGCGTTAGGTACAGGGTGCAGGCGTGCGTTATGTACAGGGTGCAGGAGTGCAGTACGTACAGGGTGCAGGAGTGCAGTACTTACAGGGTGCAGGAGTGCGTTATGTACAGGGTGCAGGAGTGCGTTACGTACAGGGTGCAGGAGTGCATTACATACAGGGTGCAACATGTCATTCTCACCCCTCCTTCTAGGTTCTGACCTCTGCACCCACCACTCCCCCCACACATCAGCCTCCACAGCTCTCACCCCCCCCAAAAAAAACATCCTCAGATCTGTACTCTCTCCTACCTTGCCCAGCTCTGGTAGCTCCCTGTATTGGGCTATAGTTAGTACCTCTCCGTGTAGGCAGATCTCGGTGTTCAGCACTAGTACCAGTGTTCAGTTCTGCCCTATGTCTTATTTCACCATCACTTATCAAATTCATCAGCACAACAACAAGACTTTTACAACACTGAGAAAGTCCTCAAAAAGCCTGCCCACAGGATGCAGCCCACTGGATGGTAAAAAAATCAACATGGTAATCCAAGCTATCGGGAACCTCCGCGCTGACAGCTATGCCGGGCCGACCACGCATGCGCTTGGCGCACCAGCGCTGCCAGGGACTGAGGAGAAGAGCAGGAAATGTTTACTCTAGTTCCCTAGGAGACAGCCAGATGCACATACGCTCACACAAAGTCGGCGCCAATCACAGGACTAAGGAGGAGAGCAGGAAATGTTTATTCTAGTTTCCTAGGAGATGGACGATCTCGCATGCGCTTACACAAAGCCAACTCCACTTGCGATACTAAGGAGAAAGATGTTTAATCTTGTCAGGGAGACAGGCAGTGGTAAAGACAGGCAGCGGCCGACTAACACTGCGTGGGCCACATGACAATGCCTGGTGTGCCAGATTTGGCCCCCGGGCCTTGTGTTTGACACCTGTGATCTAAACCATTCCATTGTAGCTCTGGCTGTATGTTTAGGGTCATTGTCCTACTGGAAGGTGAACCTCCGCCCCAGCCACAAGTCTTTTACAGACCCTAACAGGGTTTCTTCTAAGATTACCCTGTATTTGGCTCCATTCATATTCCCGTCATCTCTGACCAGCTTCCCTGTCCCTGCTGAAGAAAAGCATCCCCACAACATGATGCTGCCACCACCATGTTTCACGGTGGGGATGATGTGTTCAGGTGATGTGCAGTGTTAGTTTTCCGCCACACATAGCGTTTTGCTTTTAGGCCAAAAAGTTCAATTTTGGTCTCATCTGACCAGAGCACCTTCTTCCACATGTTTGCTGTGTCCCCCACATGGCTTTTCGCAAACCGCAAATGGGACTTCTTATGGCTTTCTTTCAACAATGGCTTTCTTTTTGCCACTCTTCCATAAAGGCCAGATTTGTGGAATGCACGTCTAATAGTTGTCCTGTGGACAGATTCTCCCACCTGAGTTGTGGATCTCTGCAGCTCCTCCAGAGTTACCATAGGCCTCTTGGCTGCTTCTCTGATTAATGCTCTCCTTACCCAGCCTGTCAGTATATCAGTATAGGGTGGACAGCCATATCTTGGTAGGTTTGCAGTGCCATACGCTTTCCATTTTCGGATGATGGATTGAACAGTGCTCCGTGAGATGTTCAAAGCTTGGAATATATTTTTATAACCTCAATCTGCTTTAAACTTCTCCACAACTTTATTCTTGACTTGTCTGGTGTGTTCCTTGGCCTTCATGATGCTGCTTGTTCACTAAGGTTCTCTAACAAATCTCTGAGAGCTATACAGAACAGCTGCATTTATACGAAGATTAAATTACACACAGGTGGGCTCTATTTACTAATTAGGTAACTTTTGAAGGAAAGTGATTCAACTAGATTTTAGTTAGGGGTATCAGAGAAAAGGGACTGAATACAAATGCACTCCACACTTTTCACATATTTATTTGTACAGTAAAACATTTTGAAAACCATTTATCATTTTCCTTCCACTTCACAATTATGTGTCACTTTGTGTTGGTATATCACATACAATCCCCCAAAAAAATACATTTATGTTTTTAATTGTAACGTGACAAAATGTGGAAAATTTCAAGGGGTATGAATAACTTTTCAAGGCACTGTATATTGTTTGCAATTTTTCTCTGCTGTATAAGTGCCTATACCATAATGGTAAAAAGGGTAAAGCTGTTCATGAAATACAGATACATGTATGTTCTGAGTGGGTCTGATTTCAGGCTTTACTAAATAAGCTTGCTTCCATTCCTGTAGCAGAAGCATAATGCTCCTTAAAGTGGTTGTCATCTCAGTACAATAAAATCCTCCCTCCCCTCTGTAACATAACAATGTGTGTCCCTGTGCTTGTGTTGTATAAAAAAAAAATGCAGATCTGTACCTATATCAGAGCATCTCCTGGCACTCACATGACTCCTCGGCTCTCTTCTTTGCCCGGCTGACAGCTAGAGCGGGCGGTGCCAAGCACTCCCACTGACATCAGCCAGGGAGGAGGAGAGGAGGAGAGGAGAGAGAGCCGAGGAGGCACATGAGCGCTGATATAGGTACAGATCAGCATCTTTTTTATATATCACAGGCACAGGGGCACACATCATTATGTTACAGAAGGAATGGGAGGATTTTATTGTAGTTATTATAGCAGCAGGACGGGGCAGGCACTGACACAAGCAGACAGTCAGGGAGGGGGGAGAGGAGGACAGAGGAGGACAGAGCAGGGGATGACGGAGGCACTCAAAACTGACCACAGTGTCAGGGCTCAGCAGCCATGATAAACCGTGGTCAGTTTACAGGGGAAGGGTATAGCCAGGCAGGATCAGCCAGGTTTTTTAGGTGAGGGGGCCAAATTACACAGCACACGCACTGTGCTGTATAACATGCTTTAAGGAAACAGGATCTGTGTTTTTTTTTTTTTAGGGTAACAAACACTTTAATCACCCATTAATATGCATCCCACTAGTTTGTGGACTGGTAAGGTTTTAAATGTAAAAGTAACAGGCAAGTAAAGGCAGGCGTATCTGCAATTTGATAGTTATTAGTTTATTGAAAGGCTACCAACACATCTGCCAAACTCACAATGTTCTTCAGGCTCCTAAGACATATGGCATACTAAAATACAAATCCTTGTATCTTAGGAGTTTTGGACCAACATTCAGCTATAGGTCATCCATAGCTTGATCATTTGAGACCTTTTCACTTCTCTTAGGATTGATGAGTCTCCAAATCCAACTAACAGAAGATTAATTTGCAGCATAATCCTCAATTGGCTTTTTCACAGCTGATTCATTGACAACTGCATTTTAAGCCTTCCCTGAGGGCACCCTTCACAGCCTGCATACATAATTCCACTCTGTCTATGGAAATGTTTTGGTATCTTCTAACTTTTTCAGATAAAGTTTATTTAGTAGTTCTTTATTGGCACGCACTAAGGGTTTTGATAATCCAAAAAATCTCCCTGCATTTAAATTTTTTTTCTAATCAGGCATTTGGTACTTTTGCAAAAAATCAGCACTCTGTAGCAATTATTTAGCTAAAAAATCTATACCTCTTATACCCAAATTTGGTAAACGCTAAACTATCTTAATTTTGTATACATTCTACCACAAAGTCATAACTATTACTATCAAAAAGTCCAGAACTTTTTATCCAAAAGACTTTAAATAATGAATAAAAATGATTGGATCAGTGGCCCAAACACTTCTATTCTATTGTATACTAGAACAATGTGCATTCCACAAAGATGTCCATGTGGACTACACATTTAATCAGGCCTTAGATGAATAAACAACTAGACTGGTGCTGGCTCTGCATATTGCCCAGCAGCACTCTTTCCATCCTCCATGACAGGATCCTAATGCTTCATAAATCCTAATGCCGAAAAGAATGGTGTTTTCATGAGAGAATAGTTGATTTGTAGTCCAAGATAAGAACATGGAGGGCTAAATAGTCTATGTGAGATAACATGGAAAGAGGGCAGAGTAAACAGGACAACTCTGAATTTCTGACAAGATTAACAAGTATTTTTTTTTTTGCCCTTAAAAACCATATGTAACAAAATGCTTTAAATGGCATATTCACCAGACCAAAAGGGAGCAAAATAAGAAAAGTTTATTGCATGCACGTTCATGAGGTTTAACAAGACTCTGCAGCACAGCTCTCTAGATTTTCAACAGATGACAGTCAGTTTAAAAAAACTGGGTTGAAGCGGTAGTAAAATATAGGGGGGAACCTTTATATTGGTGCCCCCTTACATTATTGTATTCACTCCCCTCCTTACATCCGTGACCCCCCTCAGATTGGCCTGGCGGCACTGTCACTAACCTCCTCTCAGGTGCACCGTGCAGGGCTCAGTCAGACGGCTCTAGCTTGGTGGCTCTGGTTTTATTCTATAGTCTCCTCTCCACAGTCCACACATGTCTGTCTCTTCCCATAACCCCCATCCCGACGGCGCTCCCACTCTTGACTCCTTTCTAGGATCCCCTCAGAGACTGCTGACATAATAAAAGACAAGAGATGGTCAGAGGCTGTGGACATGATACAGGAGGTGGACAGAGGCTGTGGACATGATACAGGAGGTGGACAGAGGCTGCAGACATACTACAGGAGGTGGACAGAGGCTGCAGACATACTACAGGAGGAGGTGGACAGAGGCTGCGGGCATACTACAGGAGGCAGATAGAGGCTGCGGGCATACTACAGGAGGTGGACAGAGGCTGTGAGCATACTACAGGAGGTGGATAGAGGCTGCGGGCATACTACAGGAGGTGGACAGAGGCTGCGGGCATACTACAAGAGGTGGACAGAGGCAGCGGGCATACTACAGGAGGTGGACAGAGGCTGAGAGCATACTACAGGAGGTGGACAGACGCTGAGGGCATACTACAGGAGGTGGACAGAGACTGCAGGCATACTACAGGAGGTGGTTAGAGGCTGCAGGCATACTACAGGAGCTGGACAGAGGCTGCGGGCATACTTCAGGAGGTGGACAGAGGCTGTGGGCATAATAGTGTCCTCCTCACCCCCTCACAGTAGTCTCCTCCTCTGCCCACCATCATATAACTTCTCCACATCATCAGTGTGCTGTGTCTACCTCCTGTGTCCCTTTCACCTGACCTGTGGAGAGGTGAAAGGGGCACAG